>NW_006408553.1:1919831-1942968 GCF_000296735.1 Chrysochloris asiatica | reverse complement strand
GGAGAAAGATGAGGCTTTCTGCTCCCATAAAGATTTATAACCTCGACCTATACTCACGGATATAGTAGCTCAAAATACCAACTGAAAGGGAAGGAGTCTTCATATCCAAAATCAGTCTTCTATATACTCAAAATGGAGGGTCTATAAAGGCACAAAGTGGCTGGCTTACAAGGTTTCAAGAGGGAGTTTAGTTTCAGAGCGTGTGGGGGAAGATAGAATCCCCATTGAATAGTTTCATCTTGTCTAGACGGGTCTGGTGAAAGGAGATGGGGATAAGATTCTTATGATTCAATAGTGAGTAATTGTTATCACGACATATTGCGACTCTCATGAGTGTAAACGTAGAAGTTTTGTTACAAAAAGAGGGAAGGAGTTAATCTTACAGTCCAGGAACAGAGGACCCTAGGACCATCAAGGAAGAAGAGCATGAGCAGGATGTGGAACCCTATCCAGAGAAGCAGCGACACCAGAGATGGAGACAGAGATGATGACATGGAGAAAAAGAGCAGCTGAGGACTCTAGACTCCTGGAAAGAGAAAGACTGTGGGCTGGCAGGATGCAGATTGCAGAATGTGTCCTTCGGTTGTTTAAATAATTATTCCTGAGTGTGCTTGTGTTCATGCCCCCCCCTCCCCCCAAATAAAACAGTGGGAATAGAAGCAAATACTGTTGAGTGATGATGTATAGAGGAAATTTCAATGGCAATGAAACGATGAGTGTAAAACTGATGCTCCCCCATGTAAACTATCACTCAATTCAGAACAAAAACTTAAAAAAAAAAAAAAAAGATTTATAGCCTCGGAAAACCCTATACAGAGTTGCTATGAGTTGGAACCAACTCCATGGCACATAACCAACCAAATATATGTTGTTGCTGTTGTTAAGTGCTATCAAGTCTGCTCTGACTCTTAACTCTGTATAGGATTTCTGAGGATTTTACATTTTCCTGATCTTTCTCCTGCACAGAGGCTAACAGGCTTGAACTGCAGACCTTGTGGTTCACAGTCTAGTGATTATCATATGCAGCCACTGTGCTCATATATATAAATATTGCTGTTGTTGTTAGGTGCCATTGAGTCAGTACTGACTCATAATGACCCTTGCACAACAGAACAAAACACTGCCCTGTCCTGGGCCAACTTCACAATCATTGCTACTCTTTAACCCATTGATGTAGTCACTTTGCCAATCCATTTTGCTGGGGCTCTTCCTCTTTTTCTCTGACCCTCCACCTTACCAAATATGATATACTTCTCCAGTGACTGGTCCCTCCTGACAATATGCCAAAGTATGAGACGAAGTCTGGTCATCCTGACTTCCAAGGAGCACTCTGACTGTACATCATGTAACAGAGATCTATTTGTGCTTTTGGCAACCCATGGCACTTTCAATATTCTTCTCCAACACCGTAACTCAAATACATCAATTCTCCTATAGTCTTCCTTATTCACTACCAACTTTCACATGCATATGAAGTTATTGAAAATACCATAGTTTGGGTCAGGCGCACCTTAGTCATCAAACTGACAAGTTTGCTGTTCAACACTTTAAAAAGGTTTTGTGCAGCAGATTTGCCTAATGCAATATGTTGTTTGATTCCTTGATGGCTACCTCCATAAGTGTTGATGGTTGATCTGAGCAAAATGAAGTCTTTGACAACTTTAATCTTTTCTCCATTTCTTCCAATCTGTCAGCCAGATAGTTGTCTTCCAAAATTTCTTGGCATAGATGAGTGAGTGCTTCTGGTGCCACCTCACTTTCTTGAAAAATTTCAATTTTTAGTCCATCAATTCCTGGTGCCTTATTCTTTGCCAATTCCTTCAATGCACCTTGGCCTTCTTCCTTCAGTATCATTGGATCTTGATCATATGTAACCTTTTGAAATGGGTGAACATCAACCATTTCCTTTTGGTACAGTGACTCTATGTGTATTCCGTCCATCTTCTTTTGATGCTTTCTGTATCAATCAATAATTTGCTCAAAGAATCCTTCAATAACACAAGTCAAGGCTTGAATTTTTCCTTCAATTCTCTTGGCTTGATAAATACTGAGCAAGTTCTTCCCTTTTGGTTTTCTGACTCCAGGTATTTTTACATTTTGTTGTAATATATGACTTTGTCTTTCTTCTCTAGTTGACCTTTGAAATTTTCTCTTCAGCTCTTTTACCTCCTCATTTTTTCCATTTCATTTAACATCTCTATGCTGGAGAGCAACTTTCAGATTCTCTTCTCACATAATTTTGTTTTTTTCCTTCTTTCTTCTTTTTTTTTAAGTTTTTATTGTGAACTGAGTGATAATTTACATGGGAGAACACTGGCTTTACACAATCTTTTCATTGCAATGATTACAATATCCTCGGTGCATCATCATTCAACAGTATTTGCTTCCATTCCCTGTTTTTGTTTTTTTTTTTGTGTGTGTGTGTGGTGGATATACACAGAAACACTTAGGAATATATAATAATTTAAACAACCAAAGGGCACATTCTGTAAGCCTGCTTCCTGGCTGCCAGCACCCAGTCCATCTCTTTCCATGAGTCCAGAGTCCTCAGCTGCTCCCTCTCTCCATATTCTCATTTTTGCCTTCAGCTCTGCTGTCACTACTTCTCTTGATAGGGTCCTGTACTTTGTGCTCCTCTCTCTTGGTGGTCTTAGGGTTCTCTGTTTCTGTACTGTTAATTACTCCCCCATTTTTGTTACAAAACTTCTACCTTTACAGTTGTGACAGTTGCGATTAGTCATGATAACAATTTCTCACTATTGAATCATAAGAATCTTATCTCCATCTCTTTTCACCAGACCCATCTAGACAAGATGAAAACTATTCAGTTGGGACTCTATCTTCTCTCACACACTTAAACTAAACTCACTCTTGAAAACTTGCAAGCCAGTCACTTTGTGCCTTTATTGCCCCCTCATTTTAGGTAGCTGATATCTAAGTTGCCTGTCCCCCATCTACCTTGTTGTTGTTGTATGCCATCGAGTCAATTCTGACCCATAGCATCCCAATATAGGGTTTCCAAGGAGCAGCTGGTGAGCTCGAACCACTGACTTTGCAGTTCAAATGGCTTTGCAGTCTGATGCATTAGCCCACAGCACCACACCAGGACTCCATCTACCCTGTAAACAGAGGGAATAGCATTGATACTTGATGTGAAGACTCCTTCCCCCTCAGTTGGTATTTTAAGTGACTATATCCATAATTATAGGTCAAGTTGTAGCAATTTATACTTGTTTCCTTTATCAAAAATTGTTTTGTTTAAAAATTTTTTTAAATATCTTCCTCTAGTTGAGTTCTGAATATCAATCCATTGAGGGTAGATCAAATGGGTACTTTGCTTTATTCTTTTATGATGTTCTTGATGTTATCCACAACTTCTCCGGTCTTCGGTCTTTAGTGTCAGTTTTTCAGATGATCTCTAAATTCAGGCGGGATATGTTCAAGGTCATATTGTCTCTCATGGACTTGTTTTCATTTTTTTCAGCTTCAGTCTGAACTGGAATATGAGCAATTGATGTTTTGTTCCCCAATCTGCCCCTATCCTTGTTTTGCTGATGATATGGAGCTTTCCCACTGTCTCTTTCCACAGATGTAGTCAATTTGATTTCTCTGTATTCCATCTGGCGAGGTCCATGTGTTTAGTCATCTCTTATGCTGTCTAAATAAGGTATTTGAAATGAAGAAATCATTGATTTTGCAGAATTTTAGCATGTGATCTCCAGCATCGTTTCCATCACCAAGGCTGTATTTTCCAACTACTGACCCTTCCTCTTTGTTTCCAACCTTTGCATTCCTATCGCCACTGATTATCAATATATCTTGAACGCATGTTTAATCAATTTCAAACTTAAGAAGTTGTTAGAATTCTTCAATTTTATCCTCACTGACTTTAGTGGATGGTACATAAATTTGAATAATAGTGGTATTAACTGGTCTTCCCTGTAGATGCATGGATATTAACCTATCCCAGACAGCGCTGTACCTTATGACAGATCTTGATGTGTTCTTTTTGATGATGAATACAATGCCATTTCTCTTCAATTTGTCATTCATGGCATAGTAAACCATGTTATTGTCAGATTCAAAATGGCCAATACCAGTCCATTTCAGCTCACGGATGCATAGGATATTGATGTTTATGCATTCCATTTCATTTTGACAATTTCCAATTTAGATTCATACTTCGTACATTCCATGTTCCAATTAGTGATAGATGTTTACAGCTCTTTCTCTTCATTTTGAGTTGTGCCCCATCAGCAAATAAAGGTCCCAAGGGCTTTACTCCATTCATCACCACGATTGACTGTATATATATATATATATATATATATATATATATATATGGAGCTCTGGTAGTGTAGTGGTTACGAATCAGGTTGCGAACTGCAAGGTCAGCAGTTCGAAACTACCAGCTGTTCCGCAGGAGAAAGATGAGGCTTTCTGCTCCTGTGAAGATTTACAGCCTCAGAAACCCCGTACAGGGTGGCTATGAGTTGGAACCAACTCCACGGCACAGAGCAGAAAGCCTCATCTTTCTTCCACGGAATAGCTTGTAGTTTCATACTGCTGACTCTGAGGCTCACAGCCCGATTTGTAACCACTATGCTACCAGAGCGCCTCTTATAGTTTCCTTGGCTGTAACCTTTGTGGAAAAAGGTTGCTAGATTTTTCTCCTGCAGAGGTGCTATGCCTTTCGATTAGTAGTTGAGTACATAATCATTGTGCTACCCTATATAACTGAACAGAACCCTACCCATTTCCACAAAAAGATTTGGACAAATATATTCCCCAAAGCTATAGGTTATCTCTCTTAAGTAGTGAAAGTCTGGGTGATTTTCATTTTCTTTAAAAAAAAATTTCCAGATTCCCCACAATGAGCATTTCCTACAATTATCATACAAGAAAAAGCAAACATTATTGCATCCAAAAATGATACGAGAAGCTACACCTCATCTTTTACAAAGCAACAGCTGCTGAGAACCATTAACTTTCTGCTCCATCCATCCAAATGCCCCAACCACAGCCTGGCCTGGTTGGGCCAGAGATCAGCAGATTAGGCTAGGCCAGCATCACAGATGGACTCCTCCATGGCAGGGGGCATGTCCCAGCCTCCCCAGCTTGTCTTCTCCTCCTCTCACTGTTGGCGTTTCCTCTGGTATTTATTCACTCACATAGCCTATAGAGTTAAAAGAGGTTTGTTTCTTTTCAGGCTGTTGAGTGCAGCCAGGGTAATTTAGTAGAAAAATGTCATGCTAATGCAATTCAAAGTTCAAATGATCTTTCATTTCGAGGGAAAGAAGAATGTGTGTGCAGTTGGAATGTTAAAACTCACTACTTGCCCTGCAATTCAAATAGAAATATGAGCTGCAGGGGCTACATAAGTCACATGGAGTACTGTGAGTGAAATGCGCAAAATGAATAAAAATGATCCGGAAGCCGTTTATTAGCATTGCTGGGGGCCAGCACCAAACAAGAACCATGGCCATCAGAAGCTGTGTTGGGAAGAAGGAGTGTTTGCATGGAATTACAATAATCCTGAAATAATGAGGAAGGAAGTGATCAGTGAGGTACTTCTTACGAATGTAGTGAATGCCGCCCTCAGCCCCCCAGAGCGCTGTGCCCTTTTCCAGCCCACGTGCCCTTTCCTCCTCTCTGCAGACTCCTGCTCAGCTTGGCAGCACTTGTCAGGTGGAAGGGTGGGGTGAAGCTTAGGGGAGAGCTTGTGTGTGTGTGTCCTTCTCTCTTGGGAGGATGGAAGGATGGATAGAGCAGTTGTGGCCCCTGAAGCTCAGACCACACACAAGAAAAGAAGAGTGGATAGTGAGACCCCATTCCCACCAGCAAGCTCACCAGGTTTATCTAGGGTAGGTTTTGTCCCTGGCAATTTAGTCTCCTCTGTTTTGCTTCAGGTTTTCAGTCTCTTGGACATACAAATGTGCTGTGAAGAGAGAATATCTGTTATTTATATAGAAATATAAATTATCTAAGGTACAATGATTGGTCTCTCCTTGTCTGAAGCAAAGAAGAGTGGAGACAATCAAAGATTCAAGGAAACAGTTACTTGAAAGGATTAATGGATTATGTGAACCCCAGCTTCCATTACCCTGAGATCAAATGAACCAGAAGGTCCCTGGCTGCTGCTGACTTCTCTGAAAGGGATCACAATCAGAGGTCCTGGATAGAGTGGGAGAAATATGTGAAAGAAAACTCAAAATTATAAAAGAGACCAGGTTTACTGGTCTGCTACAGATTGGTGAAATCCTCAAACCTGAAACTGAACTCACCCACGAGGCTCAATTTCAGCTAAACAATAGACTAGGCTATAAAGCGGACAGTAATACTCAAGAAGAATAACAATAGAAGACTAAAAGGGTAGTATTTATCCAGGTTTATAAGGCTCAGAAGACAGGAAGGGTTAGGGAAGAAAGGCAAATGGAAGTGGTAGGTACAAGGAGTAAGTGGGAAGAGTTCTATCACATTTGTAGAGAATGCAATCAGTGCCACAAAAACAAAATGTGTACCAATTGCTGTATGGAAAACCAATTTGATAGGTAAGCTTCCACCCAAATCACAATAAAAAGTTAAAAAAATAAGTAAATTTGCCACCTCGCTTCTGTTCGTAAGGAATTGGCATTTTTAGAACTAGCTGCTATGATTCGTTGACATTCGTTATCCTTCCCACCCAATTCTATCCTCCAAATTCTGATAGGGATGTGAGAGCAATGTGTAATATAATTTGTCCAAGTTTCTTTCTTTAGTTTATAAAATCAAATTTTGTCTGTCTCTATGATACCATCTCTGGTCACCACCAACCAAACCAGCTTTGTTGTCTTCATCATAATCTCTCTCTCCTCACCCAGTTGCTGTTGAGTTGATTCTGACTCACGCTGACCCCTGTGTGTCACAGGAAAACTGTGTTCCACAGGGTTTCCAATGGCCACGTTTTCAGAAGTAGATTTGCTATGCCTTTCTTTTGAGATGCTTGTGTGAACTTGAACTTCTCACCTTTCCAATAGCAGCTGAGTCTGTTAACTTTTTATACCACCCAGGCACTCCCTGGAAAGCACAGTGGCTATGTAGGATAAGCACTGGACGGCGAACTACAAGGTTGGCAATTCAAGCCCACTACCTGCTCCATGGGAGAAAGATGAGGCTTTCTGCTTCTGCAAAGATTCAGCCTCAGAAACCCTATATGAAGTGGCTATGGGTCAGAATTGACTGGGCAGCACTAAACAACCACCACCACAACAAACACATCCTGTCCTCTGTTGTTGTTGCTGTTAAGTGCCATTGAGTCCGTTGTGACCCATAGCGACCCTGTATAGAGTTTCTGAAGAGTGGCTGGTGGGTTTGAACTCCTGACCTTGGGTTCAAACTACCCTTGCAGTCCAGCACATTATCCTGCAGTGCCATACCAGGACTCCTATTCTCTACAAACATACGAATTCCAAAGGAACATTGGGGTTATACCAATCTCAACATAGGCCAATTTATGTAAAGGTGGCAATGTAACAACCCTAAAAACCTGTTGCTGTCAATTCAATTCTGTTTCATGGAGACCGTATGTTGGTATTGTTAAATGCCATCGAGCCGATTGCAACTCATAGAGACCTTGTATAGGGTTTTCATGGAGCAACTGGTGAGTTTGTGATTTAGACCAACTTTTTCAGTTCAGTGTTTATCCTAATCTATGGAGACTTTATAGAAGAAAATAAAATCACCATAGGGTTTCAAGATTGTAAAACTTCATGGAAGCAGATTGCCACATCTTTATTCCTTGGTGTAGCTGGTGGATTCAAGTCACCAGCTTTTCTATTAGCTGAGTGTTTGACCTCTGTGCCACCAGAGCTCCTATCTAACAACCCTAAAGAACTGAAAAAGACTAGAATTCAAGGTATGTGTGTGTTTGTAGGTAAGCATACAGATGTTCTTACTTTGGAGGATGTTAATTTTCCATTATGTTTCATCTAAGTGGTTGAAAATGTTTCCTATGTGTTTCATTGTTGGGTCAAGGGATATGATGCATAGATTTGGTGGTGAGGAGTTAAGGAGGTGAGAAGAAAGGAAGGAGAGGACCAATTTTTCTTTTCCTTTTACATTTGGATCCAAGAGCAAAAAAGAAAAAGGTTACATTTATTTATATGCACATATTCCAATATATTTGTTATGCATTGTTTCCCAAATTTACTTTCATAGAATAGTAGTTCTGCAAAAGGATATTAATAGAAAGTATTAAAAATGTCTTTGGTCAAGCAAGTTAATAAACTGCTTTGTTAAGCAAAGTTATACAGAGCTTTCTACTGCATGAGTTTTCAAGGCCTGTGTATTGTGATTCTCTAAGGGGCAGACAGACATAACCTGAAGTAGGTTCTAAAATATTTGACCAGGTTTCTCCTTGTCACCATTCATTTGGCAAACATGCTTAAGGACTTTGTGATGCAATGGAAGGACATGAAGTAGAAATCACCAAATCCAGTTCTAGAACTGCACTTCCCAAGCAAGTTGTCTCTGAGTACCTCAATTGCTTTTGAAAGGGCTGAGGTGGCTGAGACTTCCTCTGGCATTCTGTCATCCTGTTACCATGTCTGGGTTCTACTGACTTGCTTGCATGATGGTACACTTTATCCATTTTCCTTTCTAGTAATTTATTGTTACTAAGTACTGTCAAGTGTTGGTTCTGACTTATACCAACCCTGTACAGGGTTTCTGACACTGTGCATCTTTGTGGGAGCAGAAAGTCTCATCTTTCTCCTGCAGAGTGTCTGGTGGACTTGAACCACCAACTTTGTGATTTATAGTCCAGCATTTATCTTACAGCACCACCATGAGGCATTAAAAAATATCATCGAGTCCATTCTGATTCCTGGAGACCTTGTGTGTTTTAGAATAGAATTGTGCTTCACAAGGTTTTCAACGTCTGATATTCTAGAATTCGATCACCAGATTTTCTTCTGAGGCACCTCTAGGTAGATTCAAATTGGTGACATTTGGTTTAGTAGCTGAGCGCTTAACATTTGCACCATCCAGGGACTCCTTTAATAGGTAGGACCAACAAAACAAAACAAACCCCCCCTACTTTCATTGAGTTGCTTCTGATTTATAGCTACCCTGTAAGACAGAGTAGACTAGAGTAGAACTACCACTGTAATGTTTCCAAGGCTGTAAATCTTTACAGAAGCAGACTGCCACACCTTTCTCCAGCACAGCAGATGGTAGGTTTGATCCAGCAACCTTCTGGCTATCAGTCAAGTGCTTAACCAGTGTACCACCTGAACTCCTTTGATAGGTATGTTGTTGGTGTTAAGTGTCACTGAGTAGGTTCCAATTCACAGCGACACTGGATAGGGTTTCCAAGGCTTTTTAAATCTTTGCTGGTGCAGAACACCTCCTCTTTCTTCTTTGGGGCTGCTGGTGAGCTGCAACCGCTGACCTTGTGGTTCATAGTCCAGTGCTTATCAGACAAACACTCAATTTACCTTCCATAGAGGTCTCTTGTCAGGATCAAATGAATTAATGCAGATAAAAGTACTTAGAAAAAAATAAAGTGCTAAATAATTTCTAATGCCTTTGGGGGAAAGAGTTATGACTTCGCCCTGTCATTCTGTGCCATTCACAGACTGGGTGAAGCAGTGTAGGCGAAGAATGTACCACTTAGAACTCAAACTCTGGAATCGGATTAAGCCGAAACCCACTGCTGTTGAGCTGCTCATGACTCACCCTATAGAGCAGGGTAGAACTACCCCATTGATTTTTCAAAGGTGTAGCACTGTAGGATAAGCAAGATCAGTTTGAATGGCAAGGTTGACAGTTCAAACTCACCAGCCACTCCTCAGAAATCCTATAAAAGTCATGATGAATTGGAACCTACTCGATGGCACTTAACAACAACAGTCTTTACGGAAGCTGAGTGCTGCATTTTTTTCCTCATGAAGTGGCTGGTGGGTTTGATCCATGGACTTTTCAGTTAGCATTAAGCACTTAACCACTATGCCACCAGGGCTCCTCAGACTAAACAAAAACCCACTGCTGCCTCATCAATTCCAATTCATAGCAACCACTTAGCTTCAAATCATAATTCTACTGCTTACTGTATTTTCTTCTGTAATTGTATAGAATATTAAATGAGATGAAATGGGGAAAATGCTGAAAACAGTGCTTGGTACTTAGTCAACTCAGTGAATGTTAGGTTTTTATCATCATCATCATCATCATTGTGGAATACGGGAATTCCATATCAACAACAATAGCAACAACAACAAAAAACAACAACAGTAGTGGAGTGGTCAGTATACATTTAGCTCAAAAGAATCTTGACTCTTCAATATGTTCCCCTCAGCTATCTGTTGGTCCCTGATGGGTTGGCTTTGATATGAAAAGTGTTTATTGTTGTCCTTTCAAATTTGAATGTCATAGTACTAACTAGGAGACATAGGAAAAAACAAAAAGACAGATATCTCCCCCATAGCTGGCCTCTAGTAGCACAGTTAAGTGCTTGGCTACTAACTGAAAAGTTAGTGGTTTGAACCCATCCAGTGGTTTGAACCCATCCACGGGTGCCCAGTGAGAAAGACCTGGATATCTGCTTTGGAAAATAAATAGCCTTGAAAATTCTAGGGAGTATTTTTCTACTTTGCACACATGGAATCACCATGAGTTGCCATGACTCAATGGTAGCTGGTTCATTTCACCCTGAAAAAGACTACCATTTTGGAGAGAGAAAAAGGAAAGCTCCCCAACTAGAAGACATAAATGCCTGATAGTGTTCTGCCTTTTCTGGTTAAATATGTGACAGTTCTTGGCTGGAATCAACATTGGTTGTCAACAAGAGTGAGATAAACATGAGAAGAGTCATAGCTGAAAGTTTCCCAGCAAAGGTGGGGTTTGACCTGGATCTTGAGTGGAACTGGAAAGCAGAGAGAAGAGGAGAAAGCATTTTATGGAGAGGAGAACATTATGAGAAAAGAAAAAGAAGTGGCATGTTTTACCAGGGGATGAAAAAATCACCGAGAGTGTAGACTCTGTTCTCAAATGGTATTAGAAGGTAAGTCTTTGAATATTAAACCCACTGCTGTTGAGTCAATTGTGACTCATAGTGACACTTTAGGACAGAGTAGAACTTCTTCATAGGTTTCGGAAACTGTAAATTTTTTACGGAAGCAGACTGCCACATCTTTCTTCCATAGAGCAGCCGGTAAGTTAGAACTAGCAACTGCCGACCGACCTCTGAGTTAGAAGCTCAATGCTAGACTTCATATAATAGGGAATCAGCAGAGGACAAATAGCTTTTCTTTTCTAACTGTCTGCTTTCTCCTTGTCAAAGTAGAAAGGTCATGCAATGAAAGTGAGTCATCATTCTTTTCCACTCACTTAGCATTCAGCATAAATCAACATTTGCCTTGGGTGAACAGGCAGGTAGTTATTTGCAAGGCTGAATCAAATCATGCATCTGGATATGGGTGCTGCTTGTAGATCTCCTCCCCCAACACGAGCCAAGGTTCCATTCAGTGGGACTGCACCAGCTCTGGGGGACTGAGCTGACAGGGATGGTGCTCTTGGAAAAGGGTAGGAATGGGAGTCCCTGCATTGCAGGTTATCTCCTGGAAGAGTTGGTTTCTGCAATCTTGGAGTTGGGAAAAGTGTTTCTGGGGTGGGTGCACCTGGAATTTTAACATATATCATTGGATACAAGATTACATTGCAGAGTAGGAAGAAATGCTCTCATGTGGATTAATAAAACAAGGATAAATTGTCCTTACTTTACAGTCCTCTTAGAAATTTGGACTTTCAATTTGGGTCATTTAAAAGCCCATTAAACATGGTCGCTGTGCCATTATCGATTGCATCAGCCCCAGGCCCTCCACTGTCAGCAATGCCAGCTTCCACCCTTGCCAAACCTGGGCACCAACGCGAGCAGTCAGCTATTTAAGCAGAAATGATCTTTTGTGAAAATCTATATATTATTTAATGCCTTTGCCCTTTGCCTCAGCTCTCTTTCCACAAGCTTCTCAGCCAGGATTTCAATCTGCTTTGGATGCTTTGCAAGGAGAAATGCACAGCAAATTCCAGTGGGAACTGTGGCTCTCCGTCCCTGATGTCTGGAGTCTTGTAATTTATAGCACCTTCATGCTGGGGCTCTGCAGTTCTTTAATGGGGCCTTGCGGTAAAGTTTGGGTAGGGAGAAATCATTCCACTTAAAATGGTTCTGCTTTGACGGTCTCTGCTTTACTGGGTGTTTTTCTTCTCTTTTGTCTTTAAAGTCAGAGCCATTTCTGAGAATAAATGCTACATAAACACAAAAAGAGAGAGGAAGAAAATGCAAGTCTGAAGGATTCAGACACCAGTGGTGCATCCAAATGTCTTTGGCAGTTCATTGATCAATCAACAAATATTTAGCATATGTAGGATAATCACTGGACTGCTAACCTAGAGGTCAGTGGTTCAGATCCATTAGCCACTTCTAGGAAACACTATACAGGGTCACATGAGTTGGAACCAACTCAATGACACTTAGCAACAACAATTATATATATGGGGCTGTTGAAAAGACCATATGTGAATAAGATCTTGTCACTCTCACTCTCAAAACTCATTAACGCCTCATGGTTTACCAAACTCAAACCCAGCTCTGTGCCCTGGTACCCAACACTTCCTGGAGCCAGCCCTAGCTGACCTTTCTTCATACACCCATGCTCTAGTCAATCTGGACTGCTTCTTGCTCTTTTTATCTAATTTGCAAACCCTTTCCTCTCATTCCTGTCAACTATATTTTGTTCTTTTACAGGTCAATTTTAAACACCATGTCCTCCACAAAGCTCATTGTGGTTGGAGCCCCCAACTCAATGTGAACTTTCTTCCTTCAATTTCTATGGTGCTTTGTATTTTGCTTGCTCCATAGAACAGGGAGGTTAAAAAAACAAACAAGGCCAATTTGACTAATTCAATAGAGTTGAAGCTCTGTTGCTCTGTAGGATAAGGGTTAGACTACTAACCACTAGGTCAGTGGTTCGATTACACTAGCTTTTCCGAGGGAGAAGGATGAGGCTTTCTGCTCTTGCAAAGATTTACAGACTCATAAACCCCATACAGGGTTGCCAGGAGTTGAAATCCACTTGTGAACACTGAACAATAACAACACTAGAGTTGAAAGGCTCTAGAGTTTAGGATCCTATTAAGACTGCCAGTTTCAAAATGGCAGAGAAGACTTGATTTAGAATTAGATACCAATATCTGAGAATTAGATAACAAAATCTGAGAACAAGAGAAATTTGACTAAATTTTCTAGCAGCTAAAACAGGAAGTAATAAGAGTGACATTTTAACCAACAGCTCAGAATGTATCCTACTCAGATGAATATTTAGAGATTTGGGTTTATTTCACTGAGGCTGCCATTCAACAAAACATTAACATTGATAAAATTCCAATCCTTGGGCCCACACCCCAACCCACTTCTTTCCATTTCCTGTTATTGTAACTAGAGCCAGTTTACATAGTTTCCACTTAGAGGGTGTGTTAGGAACACCAACACTGTCCACAGGACTCTAATAGGTGTTGAGGAGAAGGTAAAAGGTAAACTCTGTTTTTCATGGTTTACAACCTCATTGAGGAGGCACATAAGAAAAAACCCCAAAAAATCCTCAAATTATAATGCAAAGCAGCCCATGATTAAGTGTTGCAATGAGTCACCCAGGCAAGAAGAGTTACCTGAATTTAGGGAGGAGGAGTGTGGGTGGGAACTGAGAAACAGGAAAGTCCAGATATGGAAACTGACAGGGGCTCTCAAAGACTAGGGAATGGAGCTGAAGGGTTGGGTATTCTGGTTTGGGGATTTAACGTCTAAAATTGTAACTCACGATTTTACCACCCACATTTCCATCTCTCTACTCTCTAAATCTCCTTTAAATTAACCCTGCCTCCCAATTCTTTATTTTGGTACATATTACCAAGTGTATTCACAGTCTCACAAGCAAAAAAAACAAAAAAAACAAAACAAAAAAACCCAGTCAATTTTGCCTTTGCGCTTTCACTAGACACCTATATCTAATCAGTCACCATTATTACATTTCACATAGATTGCTTTTTGTCTCTAAATTCTGCCTGTAAATAGAACCCTAGGTCCTCATAGTTCTTGTCTTTCAATATTGTTCCAGTTATCTAATGTTGTGTAACAAACTACTCCGGAACTTAGTGGCTTAAAGCAACGGCTATTTTAATAGACCTCATGATACTTTGGGTCAGAAACCTGAGCATGGCTCAGTTGAGCAATTATTTTGCCTCACATGGCATCAACAGAGGCCATTCACTGGAATTCAGCTGGAGGATTTTAGATCTGCAGAGAGCAAGAAGGCATCACTTAGATGTTTGGCTCCTTGGCAGGATGATTGGAAGGCTGGGCTTAGCCAGAACCTTTTATCAGAGTGCCTACATGTAGTCTCTCCACTACGTTGTTCTCAAGGTGGTCAGACTCAAGAGTTTACAGAGTGAAAATTTCAAGAAATAAAAGTGGAAGCTGTTAGTTTCCTAAGGTCTGCATCCACATATGTTGTTGTTAAAGTGCCGTCAGTTCCGATTCATAGCGAGGAGTGGCTGGTGAGGTTGAACCATTGACCTTGTGGTTCAAACTGACCTTGCAGTCCAGAGCATTACAGCGCAGGGCTACACCAGGACTCTATATAGGCACAGTATCATTCCTAGCCTGTGATTGGTCATGCAATCATAGAACTGTCCAGAGTTAAAGGGAGAGGATGTGAAAAAAATGGTGGTCATCTATAATTGATGACAAACATACTTTTCATTTAGGTAGCAGAAGGCAATGGCAAGATATCTCTCCACTGACCTCCAGGAGACCTGGATGCTAGGCTCAACTCTCCTGTTAGCCCATCCTGTGAACTTGAGGGAACTACTTCACACTCCAAACCTCAAAGCTGCCTCTATAATGAATGGGTTCAGTGGTTCTCAAGTATAGTTCTTAAACCAGCAGCATCAAGTTCACTTGGCATCTTATTAGAAATGCAAGTACTCTAAGCCCACTCCAGACCTACTGAATCAGATATCTGGGGCTGAATCAGGTATCTGGGCTGAGTCCAGCAATTTGTGTTTTATCAAGCCCTTCACATGGGGTCATCTTGAGTCAACACTGACTCATGGCAACTAACAGCAACAGCATTCAGAGATTCTGCTGCCCACCAAGGCTAAAGGAGACCTAGATTAGGTCATCTCCAAGGTCCCATCAAATTTCTGTTATTCTAAGTACAGAAGAAGCCCTCTTATCCCACATGACCAGAATTGATAGTCAAGTAATTGAAAAAGAATCAATTAAAATTGAGAAATGCTATATACATACTTTCAACTTTTTATTTTAATGAAAACCATTTTTTTTTTGGATGTAGCATATGGACTTTCTTTGAGTATGAATCAGCTCACTGTATTTTTATGTCAACTTTTTGCACATACACCACATCCTTAGTGTATGATCTACATTTCCAAGTCTCTTGAAAGCAGAATGAAAACTAGAGATCTTGCAAAAGACTCTGAACAATTCATTTGAGTGACTCATCTTCATTGACTATTTTCAAGACATCTGAATTATTGGTCTATAAAACAACAAAATTCATAACACATAATTACATTACATAATTACAGTAACAAGAATTGGAACAAACAAATTTGAAAAACAAAACAAACCCTTCAACTGATGGGAGAAGAAGACCCATTGCTCTGGATCGTCACCTACTAGTCACAAACATTTACTTTTTTATGAACATCAATATTTTCTTTCTTTTTCTTAACTTTGTATTGTGGCTTGGGAGGAAGTTTGCAGAGCAAATTATTTCTCCATTTAACAACTATTCATGTTTTGTTTTGTGACATTAATTATAATCTCCCAAATGTAACAACGGTACTCTCTCAATTCCTACTTGGCCTTCCAGTTTCTAAAATTCTCGCATCTTTCCTGCCTTCTGAACTTTGTTTTTGTACAAATGCTGCCCTTTTGATATTCAATGGTTGATTGTTCGGAGGAGCATGCTCCTAATGGTTGATGTTGTTGTTGTTGTTGTTAAGTGCCGTCGAGTCGGTTCCGACCCATAGCGACCCTGTACAGTGTTTCCGAGGGTGTAAATCTTTACGGGAGTAGAAAGCCTCATCTTTCTCCCGCGGAGCGGCTGGTAGTTTCGAACCGCTGACCTTAAGGTTCGCAGCCCGATACTGTTCACTTTATAGGCCTGTCTATTGTTTGGGTGAAAGGTGACCTCTAGGAATAGGTTCAGTTTGAGGTTTTAAGGGTGTTTAAGGTTATAGTCTCGAGGGTTCTACCAGTTTAATCAGACCAGTAAATCTGTCCCCTCCTTTTTCTCTTTTTTGGATGTTCTACATTTGATGTTTGTTCTACATTTTCTGCCATTCTATCTAGAACTTTCTGTTATGACACCCTTCAGAATGGTCGATGGTGATAGCTGGCTACCATCTAGTTCTAGTCTCAGACTAGTGGAGGCTGGGGTTCTTGTGGTCCATTAGTTCTCTGGACTAATTTTTTCCTTGAGTCTGTGATTTTCTTCACTCTTCTTTGCTCCAGCTGGGAAGAGATCATTAATTGTATCTTAGATGGCTACTTACAAGCTTTCAAGACACCAGTTGTTACCCAGTAGGGTGTCAAACTTTGTCTTTATGAACTATGTTATGTCAATTGGTCTAGTTGTTTCTGAGACTATGTCCAAAGATAGAGTTCATCAAGATGTTTGCTAATGCTTACAAAATTTGTATAAGTGTGCCCCTTGTTTGCTCTGCTATATCCAGATGTGTTACAGAAGTACCCTTTGTCAAATCTATATGTGTTTGTAGGAGTACTCCTGTACACCATTTCACATCTATTCAGCTAACACATAGACCTACTCATAAATTATTTGTTATTACTGTTATTGTAGGAGTATATAATAGTATTTACAGTTGGTGCCTTTTACTCTTGTGTGCCTTCCAGTGTATCCCTATGGCTTAGTCAGGTTATGTTGACCTCCCCTTTATTGTGCAATACCTTTCCCTTCACCCAAGTTAATACATGTCTCCTACCTAATTCCACTCTTTTCCTCTCTCATCCCTGGTAACTGTCAAAAAATGTTTCTTTCTGTGCATAAACCTTGATTTTTAATTTTATTTTATAATAGTGGTCTCATACAATATTTGTCCTTTTGTGAGTGACTTGTTTCAGTCAGCATAGTGTCTTCCAAGTTCATTCATATTTTTAGATGTTTTGAAGGTTCATCTCTATTCTTTGGTGTTGCATGATATTCCATTGTGTGTATGTACCATAGTCTGTTTATCCATTCATCTATTTTTGGGCATTTATATTGTTTCCATCTTTTTGCTCTTGTGAATAATGCTATGATGAACGTGGATGTACATATATCAGTTTGTGTCATGGCTCTTATTTCTCTAGGATTCATACCTAGTATTATTACTGGATCATATGACAGCTCTATTTCTAACTGTTTAAAGAAATACCACACTATTTTCCATAGTGGTTTAAAATTTTGCAATTCCACCAGCAGTGTATGAGAATTCCAGTCTCCACATACCCTCACCAATATGTCTTGTTTTCTAGAGTTTTGCTTTTTTTTTTTTTTGATCATTGACATAGTGTGCTGATATCTACTTGCTTTGATGTATGTCTCTCCAAAGGAGTTCTGGAGTCCTGGTGTGGTGCTGTGGGTTAATGTGCTGGGCTGCAAAATCAGTTTAAACTGCAAGGTTGGGTGGTTAAAACTCACCAGCCGCTCCTTGGAAACCCTGTACAAGGTTGCTATGAGTCGAAACTGACTTGATGGCACTTAACAACAACAACAACAATGGAGTCCTAGGGTGGCACTGTAGGATAAGCACTGAACTGCTAACTGAAAGGTTGGTTGTTCAAACACACTGACCACTCCCTGAAAATCCTATACAGGGTCACTATGAGTCAAAACTGAGTCGACAGCACTTAACAACAAAAACAACAAAGACAAACTGAACCCTGGAGTGGAGCTGTAGGGTAAGCAATGGACTGGTAACCTCAAGATCTGCAGTTCAAACCCACAAGCTGCTCTCAGAAACTCTATATAGGGTCACTATGAGTCAGGAACAACTCAACAGCACACAACAACAACAATGGCTAATGATTGTGAGTATCTCTTCATCTATCTGTTAGCTGCCTGAATGTCTTCTTTGGTAAAGTGTCTGTTTATGATCTTGTTCAAATTTTAATTGTACTGTCTTTATGTTTTGAGGTGTTGAAATTTTCTATAAATTTTTAAGATTAATTCCTTGTGAGGTATACTGTTGCCCATTTTTTTTCTTCCAGTCTATAAAATCTCTTTTTACTCTTTTGAAGAAGTCTTTTTGTGCATATAAGTGTTTAATTTTTAGGAGGTCCCAGTCATCTAGTTTATTTTCTGCTGTTTGTGCATGTTTTATTTATGCCATAAATTAGGGTCCTTAAGTTTACCGATATTTTTTTTTCTTCTTTATAGAAAAACTATCTTGAGTTAGTTTTTGTATATTTAGGTCTTGTATCCATCTTGAATTAGTTTTTGGATATGGTGTGAGGTATGGATCCTGTTTCATTTTTCTATAAGTGGACATATAGTTTGTCCAGCTAGCACCATTTTTTAAAAGATGATTTTTTTTTCCCGTTTAAAGGATTATCAAAAATCAACTGTCCATGTTGTTGTTGTTGTATGCAGTTGACTCATAGAAACCCTGTAAAGGGTTTCCTACAGTAGCTGGTGGGTTTGAACTGCCAGCCTTGGGGCTACCAGTTCAGTGCTTATCCTACAACATCACACCAGGGTGTGATTGATTTGCTTCTGGATTCTCAGTTCTGTTTTATTGATCTATGTTTTTTAAATCTGTTCTTCTACTCTCTCTTTTTTTTTTTTTTTTGGTACATTATATTTATTGATTTACAAAATGGTGATAGCTAACATACTTAAAAAATTATTTTGAATAGTTTAGGCATTCATAGCTTTTTGTTCTTCTGCCATATACAGCACACAATAAAGATGAATCAAATATAGAAAAACTAATTTGAGCCTAGAGTCTACAATAGTAGAGTTGTGTGATACAAATGGAAAGTGACAGAGGTTATGCAAGAAATAGACATGAAATGCTACAGGAGCTTAGATTTGTTGAAGGTATCCACCGCCACTGGTAGAATTCAAGATAGGTTTTCTGGAGGAGATAACATTTGATTATGGGTACCACATTCTTGGCAACGTAATTTACTCAAGGACCACTATTAATGCTAGCACAGTGTTAATGGTAGAAAGGTTGAAGTTTTATTTTTCAAAGTAGATTGCATCATTTATATTCAGCCTGGCCTTCCTACACTACTTAAAATTGTATGTTCATACATAGTCCTGTAATTCTCTCTCCACCTTTATTGTTTTATTTCATTCATTCACATTTAACACCCACTGGGAACTTATTTTGGTTACCTATGTATTGTTTTAATCTCACCATCGCACCACTAGAATGTATGCTTTGTGAAAGCAGGAATTTTGTCATGCTTTTGTCTTCTGAGTGATGTATTTTTGATTGTAGTAGGTTCTGAGAGTGGGAAGTATGAGGCCAACTACTTTGTTATTTTTTCAATAGTGCTGTGCTATCCCAGGTCTCTTTCTTTTCCATATTACGTTGGTGATTAGTTTTCCATTGATAAAGAATGTTAATGAAATTAGGATTGAGATTATATTATATCCATAGATCCCTTTAGATAGTATTGAAGTTTTCATAGTGTTAAGTTATTTTATCCATGATCACTGTTGTTGGTAGGTGTCATCTAACAGGTTCTGACTCATAGAGACCCTATGCATAAAAGAATGAAGCATGGCTTGTTCCTGTACCATCCTCACAATCTATGTTACACTTAAGTCCATTGCTGCTGCCACTGTGGCAATCATCTCGTTGGGAGTCTTCCTTTTTTTCTCTGGCCTTCCACTTTGCCAAGATTGTTCTTCTTCTTCAGATACTGGGCCCTCCTGGTAATATGTCTGAAATGTAAGAGATGAGATCTCGCCATCCTGGCTTCTAAGGAACATTCTGGCTGTATTTCTTCTAATACAGATTTGTTTATTTTTCTGGTAGTCCATGGTACTTTTAATATTCTTCTCAGGCACCATAATTCAAATGTATCAATTCTTCTACAGTCTTCTTTATTCATTATCCAACTTTTACATGCATATGAGGCTATTGAAAATACTATAATTTTGGTCAGGAGCACCTTAGTCCTTAAACTGACATTTTTGCTCTTGAACACTTTAAAAAAATCTTGTGCAGCAGATTTGCCTAATGCAATATGATCTTTAATTTCTTGACTGCCTTCTTGATGAGTGTTGATCATGAATTCAAGCAAAATGAAGTCTTTTGACAACTTCGAGCTTTTCTCCATTTAGCATAATGTTATTTATTGGCCCAATAGTGAGAATTTTTGTTTTCTTTACATTGAGTGTAACTGATGCTGAAGCTTGTGGTCTTTGATCTTCATTGGTAAGTATTTTAAGTCCTCTTGGCTTTCAGCAGGCAAGGTTGTATCATTTGCATATAACAGGTTGTTAATGAGTCTTCCTCCAATCCTGATGTTGTGTTCTTCTTCATATAATCTATCTTCTTGAATCATTTGCTCAGCATAGAGATTGAATACATATGGTGAAAAAATACAAACCTGATTTCAAACCATTAAGTGTTCAAGTTGTTCTGTTCAAACGACTGCCTCTTGGTCTATGTACAGTTTCCTCATGAGTACAATTAAGTGATCCAGAATACTCATTCTCAACAATGTTGTCCATATTCTCATCCACACAGCCGAAAGACTTTGCATAGTCAATAAAGCAAAAGGAAATATCTTTCTGGTATTTTTCTGCTTTCAGTCAAGATCTATTTGGTATCATCAACTATACCCCTTGTTCCATGCCCTTGTCTAAATCCAGCTTGGACCTCTGGCAGTCTTATGTCAATGTACAGTTGCGGCTGTTTTTGAATAATCTTTAACAAAATTTTACTTGAATATAATATTAATATTTTCAATTATTTGTGTATTCCGCTTGGTCACCTCGCTTTTGAGTGTGCACAAACATAGATCTCATCCAATCAGCAGGCCAGGTAGCTGCCTTCCAAATTTCTTGGCATAGATGAGTGAGTGCCTCCTGTGGTACATCAGTTTGTTGCTAGATTTCAGTTTGTATTCCATCAATTCCCAGAGCCTTTTTCTTTGCTATTGCCTTCAGTGCACCTTGAACTTCTTCCTTCAGTACCATTGGTTCTTATTCATAAGCTACCTCTTGAAATGGTTGAACCTCGCCATTTATTTTGGTGTAGTGACTCCATGTATTCCTTCCATCAACTTTTGATGTTCTCTTCCTTCATCCATCATTCAATATTTTGCTCATAGAATCCTTTAATATTTCAAGTTGAGGCTTGAATTTTTCTTCAGTTCGCTCTGCTTGAGAAATGCTGAGCGTGTTCTTCTTGTTTGGTTTTCTAACTCCAGGTCTTTGCACATTTCATTGTAATGACTGTCTTCTTCAGTGGCCCTTTGAAATTTTCTGTTCAGAATTTTACCTCCTCATTTTTTTCCATTTGCTTTGGCATCTCTTCACTGGAGAGCAACATTCAGAGTTTCTTCTGACATTAATTTTGGTCTTTTTCTTCTTTCTTGCCTTTTTAGTGACCTTTTGGTTTCTTCCTATATGATGTTCTTGATGTCATCCCACAACTCTTCTGATCTTCAGTGATTAATGACTACTGCATCAAATCTGTTCTTGAAATGGTCTCTAAATTCGTGTAAGACAAATTTAAGGTCATCTTTTGGCTCTCGTGGACTTGTTTTATTTTTTCTTCAGCTTCAACTTGAACTTGCATATGATCAATTGGTGGTGTATTCCACAGCCTGTCTCAGCCTTGTTTTGGCTGATGATATGGAGCTTTTCCACTGTCTCTTCCCACATATGTAGTCAATTTGATTTCTTGTATTCCATCTGGTGAGGACCATGTGTATTGTTGTCTTATATGTTGTTTAAAAAAGGTATTGGCAATGAAGAAGACATTGGTCTTGCAAAATTCTATCATGTGATTTCCAGCATTGTTTGTATCGCCAAGGCCATTTTTCCGAAGTACTGATTCTTCTTCTTTGTTTCCAATCTTTGCATTCCAATCACCAGTAATTATCAATACATCTTGATTGCATATTTGATCAATTTCAGACTGAGGGAGTTGGTAGAATTTTTCAATTATATCATTACTGGTTTTAGTGGTTGGTATGTACATTTGAATTAATAGTGGTATTAACTTGTCTTCCTTGCAGGCTCATGGATATTATCTTACCACACACAGCATTATACTTCAAGATAGATATTGAAATGTTCTTTTTGATGATGAATGTGATGCCATTCCTCTTCAATTTGTCTTTATGGCATAGTAAACCATATGGTTGTCATTTTCAAAATAACCAATACCAGTCCATTTCAGGTTAGTAATGTCTAGGATATTGATCTTTAAGTGTTCCATTTTAATTTTGCTGACTTCCAATATTCCTAGATTCGTACTTCAGACACTCCATATTCTGATTATTAATGGTTGTTTACAGCTGTTTCTTCTAATTTTGAGTTGTGTCACATGAACAAATGAAGGTCCTGAAAGCTTTACTCCATTCATGCCATCACAGTCAACTCTACTTTGGTATTTTAAGTGTCTTCCAACCTGAGGAGCTATGACTGATAATATTCTGGTGCTTTCTGACATGTTCCATTGCTATGCATAAGGTTTTTAGTGACTGTACATTCAGAAGTAGTCTGCCTTTCCTTCTTCCTAGTCTGTCTTAGTTTGGAAGTTCAGATGAAATCTGTCAATTTGTGACACTATTGGCATTTAAAATACTGCTAGTAGAGCTTTCAACACACAGCAACATGCAGCCACCAAAGTACAACAAATTGACAGAAGAGTGGTGCATGAGCCTGGTTGTTGCCAATGGAGTCGGTACCAACTTATAGCAACCCAATGGACAACAGAATGAAACACTGCCCTGTCCTGTGCAAACTTCACAATCGTTACTATGCTTGAGCCCATTGCTACTGCTACTGTACCAGTTCATCTTGTTGAGGGTCTTCCTCTTTTT
>NW_006408553.1:1917683-1918776 GCF_000296735.1 Chrysochloris asiatica | reverse complement strand
AGCAGTAGCAATGGGCTCATGATCCACACAGTCAAAAGTGTTTGCATAGTCAGTAAAGCACAGGTAAATACTTTTCTGGTATTCTGTGCTTTCAACAAGATCCATCTGATGTCAGCAATGATATTCCTCATTCCAAGTCTTCTTCTGAATCTAGATTGAACCTCTGGCAATTGTCTGTCAATGTACTGTTGCAGCATTTAAAAAATATGTTTAGCAAAATTTTACTTGCATGGGATATTAATGACATTGTCTCATGATTTCCACATTCTGTTGGGTCACCTATCTTTGGAATGGGCACAAATATGAGTCTCTTCCTAGCAGTTTCCCAGGTAGTTTCCCAGGTAGTTCTAAGTTTCTTGGCATAGATGAGTGAGTACCTCCAGTGTTGCATCAGGTTGTTGAAAGATTTCAATATGTATTCCATCAATTCCCGGATTCTCATTCTTTATCAATGCCTTCAATGAACCTGAACTTCTTCCTTCAGTATCATTGGCTTTTGATAATATTTAATTTCTTGAAATGGTTGAACATCAACCATTTCTTTTTGGTACAATGACTCTGTGTATTCCTTCCATCATCTTTTGATGCTTTTGCACCCTTCAATATTTTGCCTATAAAATCCTTCCATACTGCAAGTCAAAGCTTGAATTATCTTCAGTTCATTCAACATAATAAATGCTGAGCGTGCTCTTCTCTTTTCGTTTTCTAGCTCCAGGTCTTTGCACATCTCATTATAGTATTTTACTTTGTCTTCTTGAGCTGCCCTTTGAAATTTTCTATTCAGCTCTTTTATCTCCTCATTTCTTCCATTTGTTTTAGCATCTCTATGCCGGAGAGCAAGTTTTAGAGTCTCTTCTGACATCCATTTTTGCCTTTTCTTTCTTGTCTTTTTTTTTTTTTTAATTTTTATTGTGAATTGAGTGAAAGTTTACTGGGTAGATCATCAGTTTTACATTCAACAAAGCATATACTTTGTTTCATTATAATGATTATAATCCCTTCCATGTGCCATCAGTTAACAGTATTTCTCTCTATTCATTTAGCTCTTTTTTTTTAAACACTCAGGCATGTGTAATAATTTAAACCACCAACG
>NW_006408553.1:1912854-1914323 GCF_000296735.1 Chrysochloris asiatica | reverse complement strand
ACAAATGAAGATTTCAAGGGCCTTACTCCAGTGGCGTCTGCATGGTAACTCTACTTTGAGGAGGCAGCCCTTTCTCAATCATATTTTGAGTGCCTTCCAACTTTAGTGGCTCATCTTCCCACACTGTATCTGACAGTATTCTGGTGCTCTTCCTCATGTTTCAATACTCAATATTCTGGTGCTATATAACTTTCTTCCACTGTTATACCAAAGGCTTTCAGTGACTAAATATGAAGTAGTCAGCCTCTCCTTCTCCCTAGTCTTTCTTAGTCTGTAAGCTCATCTGAAACACGTCCACCATGGCTGACCCTGCTGGTATTTAAAATACTGGTATCATAGTTTCCAGAAGTACAGCAACAGGAAAGCTACCACAGTAAGACAAACTGACAGACAAGTGGTGGTTTGTAGGTTCTTCCATAGGTCTCGTTTTTTGTGTTGTTTTTTGCAATAACATTTTGTAGTTTTCTCTGTGTCTTTTACATTCCAACTTAAGTTTATTCTTAAGTATTTCATCTCTTTTGGTGGCTATGGAAAATGTTTTTGTTTATTTTTTAGTGTAATGGAATCTGACTGATTTTTGTACGTTTATCTTGTACCCTGCCATTGTGCTGTATCCCTCTATTAGTTCCAGTAGATTCCTTATAGAATAGCTGGGATTTATGATATATGTACATTATCATATCATCTGTTTTACTTTTTCTTTACCAATGTTGATGCCTTTTATTTTCCTTTATTGCACTGGATGAGATTTCCAAAATGTTATTGAATAAGAAGGTTGATAAGAAGGGCATTTTTTCCTGGTTTTTATTCTCAAGGGTAATGCTTTCAATCTTGCTTCTTTGAGAATAATGTTAGCTGTTGGTTTGGTTGAGAACTTAATTATATTGAGAACTTTTCCTTCTATTCCTATTTTGCTAAGTTTTTATTACTAAAGGGTGTTCCTCACATATCCATTCAGCATGGGAGTTGTTGCTGTTGTTAGGTGTTACTGAGCAGGCCACTGTGCCAATCCATTTACTTCCTCTTTCTCGTTGATCCTTTACTTTACCAAGCATGATGTCCATCGCAAGGGACTGGTCCTTCATGATAATATGTCTGAAATGTGAGACACAAAGTCAGGTCATCCTGGCTTCTAACAAGCATTCTGGCTGTACTTCTTTCAATATAGGTTTTTTTGTTTTTGTAACAGTCCATGTTACTTTTAATATTCTTCTCCAGCACCATAATTCAAATGCATCAATTCTTCTGCCATCTTCCCATACATTGTCCAACTTTAACATGCATATGAGGCTACTGAAAATAGCATGGGACCTTAGTCCTCAAATTGACATTTTTTTTCTGGATCACTTTAAAAAGAGGTCTTGTGCAGCAGATTTGACTAATGCAAACTGTTGTTTGATTTCTTGGCTGTTGCTTCCTTGAGCATTTATGGTTGATCTGAGCAAAATGAAGTCTTTGACAAATTCAAT
>NW_006408553.1:1910977-1911975 GCF_000296735.1 Chrysochloris asiatica | reverse complement strand
TTGTTCTTTGCCAATGTCTTCAGTGTACCTTGGACTTCATCATTCAGTACCATTGGTTCTTGATCATATGCTGGCTCTTAGAAATGGTTGAATATCTACCATTTTAACTACAGCCTTGAATTTTAATTTAGTTCTTTCAGCTTGACAGATGCTGAGTGTGTTCTTTCTGGTTTTCTAACTCCATTTTTTTTGCATATTTCATTATAAGATTTGACTTACTTTTCTTAGCTGACCTTTGAAATTTTCTGTTTAGATCTTTACCTTCTCATTGCTTCCATTTGCTTTAGCATCTCTACACTGGAGAACAAGGGTCTCTTCTGATGTCCATTTTGGTATTTTCCTTCTTTCTTGTCTTCCACAACTCTTCTGGTATTTGGTTAGTAGTGTCTAATGCATTAAATCTCCTCTTGAGATGATCCCTGAATCCAGGTGTGATATATCTAAGGTCATATTTTGACTCTCACATGCTTATTTTAATTTTCTTCAGCTTCAGCCTGAACTTGCATATGAAAAATTGATGGTCTATTCCACAGTCTGTCCCTGGCTTTTTCTTGGCTGATGATATAGAGTTTTTACACTGTCTCTTTTCACATATGTAGTCAATTTGATTTCTGGGTGTTTTATCTGGTAAGGTCCATGTGCATGGTGGTGGTGGCGTGCTGTGGAGTTGGTTCCAACTCATAGCAATCCTATGTAGGATTTTTGAGGCTACAAATCTTTATAGGAGCTGAAAGCCTCATCTTTCTCCTGTGGAATGCCTGGCAGTTTTGAACTGCTGACCTTGTTCAACTTGTAATCACTACTATGTAATGTTTAAAAAAGTATTTGAAATGAAGAAGTAATTGGTCTTGCAAAATTCTGTCACACAATCTCCAGCATTGATTTTATCAACAAAGTCATATTTTCCAACTGCTGTTCCTTTCTCTTTGTTATCAACCTTTGAAATCCGATTGCCATCTTGATTACATGCTTGATCAATACATCTTGATTACATGCTT
>NW_006408553.1:1908648-1910347 GCF_000296735.1 Chrysochloris asiatica | reverse complement strand
CAGGCACACCTTAGTCCTCAAGTTAACATCTCTGCTCTTTAATACTTTAAAAAGTTCCTGTGCAGCAGATTTGCCCAATGCAATATGCCATCTGATCTCTTGACTGCTGCTTCCTCGAGTGTTGATAGTTGATCCAAGAAGAATGAAGTCCTTGACAACTTCAATCTTTTCTCCATTGATAAGAATGTTGTGTATTGGTCCAGTGATGAGGATTTTTGTTTTCTTGACATAGAGGTTGTCCTTGTGGGTGTATGGATATTATCCCATCACAGACAGCATTGTACTTCAAGACAGATCTTTAAATGTTCTTTTTGTTGATGAACGTAATGTTATTCCTCTTTGTTGTTTCTGGCATAGTAAACCATACGATTGGCAGATTTAAAATGGCCAATATCAAATATCAGTCCATTTCAGCTCACTAATGCCCAGGATATCAATGTCTATGCATTCCATTTCATTTTTGACAACTTCCAATTTACATAGAATCATATTTCATAATTCCACATTCTGATTATTAATGGATGTTTACAGCTATATCTCCTCATTTTGATTTGTGCCCCATTAGCAAATGAAGGTCCAAAAAGTTTTATTCCATATGCGTCATCATGGTTAATTCTTTTTTGAGGAGGCTGCTCTTCCCCAGTAGTATTTTAAGTGACTTTGAATCTGAGGGGCTCATCTTCTGGCACTATATATTTGACAGTATTCTGGTGCTCTTCCTCTTATTTCAATATTTAATTTTTGGTGCTATCTGACACTATTCCATTGCTTTTCATAAGGTTCAGTGACTAAATATTTGTCAGTAGTCTGTCTCTCCTTCTTCCTAATCTGTTTTAATCTGGAAGGTCATGTACAACCTATCCACCACGGGTGACTCTGTTGTTCTTAAGTATGACTATGTCAATTCCAACCCGTAGCAATCCTTTATAAGAGATCCAAGGAGCAGCTGGTATGTTTGAACTGCCTATCTTGTGGTTCAAACTGACTTTGAAGTTCAACTCATTATCCTGAAGTGCTACACCAGGACTCCTGGGCGACCCTATTGGTACTTAAAGTACTAGTGGGATAGCTTTCAGTATCACAACAATAATCAAGCCACTACACTACAACAAACTTACACATGATTGGTGGATCTAGTCTGTGTATGTCTCCAGGTACATCGCTGTTCCTGCAAGACTCTGTATATAAAAATGGTTTCTTGTATTTCCTTTTAGTCTTGAACCCCTCCTCATGTTTTCTCTTGCTTTCATCATTCTTCTGTCAACATCCCTCTTGTATGCTGCCTTCCTGTCACCCAAGTTAACATGTGTCTACCATCTAGACCCTTCCCTCTCACCCTTTCTCTCCTGCTTGTGGTAACCATCAAAGAATGTTTCTTTAAGTGTGAAAATCTTTTACTGACTTCTTGCAGTAGTGAGTTCATTCAACATTTGTGCTTTTACAATTGACTAATTTCACTCAGCATAATGTCCTCCATCATTCATCTGTGTTATGAGGAGTTTTGCATACTAATCATTATTCTTCAAGGTTGCATAGTATTCTGTCATGTATATATACCAAGATATGTTTAACCATTCTTCTATTGATAGTCATTTAGGTTTTCTTCATCTTTTTGCTATTGTGAATAGTGCTGTGATGAACATAAGTATGCACACATCTATTTGTGCCATGGTTCTTATTTTTCTAGGATATATAACAA
>NW_006408553.1:1906144-1907828 GCF_000296735.1 Chrysochloris asiatica | reverse complement strand
CCTATACAGGGTCGTTATGAGTCAGACCAACTCCACAGCACACCACCACCACTACCATTTTGTTGTTTTATCATGGTATTTTTCAATGTTTGTTTTTGTTTTTTTGATAGGTATTTTGTTTCTCTGGTTAGACTCATTTCTACGTATTTCATCTTTTGGGTGTCTATTGTAAATGGTATTGTTTCCTGATTTCCTTTTCAAAACTTTCTTTATTAGTATAAAGGAATCTGACTAATTGTTGATCTTGTACGCTGACATTTTATGGAATCTTTCAATGAGTTCCAATTTGTTTTCACTGAATCTTTAGGATTTTCTATATATTGAATCATATTATCAGTCTATATAGAGAGTTTTGCTACTTTTTGCCAATTTGGATGTACTGATAATTACTAGTGATTAGAATGAGAAAGTTGGAAGCAAAGAGTAAGAATCATCAATTGGAAAATATACCCTTGGTGATAGAAATGATGCTGGAGATCCCATGATAGAATTGTGCACGACCAAAGATTTATTAATTCAAATACTTTTTAAAAACAACATAAAAGGCAGCTATACAAATGAACCTCCCCAGATGGAATACATAGGAAACATATGTGAGAAAAGACAGTGGAAAAGCTTAGTGTCATCAGACAAAACAAGGTCATGGGCTGACCAGACTAGCAATGGCTTGTCTGGAAGTTCAGGCTGAAGCTGAAGAGAATGAAAATAAGTCCATAAGAGTCTAAATATGACCTTGAATATATCCCACTTGAATTTGGAGACCATCTCAAGAATAGAGTTGATACATTAGGCACTAATGACTGAAGACCAGAGTAGTGGAAGAACATCATACAAGAAGAAAGCAAAAGGTCATGAAAAAGACAGGAAAGAAAGGAAAGACCAAAAATGGACATCAAAAGTGACTCTGAAACTAACTGTTGAACATAGAGAAGCTAAAGCAAATGGAAGATATGAGGAGGTTGTTGCTGTTAAGTGCCAACCAGTCAGTTCCAACTCATAACAACCCTGAATAGGGTTTTCGAGGAGTGGCTAGTAAGTTTAAACCACCCACTTTGTAGTTAGCAGTCCAGTGCTTATCATAAAGTGCCACACCATGACTCCATGAGAAGGTTAAAGAGCTGAAAAGAAAACTTTGAAGGGCAGCTTGAGAAGACAAAGTCAAGTATTATAATGAAATGTGCAAAAAATATGGAGTTAGAAAACCATAAGGGAAGAACCTGCTCATCATTTCTCAAAATGAAAGAACTAAAGAAAAAATTCAAGCCTTTACTAGCAATACTGAAGAATCCTATGGGTAAAATATTGAATGTTGTAGAAAGCATCAAAAGAAGATGGAAGGAATGCACAGAGTCACTGTATCAAAATTTGAAATGGTCATTGATCAACTGTTTCAAGAGGTCGCATGTTATAAAGAACCAATGGTACTTAAAGAAGAAGCCCAAGCTGCACCGAAGGCATTGGTGAGAAACAAGGCTCCAGGAATTGATGAAATACAAATTGAAATCTTTCAATTGTTGCAGCACTGGAGGCACTCATCCATCTATGCCAAGAAATTTGGAACATAGCTACCTAGCTAACTCATTGGAAGAGATCCATATGTGTGCTCACTCCACAGTGAGATGACTCTACAGAATGCAGAAATCATCAAACAATGCCATTAATATCACATTACAAGTAAAATTTT
>NW_006408553.1:1887070-1905729 GCF_000296735.1 Chrysochloris asiatica | reverse complement strand
GGATTATATAAAGAAGAATCTGGCATCAGGACTGGAGGAAGATTTATTAACAATCTGTGATATGCAAATAATACAATCTTGCTTGTTGGTTGTACCATCTTCATATTTAAAATACTCACAAATATCAAAGACCAAAACCTTCAGTATGGATTGAACCTCAATATAAAGAAAATGAAAAATTTCACAAGTTAACTAATAACATCATCATAAATGGAGACAAGATTGATGTTATTAAAGACTTCATTTTGCTTTATCCACAATGAAAATGCATGGAAACAGCAGTCAAGAAATCAAACGGCAGATTCTAAAGACCTCTTTTTAAAAAGTTTTTGTTGTGAATTGAGTGATAGTTAGCATGAAGGAATATCAATTCATTTCATTGCAATGATTACAATCCTCTGCATGCTTCATCATTCAACAGTATTGCTTCTATTCCTTCTGCTTTTATTTTTATTTTTTGGATGTGCACTAAAACACTCAGGAATATACAATCATTCAAACAGCCAAAGGGCACACCCTGCCCCCTGGCCACCAGCACACATCCCTTCGCCCTCCATGAGTCGAGAATCCTCAGCTGTTTCATCTCTCCATGTCATCATCTCTGCCTCCACCTCTGGCATTGCCGCTTCTTTGGGTTGGGTCCCACACTCTGGTCCCACTCTTCTCCCTTGATGGACCCAGGGTCTTCTACTCCGGACTGTAAAGCGTTTTTTAAAGTGTTAAAAATGCCAAGATATTAGTTTCAGTACTAAGGTGCACCTGACCCAAGACATGGTATTTTTGATGGCCTCATATGCATGTGAAAGTTGGACAATGAATAAGGAAGACCATAGAAGACTTGATGCATTTGTATTATGGTATCGGAGAAGAATATTGAAAGTACCATGAACTACCAGAAATACAAAAACATCTGTACTAGAAGGAGTACAGCTAGAATATTCCTTAGAAGCAAAGGCGATAAGAGTTTGACCTCTCATACTTCGAACATGTTGTCAGGAGGAACCAGTCCCTGAAGAAGGACATCATGCATACTAAAGTGGAGGTTCAGCAACAAAAAGGAAGACCACCAACTAGATGGATTGATGCAGTGGCAGCAGCAATGAACTCAAGGGTAACAATAATTGTAAAGCTGGCACGGGACCTGTCAGTGTCTTGTTCTGTAGTGCATAGGGTTGCTAAGACTTGGAACCTACTTGATGACATCTAACAACAACAACAATTATTTTAGAGTTGTCTCATTTTTTCTTCAAGGAGCTCTGATAGCACAGTGGTTACGAATTGGGCTGCTAACCTCAGGGTCAGCAGTTCTAAACTACTAGCTGTTCCACGGGAGAAAGATGAGGCTTTCTGCTCCCATAAAGATTTACAGCCCCAGAAAACCTGTACAGGGTTGCTATGAGTGGGAACCAACTCCAAAACACATAACAACAACAACAACAACATTTATTTTTTCAATTCTGTTAGTTTGATTCATGTATTTTGAGATATTTCATTATGAGGATAAATATTTATTATGGTTATGTCCTCTCGTTCAGTTAGCCCTTTAATCATTATGTATGTCCATCTTTGTCTTTTGTGCTGTCTTTCCCCTTGAAATTCTAGCTTATCAGAAATTAGTATCGCCTCTCCTGCTTGCTTTTGATTATTGTTTGTTGTTCACTTGATATACATTTTTTATATTCTTTGATGTTTACTTTATTTTTGCCTTTGTGTATTAGGTGGGTTTCCTGTAGACAGTATATTGAAGAATTCTGTTTTCTTATCCATTCTGCTTCTCTTTTCTCTTGACTTGTGCATTTAATATATTTACATTCAGTGTAATTGAATGTATGAATTGAATGGTGGCATTTTGATGTGTGTATTTGTGTGTATCTGTGTGTGTGTGGTACTTCTAGTTTCTTTGTTCCACATAATTTCTGTTCTGAGTTCATTTTGCTAGTGGGGTTTTTTTTTTTGGTTCTTTTCTTCATTGCTGTTTTAATGTTTACTAAATCTTTATGATTTCTCTCTATTATTTTGATGAGATGTTTTATTAAATTTTTTTGAGGTTGTCTTGTAATTTATTAATTTTTCCTCAGTTTAAAATATACTGTTTTATCCTGAAATCTACTTGACTACCTCACCTTTCAAAGGTCTATAACTACAGTATTCCCTCTTTTTTCTTTGTAGTCAACTTCATTATAAATAGATATTTCTGCTTCCCTATTTTCAATCTTGTAGATTTGTTTCCCTTTTTACACTTCTATCTCTGGATTGATTTCTGGGTGGTGTTGTTATGTGCGTAATCTCAGGTTGTTATCTGCTGGTGTTGGTTCTCCAAAAAACTCCTTTTAATATTTTTTGGCAAAGTAGGTCGGGTTATTACAAATGCCTTTAATTTCTGTTTATCTGAAAATGTCCTAATTTTACTATCGTATTTGTGGAACAGTTTTGCTAGGCAAATGATTCTTGGATGGCAATTTTTTTCTTTCAGTTTTATACATGTCATTTCATTGTGTTCTTGCTTTTATGGTTCATGATGAGAAGTCAGAGTTTAATCTTATTTGTTCTCCTTTGTAAGTAAAGTTTCATTTTTCCTGAACTATTCTTAAGATTCTTTTCTTCTCTTATGTTTTGGGAAGTTTTATTATAATATATCTTGGTAATTTTCTTTTGGGGTCTATCCTGTTTTGGGTTTGTTCAACTCCTTGAATGTTTATCATCTAATCTTTCATGATGTTAGGAAAATTTTCTTAAAACAACTCATTGACAATTTTTTTTTAATGCTTTTACTTTCTCCCTTCCTACTCTGAAATTGTGATCATCTGAAAGTTGTTCCTTTTGATGATGTCCCAAGTAAATCTTAGATTTTCTTCTTTTTTCCCAATTGTTCTAGCAGATTTATATTGTGAACTTTGTGTTTGTGTTCACTCATTTGGCCTTCCATTGATTCATATCTCCTCATTTGCCCTTATGTAATCCATTTCTGAAATTCTACTATTAATCTGCTAGCCATTTGTGCAGCTCAGTTCAAGGTGGGTTTGACTGGTATTGGCTACTGTCTATGATTGATCAGGTGGTATAGGAGCTGGTAGTAGCTCTTGTCCAGTAGGTATGGTTTTGGCTGGACTGTACAGGCACAGGTGCTTTTTTCTGTCAAGTGGGGCAAGAAGAAAACACACACTTACAGATACAGGAAAACAAACAGCAAAAATTGAAATAATAAAAGAGAAAAAACACACATCAGCAAGAAAAAGTAATATAATATTTAAAGAGAAAATAAAACTATGGAAGAGAAAAATAAGAGCGATGATACAAAGAAAGACAACCACTAAATGTAACTAGGAAGAAAGTAGAAGAAAAGAGAGAGAAATGAGAACAGTAAAGAAAAGCCAAGAAGTAAAGAAAACAAAGAAGAAGGAAAATGGAAAAAAGAAAAAGAAGAAAAGAAGATAAAGCATAAGTAATGATAGGATGAGAAATATGAGAAAGGAAATGAAGAAGAAGGACAAAAAAGAGAAAAAGCCCAAGTCAAACAAACAATGAAAGGAAAAACTAAGGCAGGGGCCAGACCCAGAGAGGATAAAACTGCGAGCCTTCTGTCAGCGTGTTGTTAAGTGCTTTCGAGTCAATTCCGACCCATAGTGACCCTGTATAGTGTTTCCAAGGAGCAGCTGGTGAGCTTGAACCACGGACCATGCAGTTCAAATGGCTTTGCAGTCTGGCGCATTAACCTACAGCACCACACCAGGACTCCTCTGTCAGCATAGGAGCTCATAATTTGGGAGAAGGAAGAATGAGAAAGTGACATGTCTGGCACTAGGTAGAGTACTTGTTACCCTAGATGTTGTCTATGTTCAGGGCACCCAATCCATAAGCAGTTTGTGTACGCCCTAACAGTGGCTGGGATCAGGGTCCTTTTTCTCAGAAGGAACTTTCAAGGCCCAAAGGGTAGCTATGAGCAGAGTGGCTGGTTGTAAGAGTTGCTGTTACTAGGTCTAACTAGGGACTGGCTCTATGAGTTTTGGAGTTCTGTAGAAACCGAGTTTCAGTTTATGCTGGAGAATGATCCAAGTGCTGGAAACTAATGTCTACTGTGCTGTTGTTGGGTATAGTGGTCTGTATATGTTTTTGAGATCAAGTTGTTTGATTTTATTTTTTGTATCTTCTGCATTTTTATTGTGTTTCTTTCTCGTTTCGTTCTTGAGTGAAGGGTTGTGTTAAAGTCTCTTACTATTATTGTGGAGTTGTCTGTTTCTTTTTTCAATTCTATAAAAATTCATATTATGTATTTTGGAGCTGTTTGGTTGAATGCATAGATACTTATGCTTATGCCCTCTTGTTGGATTGACCCTGTTTTGACCCTGTAATCTTTATGTAAGGCATTTCCTTGTCCTTAATTTGGTTTTTACTTTAAAGTCTGTTTATCAGATATCAATATTGCCATTCCTGCTCTTTATTAATTGCCATTTCCTTGATATATTTTTCCATCCTTTAATTTTTCTTTTGTTGAGAAAGTTCATTAATCTATTAACTTCTATTTTCCTTAGTTTTAAGTAGTCTATTCTATCTTGATATCACCTAAATTTCCTCTCCATGTGGAATTTCTGGAACATCACCATTTGTTTTCTCATTCTGCTTTGAACTTGTCTTCATTTACAGATTGATGTCTCTGACTACCTATTTTCAGTCTTATAGATTTATCTTATTTTTGAGAATTATTTATCTGGGTTGATTTCTGGGTGAAGTTGTCATGCACATTAATCTTGGGTTGCTGTCTAATGTTGACTCTCTGTATGAAGGATTCCCTTTAGTATTTCTTATAAAGTTGGTCTGGATTTTATAAATTCCCTTATTTTTAAAATTTATCTGGAAATCTCCTAATTTCACTAATCATATTTGAGGAACAGTTTTGCTGGATATATAATTCTTGGTTGGAATTTTTCTTTTAAAGTTTTATATATATTATTCTATTAGTTTTTTGCCTGTATAATTTCTGCTGACAAACCAAAGCTTAGTTTTATTTCTTCCTCTGAGCTGCTCTAAGGATTCTTTCTTTGGAAAGCTTCATTATGATATGTTTTGGTGATTTCTTTTGAGTTCTAACTTATTTGAAGTCTATTGAGCTTCTTGGACAGATATTTTCGCATTTTTCATGACATAAATAAGTTTGGTGGTGGTGGTAGTGTGCCATGGAGTCAGTTCCGACTCATAGCGACCCTGTATAAAGGTTTCCGAGGCTGTAAATCTTTACGGGAGCAGAAAGCCTCACCTTTCTCTTGAGAAACAGCTGGTAGTTTTGAACAGCTGACCTTGTGGTTAACAGCCCAACTCATAACCACTATGCTACCAGTGCTCCTGTCAGGAAATCTTAAAAATATTTTCTCTGTCCTATTTTGTTTTTGAGTCTTCCTGTTCTGGAATTCCAATCACATGTAAATTTTTCCTTTTGATAGTTTACCACTTAACTCTAAGGTGTTCATAATTTGTCTTCTTTCTTTCTGATTGTTTCTCTAACAAATTGTTATCAAGGGATTTCTTCTCTATTTCACTGATTCTGACTTACATGGATTCAATTCTAGTTTTATCTTCTAATGCATTGTCTATTTCTCAAATTTTAGTGTTTCTCATAGATTTCTAGTGCTGGTTTTGTGTAGTTTCTAGTTGTCAATGTATTATACCATTTTGTTCTTGTATTGTTTTTCTGAATTATTCTAGCGTTTTGTCTGTGTTTTCTTGATCTCGTTCTTGACTTCTTGGAAATCTTAAATTCCTTATCAGCTAGCTCCATTACCATTTCTTTGTCAAAGAGGCTTCTCAGTTCTTTATTTTGTTCACTTTTTGGAGTAATTTTGTTTTGTCTTTTTAGGTGATTTGATATTGTATGTTGTTTCTGAGGCATTCAGGTGTTGTTATATTTATTTAGTGATTGTTTGCTGCATCCTGAGTTTTTTCTGTTTGTTTGTGTTTGTTTTGATGTATCCTGCATATGGGATGGATGTGCTACTCTGGTTGCTAGTCGGGCCACAATGGATCCCTTGCTACATGTCTCTGGGTGACTGAGGTAGTATTTGTATGTATGACTGCTGGTCTCTGCTGGTCTTGTGGGTTTTGTCCACTGCCATCAATCCAGTGGTACAGGGGCAGGCAGTGGCCTTGCTGAATGGGTGGGCCATTGGTAGTTGCAGCAGGTGTGGCTAGCTAGTAGGGGTGTGGTTACTACCTCCCAATTGTATGAATGTGGGTGAGTAGCTGATGGGTGGGAGCATGATTTTGCTGCTGCTACCTCTCATATAATGTAGGTATGTGAGTACTGGAATGGGATGTGCATGACTGCACACTTGCCACTCCTTAGGGATGATGGAGAGTGTCAAGTTGCTGATGGAAGGATTGGGAGAAGGGGAAAGAAATAGTTATCAGGTCCATGTGAGGTCACATTACTGTTGTCCCTCACTAGGCAGAGGAAGATGGGGAGGAAGCTTGGCTGGTTAGGTAGGCAGGGAGGGCAGAAGAAGTGGCTGGCACCATGCTGAAATAACCTGTTCCTGCTTGCTGGAGCCATTATATAGGAGAGATTGGTGGTTGGTACTGGGAAGGTGGGGAATGGGGAAAGCTCATACTATAGTATAAACTGTTTGGACCTGCATGGATGGGGGTGGTTTGTGTCACTAATCTCCAGAAGGGTTGGGGAGGAGTAAGGTTGCCTGTGGTCTTCCCATTGGCTGCAGCCGACAATGGGTACCTTATGTCACTCTGGGTATGCATACACAGTTGCTCTATGTCCTTCTGAGAATTCCCTTGCTCCCTATGTTCTTCATTTAGGCCTGCTAATGTCTTTATCTTAAGATGATGACACTGTGCTAGGCTGAGTCCTTCTGTTCCATCTTTTCTTGTTCACTGCTTTCAATTTGTTTTGTCTTCCAATCAGTGTTCAGATTAGTACTTTGTCCTTCCATTTGATGTTTAGGGTTCCAGAATTATTTTCTGTATCGGTTTCATATAGTTTCTCAGATATTTGCTATCAAGAGACAGTATCATGTGTCTGACTAAGCTGCTATTTTGGAATTAGTTCATTTTATGGGAGAGATGGAGAACACTGGTTTACCTGGAGAGTTGGTTGAGTGGAAATTGAGAAAGAGGGCTTCTGTACTGTTGGTTTCTCTCCAACCAGAGCTTTTCTATAAAGAAGCTTCTATTTCATTTCATTATTGACATATTTTTAGAGTAAATCCTTCTCATCTAACATTAAATTTTTACCAAAGCACCTCTACTGGTCTTTCTGCTGTCACACTTACTTCTTACTATCTGCATAGATGTGTGATATGTAAAAATCATGCCATTCCCATTCTAAGCAAGGCAGAGTGAAATCAAACAAAACCCCCAAAATTCTGGATTAAGAAGCTAAAGACCTGGTTTTAGTATCAAATCTATTACTTCCGATTGTGTAACACTGGGCAACTCATTTAGCCTCTCTAGTCATTTTTGATATCATGTTTGATAAGGTGGAGGGTCAGAGAAGAAGAGGAATACCCCCAGCGAGATGGATTGGCCAAGTGGCAGCATCAGTGGGCTCAAGTGTGGAAACAATAGTGTGGTTGGCCCAGGATAGGGCAGTGTTTCGTTCTGCTGTGCATAAGGTCACTATGCGTTTTGCTCGGACTCAATGGCACCTAACAACAACAACAGTCACTTTCTATTAAACAAAGATAAAAGGAACCAGAATCACACACACTTGACAGGGTTGCTGCGAAGATCAAGTGGCCTTATATGGGCAAAAGAATTTTGAAACCTGCAAAGAGTTTTACAATCGAAACTTGCCTTTCTTCATTACTATGCAATAAAGTTTAGTGTTTTTAACCCAGCATCCAACAGTCTGGTCCCAATTTACTCTTTTAGCTTTTTTGTTCATAGTCCCCAAGGGCCTCTTTTCACTCTAGTAATACTGCCTTACTTAATGTCCGATGTACAAAACAAAAATTTCTGTATTTCTAAGTCTAAGTCTTTGGCTATTGCCCCTCAGTATAATTTTTTCCCCTCAGTATAAGTTGAACTAAGGACCCAATCTTTGTTCCAGAGACAGCTCTAGAAATATGTTCATTTACGTGAAGACACAAAATTAAGAAATATGGGCAGAACAAAAGCAAGGAGAACTCTGGCCTCCTCAGACTTAGTGGAAAAGAAATTTCTCTAGGCAAAGTAGAAAGTTAAGAGTTACAATTTCTAAAATTGTCTGTCTCAGCAGGATTTGACACACCCTAAAAATGGAAAAGAGAGTATCCAGGTTCTCAGATAATTTGCTGACCATACAGACTGAATACGTGTGGTGAAAGGATACAACTCTGGCCCACACCTTTCCTGATTTTAAGCTATTCAGTACTCCGATGTTCTGTTCTAACAACTTCCTCTTGCTCAATGTACAGGTTTCTCATCAGCACAATTAAGTGTCCTAGAATATTTATTGTTTGCAATGTTTTCCAAAGCTAGGAACATCATTGCTGATGTCAGATGGATCTTGTCCGAAAGCACAGGATACCAGAAAGATGTTTACTTGCACTTTATTGACTATCAAAAAGCTTTCAATTGTGTAGATCATGACAGCTTTGGAAAACATTGTAAAGAATATTTTAGAACACTTAATTGTGCTGATGAGAAACCTGGAGGTTTGTTTTTTGCCAATGCCTTTTATCTCCTTTCTTTCATTTACATTAGCATCTCTCTACTAGAGAGCAAGTTTCAGAGTCTCTTCTGGCATCTGTTTTGGTCTTTTCTTTATTTTTCTTCTGGTATTTGCAGTGAATAAGCTGTTGGCCTTGCAGAATTCTATTATGCAATCTCTAGCATCATTTCTATCACCAAGACCATATTTTCCAAATATTGTCCAACTCTTTCTTCCAACTTCCACACTCCAATCACCAGTAATTATCTAAGCATCTTGATTGCATGTTTGATCAATTTCACACTGAAGAATTAGGTAAAATTCTTCAATTTCATCATCACTGTCATTGATAGTTGGTGAGTAAATTTGAATAATAGTGATATTAATTGGTCTTCCTTATAGGTGTTTGGATATTATCCTATCACATACAGTATTGTATTTCAAGATACATCTTGAAATGTTCTTTTTTACAATGAATGCAACACCATTCCTCTTAAATTTGTCATTTCTGGCATTGTAAATCATATGATTGTCTGATTCAAAATGGTCAATACTAGTCCATTTCAGCCCACTGATGCTTAAGATATTTATCTTTATGTGTTCCACTTAATTTTTGACAATTTCCAATTTTCTTACATTCATACTTCATACATTCCATGTCTGATTATTGGTGGATGTTTGCAGTGGTTTCTCCTCATGTTCAGTTATGCTACATCTGTAAAAGAAGGTCCCAAAAATTTTGCTTCAGTGGTCATTATGGTCAACTGTACTTTGAGGAGGCAGCTCTTCCTTAGTCACGTTTTGAGTGTCTTCCAAGTTAAGAGGCTCATCTTTCAGGACTATACCTGAGACTGTTCTGTTGCTATTCATAATGTTTTCATGTTCTGGTACAATATCTGAGTGTGTTCCATTGTTATTTATAAGGTTGTCATTTGCTAAATATTCAGAAGTAATCAGCTTCTCTTTCTTCCTAGTTTGTCTTAATCTGAAAGTTCTGCTGAAATGTGCCCACTGTGAGTGACCCTGCTGATATTTAAAATACCAGTGACTTAGCTTCCAGCATCATATCACATACAGTACTGTATTTCAAGATGCATAGCTTCCAGCATACCACCTCAGTATGACAAGCTGACAGATGAGTGGTGGAGACAAGTTTAATTATTTTCCCTACCTAAAAGCCTCATTCAGTGACTTATGCTTATCTCACTGACCAGAACAAAATCACATGGCATTCTCACCTGGAAGAACATCTGAAACTCTAAATACCTTTACCTGGACACACTACCACCATAAATGATAGAATTTTACAAAAAATGAGTTGTAGATCATCTGTAGAGATCATACCAAACCACCTCATTGTGACTCTAAGGGCAAAGTAGAACTGCTTTATTGGGTTGCCAAGTTTATAAGCCTTTAGGGAAGCAGATGGTTTCATTTTTCTCTTGTGAAGTACCTGTTAGGTTTGAACCACCAACCTTTTGGTTAGGAGCCCAGTGTTTAACCCACTGCACCATGAGGGCTCCTTATCTGTTGCTAGAATTCCCTTGATCCCTGGTTTGTAGAAGAAAGGCACATGCACGAATTGAGCCCTATGCCATCCCAGTCATCGTATCTTCTCTCAAACAAACACTCTCATTTGACTCTTAGAGCAACTGTTTGCCTTCTCTTTATGTTTGAAGAAACTGAGGCTCAGGGAGGTTATAGGGTGCTCTAGGTCACATGACTGGTTAGTGACAGAGCTGAATGTCTAATCAGCATGTCACTCCTGTTCTCCAGTCCCTGTGTTCCTTCTGGAGAAACACTAATTTTTCAGGAGAATAATGATGCTGTCTTCTGAGAAGTAAACAGAAGGTAGAAAGTTTATCCCACGGGACTCAGAGACTCTTAACCATGGCTTTTATTTTTTTGTCTTTTATTGTTTTGCTGTTGTTGTTAAATGAATCAAGGAGGACAGTTAGGGAAAGAAAATAGGATACAAACTCATGATACTTTCAACCCTTGTTATTTTCTCATAGGGCACTATTTAGCCTTCATAATAGCTGGATCCACTTGGGCACATAGACAGACATATCGCATAGGTGGAATAAGTACCTCTTTTTGCAGACATTGAGGGGTCCTCTTTTAAAGCCCCTCCTCTACCTGTTTGCCTTATCCTGACACTGATTTCTACTTTCACTCTCTCCCTTGTGAATAAGCGAATGACCTGAGCTGTTCTTGGTTCTCTAATGCCTTGACATGTGACTCAAGCTTTCAATGGGTACCTACCTTATGCTAAGAGCTATTGTCCATTTCCATCAAGTCAATTCTAACTATAGCAACCATATAAAATAGGATAGAGCTGCCCCATAGGGTTTCTAAGGCTATAAATCTTTACAGAAATGTACTACCACAGCTTTCTCTTGTAAAACAGTTAGTGGATTTGAACTTACAAAGAGTGCTTGCTGCTTCTATAAAGACTTCCAGTCTCTGAAACCCGATACAAGGTCACTATAAGTTGGAGTCAACTTGCTGGCAATGATTTTTTTTATAACTGGGAACCAGATCCCTGAAGACAGAATCTATAGCTGCTTGGACAATAACCTTGTTTGGCACCCAGAACATAGCCAACATGTAATAAAAACTTACTGAATGGATTGCTTGTGAAGACTTGGGCACTGCACTTTTATGTATATTTCCATTTTCTCATCAAGTCTAATCACACTTATATGATAAAACTTTGTTGTTGTTAGGTGCTGTTGAATCAGTTATGACTCATAGTGACCCTATGTACAGCAGAACAAAACACTGTCCAGTCATGTACCATCCTCACAATTGTTATTATGTTTGAGCCCATTGTTGCAGCCTCTGTGTCAATTCATCTTGTTAAGTGTCTTCATCTTTTTCACTGATTGTCTGCTTTACCAAGCCTGCTGTAATTTTCCATGGACTGGTCCTTGCCAATAACATATCCAAAAGAAATAGAATGAAACCTCTCCTTTGTTTCTTTGAAGGAACATTCTGTGTTGTTCAGTCTTCTGGCAGTTCAGTATATTCAATATTCTTTGCTAACGTTATAATTTAAAGACTTCTGGTGTGGCGCTGTGGGTTAATGCACCAGACTGCAAAGCCATTTGAACTGCAAGGTCAGCAGCTCAAGCTCACTAGCCAGCTGCTCCTCGGAAACCCTATACAAGGTTGCTATGGGTCGGAACCAACTCAACGGCACTTCACAACAACAACAATTCTTCTTTGGTCTTCCTTATTCTTTGTCCGACTGTTGCTTGAATATGAAGTGATTGAAAATGCCATGGGTTGGGTCAAGTGCACCTTAGTCCTCAAAGTCACTTTTGAATTGTTTTAAAGAGGACTTTTGTAGCAAATTTGCTCAGTGCAATTTATCATTTTATTTCCTGACTGCTTGTTCCATGGGCGTTGATTGTGGATCTAAGTAAAATGAAATCCTTGGCAACTTTAATATTTTCTCCATTTATCATGATGTTGCCTATTGGCCCAGTTGTGAGAATTTTTGTTTTCTTTGTGTTGAGGTATAATCAATACAGAAGGCTGTATTCTTTGATCTTCATCAGTAAGTACTTCAAATTCTCTTTACTTTCAACAAATGAGATATGGCATGTGTCATGTGTATATCTCAGGCTGATAATGAGTCTCCCTCCTATCCTGATATTTCAATAAGCAAAAGGTCATAAATAGCTGAGTTAAGACTTGATTTCATTTCTCCAAGGTCAGTTCTCTTTCTATTTGACTCAATTCCTCATTCTATTCTTTTTTGTTTTTCAGTCAAGGGTACAGACTCGGCTACCATAAGAAGGCATGACACAGCATAAGAACTCTGAGACTCCTGAGCTGTCAAACTTTTCACGATGTTCTCTAGGGAATTGGTACTTTGATGGTTTTGTACTTGGGCTTAGAAAATGTCCACATAAAATGTATGTAGGTGTGTGTCTAAGTGTGTGTTTGAGTAGGAGTGACTTCTGTGGAAAAGTACTACAGCTGTTCACAAAATTAAAAGTAAAAGTTCTTCCAGGATGAGAGGTAGAGGAAATACTGAGAACATAATGTTAACAGTGAAAGTATCCAGATTCAGCCATTAGTATGCTTAGTTTATGTCAAGCCAAACAGGCTAGAAGTGTGATATTTGGAAATAGTGTGTAAACATATTTCCACTGGTCAGGGATGAGATACACTAGAGCTGTCTTTTCTGGCATCTATGTTTGAGGCCCATGCCCAAAGTGTGGTCTAGGGCTTACTGTTTCATTCCTTTGATGGTCTCTTTACTCACTTATTCATGACTTCATGAGTGTTTGGTCATCCATTCACTTATTCATTGCATTCCTATTTTATGCCAGGCAAAAATGTCACTCTGAACAAGACATAAATGGTCCCTGCCTTTTTCAATTCTAGATTTCACTGACCTTACTTACATCATGTTGTTGTGAAGTGTCGTTGAGTCAGTTCCGACTCATAGTAACCTGGTGTAGGGTTTCTGAGAGCAGCTGTTGAGATTGAACTGCTGACCTTGCAGTTCAAATTGACCTTGTGATCCAGTACTTATCCTATAACGTCATATCAGGACTCCATTTTACAGTGTTGAAATGCTCAAATGCCAGTGAGATAATTTTGCAAAACCTTTATAGTTCATATAATCTGTAGATAGAAAAATTTTCATCTGCCTGATGTATGGACAGAGGCACACACACACACATTGCGGTCTTTTTCATTTCAGTCAGGCATTGGTGGCTCTTAAATATCTCTCTTTAGGCTGTAACGGTTTCCTAGAACTGCTCACCACTGTAACCAACCTCTTATCAATAATCTGCCACCACTCATCTGTCAGTTTGTTGTACTGAGGTGACTTGTGTGTTGCTGTGATGCTGGAAGCTATGGCACCATTATATTAAATGCCAGAATGGACAGTCATGGTGGACAGGTCTCAGAAAAGTAGACTCCTTCTGAATGTTTAGCCAGTGAAAACATAATGCAGAGCACCAGAATATTGTCAGATATAGTGCTGGAAGATGAGCCCCTTAGGTTGGAAAGCACTCAAAGTATGACTGGGTAAGAATTGCCTCCTCAATATAGAGTTGATAATACTGACACGAATGGACTTAAGCTTTTGGGACCTTCATTTGCTAATAGGACACAACTCAAAATAAGAAGAAGCAGTTGTAAACATCCATTAGTAATCAGAACATGGAACATACCAAGTATGAATCTAGGACTACTGAAAGTTGTCAAAAATGAAATGGAATGCATAAAGATAGATACCCTAGGCTAGCTGAAATGGACTGATATTGTTCATTTTGAGCCTGACAATCAAATGGTCTACTATGCAAGGAACAACAACAAAAAAGAGGAATGGTATCATATTCTTTGTCCAAAAAGGACATTTCAGGATCTATCTTGAAATACAATGTTGTCTATGATAGGATAATACCTGTACACCTACAAGGAAGACCAGTTAATTCCACTATTATTCAAATTTATGTACCAACTACTAAAACCTAGAAATTGAAGAGTTCTACCAACTTCTATAGTCTGAAATTGATCCAGGTCCAGCCACTAGTATCATGCAATCAAGATGCGTTGATAATTACTAGTAATTGGATTATGAAGGTTGGAAACAAAGAGGAAGCATTAGTAGTTGGAAAATATGGCCTTAGTGAAAGAACTGAAGCTAGAGATCACATGATAGAATTTTTTAGAGACCAATGATTTATTCATTGCAAATACCTTTTATAAATGAAATAAAAGGTGAGTCCTGGTGTGGTGCTGTGGGTTAATATGCTAGACTGCAAAGTTGTTTGAACTGCAGGGTTGGCAGTTCAAGCTCACCAGCTGCTCTTCGGAAACCCTATTCAGGTTCGCTATGGGTTGGAATCAACTCTACGGCACTTAACAACAATACACATGGACCCCACCAGATAGAATACACAGGAATCAAGTTGATAACATATGTGGGAAGAGACTGTGGAAAAACTCAATATCATCAGCCAAAATAAGGCTAAATTCATATGCAAGTTTCGACTGAAGGTGAAAAAAATGAAGTAAGTCCACGAGAGCCAATATATGACCTCGAATATATCCCACCTGAATTTAGAGATCATCTCAAGAATAGATTTGATGCATTAGACACTAATAACCGAAGACTAGAAGGCTTGTGTGATGATATCAAGCATATCATACAGGAAGAAAGCAAAAGGTTATTAAGAAGAAGAGAAAGAAGGAGAGACCAAAATGGATGTCAGACGAGACTCTGAGGGTAGAGATGCTAAAGCAATGGAAGAAATGAGGAGGTAAAAGAACTGAACAGAAAATTCCCAAGGGCAGCTCGAGAAGACAAAGTTGAGTATTATAATAAAATTGTGGTAAGACCTGTAGTTAAAAAAACAAAATGAAGAACACACACAGCAGATTGGCAGGCTTGTATTTTAAGGTGTTAGTTTGGAGTAGTAGGATAAGGACTGGACTTCTTATCACAAGGTCAGCAATTCAAACCCACCATCTGCTCCTTGGAAACCTTATAGAGGATCCCAATGAGTCAGAACCCACTTGAGAACATTTAACAATAACAATGACAACCTTTCAGCTAGTGATAGAGCAGTTAGCTGTTTGTGCCACTGAGGGACTTCTGTTACAAATTAGTAGGTGCTGAATTGAAAAGATCAATGGATGCATGGGTGAATGTAAGCAACAATCTCAATTATTCCATACAATTATCCTGTAACACATCACAGTGCCCACTACATTTCCCTGTATATACTGAAACTCCTCATTTTTTCTGTGGCTCCAGGAAACGGCCTATTCTTATGTTATATTCAGACTTTGCCGCTCGATAAGCCCCCTCTACCTTCATGGATGTGCCTCCATTACATGTGGCAAAAGAGATTTGTTTATTCTGTTGGCAAAATCAATAGACCGGTGATTCAATGACAACCTAGACAAATACTCTAGACATCAATCATCTCCAGTGGGAAAGGTTGACCTAAAAATATAGAGATCCTACCCAGAGGCAGCAGAGCCCAGTGGATTTTCTAAAACTCAGTTTCAAGCATGTAGTTCACGTGCTGGGAACTAAGCTTGTCAAAATGCCCCATCATCTGGGGGCTACTTGAAAGCCCTGAACAAAGGAACAAAGATGGTGCTTTGTCATCTGTCCACTGGGGAGCTCCTTTGACCAGTTTGTGACATCATTGCCATGTCTCCATGTCATTATCAGTGTGATAGCTGCTTTGTCTTTTTGTCCTAATCTATATAAACCTGCTAGGTGCTGACCTCATGAAATAAGTAAGCATATTTAGTCTGAAGGTTAAGAGGGGCTAGGCAGGTGATTTTTTTCTACAAGGCTATTCACACTCATCAGTGTGTCTCTGACATCAGAGTAACCATGAGAACAAAGTCTGAGTCACTAGATCTCTGAGATGTACCATCCCATTCATGCTCTCCCTGCTGTGTCCTCCCATTTGAATTCTGAGTGATATTCTTGTATGGCCGCTGATGGAAAAACCTGGGATTAATCACCAGTGAATGTAAAAGAATAAAAATCAAAATAAAACACAACTCTGCTTCCCTAAAGCTTTTTACATTTTAATTTAAAAAAAAAAAGAGAAATTGGAGAAACTCTTTATGTTCAGCATTGCTTATTTTAGTATAAAATTTTTATTCATTACTTGTAACTGAATAAAGATTTGGCCAGTTTCATGTTCCTGAATAAATATCACTCCTGTATCACTTCCTCATTGGCCAGAAATAAAAACTATTTAGAAAGGAAAGGAATTTAGAAACCCTCGGATTAGCCACCTTCATTTTGCATACAGTAAGCTATCTAGCAGAGAGGGCTGAGGCAGAAGCAGAGTCTACAAATTAAAACTGAATGACAAAATTTTTGTGCATCTTTTTTGATTTCTTTCCTTTGTATGGGCTTGAGCTACTTATCCCAGGTCCACAGCTTCCTTCCACTGTTTTTCCTCCAGGCACTTGTACTGAAGGCTTATTTAAAGAAAACAAACAGATAAAGAGTTGTGCTGTGATAACTTGGGGTTTAGCCTTCTCAGGTGTGTGGTGCTGTAGGATAAGCAATGGACTATTAACCACAAGGTTGGCAGTTCAAACCCACCAGCCATTCCTTGGAAATCCTCTATAGTGCTATTGTGAGTTGGAATCTACTTGACAGCACTTAACAACAGTAACAAGTTGTATGAGTTCTTTAATTTTGGGTCTACAACTTATTAGCTCTTCCAGCCAGACCAAGTCTTCAAGCAGGCTTAGGACCATAATTGTGGCTTAGGAACATCAAGGTCAATTGGCATAACATTGTTCACAAAGACATCTATTTTGGATAAGTAGTGTGAATGGGTTCTTAAAAGCTTATGAACAGCCATTTTGGTCCTGGTGCGGTACTGTGGGTTAATGCACTGGACTGCAAAGTCAGTTTGAGCCACAAGGTCAGTGGTTCAAGCTCACCAGCTTCTCCTTGGAAACCCTATACAGGGTTGCTATGGGTCAGAACCAACTCGATGGTGCTTAACAACAACAACAACATTAGTCTCTCCCTGTCTGTAGCAAAGAAGAGTGAAAAATATACAAGACTCATGTAAACAATTTGTCCAAAGGACTAATGGACCACAGGAAACTCAGCCTCCACAAACTTGAAACCAGAACTAGATGGTACACAGCTACCATTGTTAATGGCTCTGAAAGGGAACAAAACAGAGTCTTGGATTGAATGGGAGAAAAATATGGAACAAAACTCAAAATTATAAAAGAAGACCAGGTTTACTCAGGTACTATGGCCTTGGTTACTTTTCAGGACTGAAATGGAAGTCATCCTCACTGCTCAACATTTAAACAAGTAGTAAATAGTCCTATAGGGTAACAGTAACACCAGGGAGGAACAAACTCCTTAGAACAATCTATCATACAAAATCAAAGGGTAGCATTTGTCCTGGGATAAACTTCAGAACCTAGGAATGGATTAGAAAGAAGGGCCAATGGAAACGGTAAACACAGGAAGGAAGTGGGAAGAATGTTACCATGTTGTAGGTTGTTGTTGTTAGGTGCCATCAAGTGGGTTAAGACTCATAGCAACTCTATGCACAACAGAATGAAATACCACGTGGTCCTGAGGCATCTTCACAATTGTGTTTAAACCCATTTCTGCTGCCACTATGTCAGTCCATCTCCTTGGGGGTCTTCCTCTTTTCCGCTGATCTCCCAATTTACCAAGCATGATGTCCTTCTTCAGATTCCTTATTCATCGGGTCTTCCTTATTCATTGTTCAGCTTTCACATGCATATGAGATGAATGAAAACACCAAAACTTTGGCCAGGTGCACCTTAGTCCTTAAACTGATCTCTTTGCTTTTGACCACCTTTTTTTATTTATGTGATAGTTTACATGGGAGAACATTAGTTTTACATTCATCCTATTGTATATTGTTTCATTGTCATGGTTACAATCCCCTCCATGCATCATCAGCCAACCAAAGGGTATACACTACAAGCCTGCCTCCCGGTCGTCAGCACACAGCCTCTCTCCCTCTCTGTGTCTAAAGTCCCCAGCTGCTCCATCTCTCCCGTTGTCATCTCTGCCTCCATGTCTGGTGTCACTGCTTCTCTGGGTAGGCTCCTCCTCTCTGCTCTTCTCCCTTCATGGTCCCAGGGAATCTCCGCTCCTGGACTGAAAAGTTAATCACTCTCCTTCTTGTTACAAAATGTCTACCTTTAATTTCCAACCCTCACAATTGGTCCTGATAACAATTATTCACTATTGTATCACAAGAGACCTATTTGCATTTCCTTTCATCAACCCCACCTAGAAAGATTGGATACTACTCAGTGGAGAGTCTACATTCCTCCACGCCCTTTGGATCTAGGTTTCCTCTTGAAAGCTTGTAAGCCAGTCACTTCTTGCCTTTGTAGCCCCCCACCCTTTTGGGTAGCCAATGTCCAAGTTGCCCATCCCTGTCTACTCTGTGTATGGAAGGGGTGGGAATGATCCTTGCTTTAAAGATTTGTTCCCTCTTTT
>NW_006408553.1:1876155-1882110 GCF_000296735.1 Chrysochloris asiatica | reverse complement strand
AAGATGCCACTGTTGGTTGTTATGCTGTACCTCAGTATTTAATTTAATTTTTGTCCTGTTTTGTTTTTATATTCTCTTTCCCTTTCTACACCCCTGTCCTGTCCTTTCTGGTATTTAAAAACAAAACAAAAAGAGACAGTTCAGGGCCAGCTCTTGGGCTGAGAGTATCTGTGTGCATGCGTGGCAGCAGAACCCACCAGTGGTGAGGGTGGGGGGTGTCCACTTGCTCAGGTTCCCCCTCTAGGTACCAGAATGGAGGTATACAAACAGTGTGTGTATGTGTGTGGGACAATGAACAGATACAGAAAAAAAAAGGAAATCAGAACAAAGCAAAACCGAAATGTATTGTCCACCTTTGCTCCAAGGTTCCCACGGCGCTTCCCTGTTGTGTGTCTGCTCCCTCACTTGGTCTTGCCATTTGGTCTCACCCAAGTTGTTGGCTCCGGGCTGCCGAGCCTGGCCAATTCAAAGGAATGTGATTTCTTACTTTGGTTTCAAGTTCCACTAGCTATAAGCCTTCAAACTTTTAAAATATTTCTACCCATGTGGTTCTGAGTTTTAGAGCTCTGCCCTGGATCTGTTTTGCCTGGTATTCTGTGGTATTGCTTACAACGAACTTCACTGCACCGTTGTCAAGCCCCACCTAACATTTCCATACAGTCTAAAGTTTCTGCATATTCAATAAAGCACAATCAAACATCTTCCTGATATTCTCTGCTTTCAGCCAAGATCCATCTGATGTCAACAATTATATCCCTAGTACTACGTTCTCTTCTGAATCCATCCTGAGTTTCTGGCAGTTCCCTGTTGATGTATTGTTGTGTTGTTCTTGAACTATCTTCAGCAAAATTTTACTTGCATGTGATATTAATGATATTTTTGGTGACTTCTGCATTCTGTTGGATCGCCTCTTTTTGGAATGGGCAAAAATATAGACCTTTCCAGTCAGTTGGTCAGGTAACCGTCCTCCTAATTTCTTGGCATAGTTCAGTGAGTGCCTTCAGCGCTGCATCTGTTTGCAGAAATTGTATTCCATTGATTTCTGTAGCTTTGTTTTTCACCAATGTCTTCAATGCAGCTTGAATGTTTTTTTTTCAGTACCAATGGTTCTTGATCATATGCTACCATTTGAAATGGCTGAACACCAACCATTTCTTTTTGGTACAGTGACTTTGTTTATTCCTTCCATATTATTTTGATGCTTTCTGCATCATTCAATATTTTTCCCACTTTTTTTTTATTTGTTAAGGGCTGTTGAGTCAGTTTAGACTTATAGAAACCCTGTATAGGGTTTCCAAGGAGCAACTGATGCATTTGAACTACTTATCTTGAGGTTAGCAGTCCAGTACTTATTCTACAGTGCCAGACCAGGACTGCTTTTGCCCATAAAAACCTTCAATATTGCAACCTGAAGCTTGAATTTTTTTCTTCAGTTCTTTCATCTTGGGTAATGTTGAGTATGTCCTCCCTTCTGGTTTTCTATCATGCAGATACTGCAATTAATGTCATGAAACAAAATGTGTATGAATTGTTGAATGGGAAACCAATTTGTTCTGTAAACTTTCACTCAAATTATAATAAAAAGTTTGTAAAAACTCTTCAAACTTCAAGTTCCTCTTCTGCAAAATGGGCATATTAACAGTATCTCCAGGATTAAGTTGCTAGGAGAAACTAAAGGAAATACTGCATATTGAGCAGTAAGCATTTCCTGGCACATAGTGTGTGCTCAAGAATATTAGTATCTATGTCCATTTCTGAGACATACTCAAATTCACAAATGTGGTTTAACCTTGGTAAACAGTAGCATCCTTGGCAGAGTGGCTCTGCCTCAATTTATGCAGTAGATTTTCCTTATATTCTTCCTGACTCTTTTAGTCTATTATCTTTTCGGTTTCAATTTGCATCAGCCCAGAGCCTACCCTTACCTATCTTTATTTCATTGCCCAGGTTTTAAATGCATAGGATACTAAAACTATTAAGGAAACAGGGGCTTTACATAATAAGACACAAAGCAACACAAAAGGCTGGAATACAGAACAGGAAGTGCCTCTGTCCTTTTTGAGGTGAACAATACAGCCAAAGTTACATTTGTTAGCAAGAACTCCATTGCTCCCAGCGTGGGTCTTAAGCTGTTTGAGATGGATTAGAGGGGGAATATGAAGCCAAAATCAGGTCCATTTGAAAACAGAGAGAAAGGCAATAGGCTCTGGGAAGATCTACTTTTTTTTTTTTTTTTTTTTTTTGCTTTTCCCATTGCCCTTTCAAGCCTCATGCTAAAAGCAAGTTAGTGAAAGGGTGAGAACAGCTAAAGAGAGTCAAAGCTGAAAGCCATTGCATCTCCTGAGGAAAGGCCAGGGAAGCCAATTCATCAACCCAGATTTCAGTTTTCCATTTGAAAGCAGGGCTGGTGAAGGAAGAAAGAATTCTTGGTAGAGATATATTAGGAAAGCACATGCAATAAGGAAGTAGGGGACTTGGGTGCTCATATACTTGAGTCCTGGTATGGCACTGTAGGATAAGCACTGGACTAAAAGGTTGGTTTGAACTGCAAGGTTGGTGGTGCAAACTCACCAGCTGCTCCTTGGAAACTCTATACAGGGTTCCTACTAGTTGGAAGGAGCTCTGGTAGCGTAGTGGTTACAAATTGGGATGCTAACCTTAAGTTCAGCAGTTTGAAACTACCAGCTGTTCCCAGGGAGAAAGATGAGGCTTTCTGCTCCCATAAAGATTTACAGCCTCCAAAACCCCGTAGAGTCACTATGAGTTGGAACCAACTCCACAGCACATAATTACCACCACCATGAGTCGGAAACAACTCTATGGCATGTAACAACAACATACTTGAGTGAGGACTGCAGGTGTAACACTGTAGGATCAGCACTGGACTTTGAACCATAAGATCACCAGTTCAAACCCACAGTCTCTCCTTGGAAATCCTATACAAGGTTGTTATGAGTCGGAACTGACTTGACATCACTTAGCAACAACAACAATAATTGAGATTCAAAATTTGTGCTTTTAGTTTCAGGAACAGTGAGCGAATAAATTTCTGTTATACGTTATCTATCTACTTTAGGGTACTTTAATCAGGATCCCTAGGAAACTAATACTGCTACTTATTTGTGTAATACAAAGATTAAACTATAGGGCCTTACTGTTTAATTCTTACATTAATATTCTAGAATGTGATTCCCTGTCAGCCTATTGAGGACCAAAAGACTCTGTGAATAGAAGACACCCCTGAAAAAATAAAAGCTCATGAAATTACTAGAGGGTTGCTGATCACGTTTTTCCTTCAAGTGTTTCTTGCCCTTTGTTGCCAGCACTGGGTTCTGTGCCAGGCCATTGCTGAGGCCCTGGATGGCCAAGCCAGCATCCTCATTTGGCAAGATAGATCTGCTCTTTGTGTTTCAAGACCTTAGCTTTCTTTGGGACAGCTGGTGCTGGGAAAAAAGGAAGGAGCTGGCAGCTCTCAGAGTAGCTGAGAGTGCCCAAGGTCTGAGACTGAAGAGATAGTGAGTTGCTACATTCCAGGTTCTTTGTAGAGAGAAGCAGAGGATTGGGTAGGGCATGTTCTCCAGTACTGTGGGAAGTCAGTAGGAGTTGTTCATTGGCTTGGTCCAGAAGCCTCTGGCAAGAGTTGGTAGGGGAAAGCCTCTTCAGCCTCCCAGAGAAAGCTATGGCTGAGCAGTGTTAACCCTGTGTGGGGAGGTTCTTTCACATGGCAGGGTCACTGGGATGCTGGAGGTCTCTGGAGCCTGTCCTGTCCCCAGAGCCCATGAGGGGCATAAATTTCAATGAAGTAGTTGGCTAGACTGCATTCATATTAACTGCAATAATGACAATAACATTTGTAAACTTAGAGAGGGGGCTAATTTACACTGTGGATGCCATCGATGCGGGTGAGACGCTGAAGCTCCAATTACAAGACAAATGTCCTTATGAACGGACTGCTAGAAAATGCCCTCGTTGTTATTCCGACATCAGAGGCTAACTCATTACTCTTCCCTTTTAGGATGAAGGAGGAAAGAAATAAAAGCCAGTCGTCTCTCCCTGTTAATAACGTGAGTTAATTCTTTTTCTAAGACTGAAAATGCCTAATGAGTTTGGATGTAAACCCTGTACTGAATAATGACATTAAGCCCAATTTATATGACTGTAGCGTAGTGGTTACCAATCGGGCTGCAAACCCTAAGATCAGCAGTTCGAAACTATCAGCTGTTCCGCTGGAGAAAGACGAGGCTTTCTTCTCCCATAAAGATTTACAGCCTCGGAGACCCAGCCTCGGAGACCCTGTACAGGGACGCTATGAACCGGAACTGACTCCACGGCACATAACAACAACAACAACATATGACTGACTGGTTTTGACTCCACAAAGAAAGGTCTGGAAAGAAAACCAACAGGTATTTCAGCAAGAGACACTAAGATTAGATAAGCAGAATGACTTCCCTGACTAGTATGGACTTGAGACCTTGAAAAAAATCATTCCCTGTAGAGGGTCTAGGAAGTACATAGAGCTCAGTACAGTGTTGTGGCTATGAGTCTGGGTGCCGAAGTCAAAAACTCTGGGCTCAATAGTTGCTTGGCCTCTTTTGAAAACTGTATAAAGTTAGTGAAGTTGTTTAGCCTTTCTAAATCCTGATGTGGCACTGTAGGATAAAGCACTGGACGGCAAAGTCAGTTTGAAGCACAAGGTCAGCACTTCAAACTCACCCTAGGAATTCCTATACAGGGTCGCTATGCGTCAGAACCAACTCGAAGGCACTTTAACAACAAAAATCCTCAACTAATTCATCTGTAAAATGGAGATATTATTATTACTATCAAACTCATAGAAATATGAAAATTGAATGAATAATACACTCAAACATGCCTAGCACACAGGAAACCTTTAGAGGCCATCTTGGAGGAGATTGAGGTTATTCTTTCAGGTATAAAAGAAGTAGAAGAAAAAAATGTTCTAATGAATTGGCTGGTAGTGTGCAATTTAAATGCTAATTCTCCATTCATAGAAGAAGTTCTGCAACCTTTAGATTTTAGTCATTAGAGTCATTGGTTAAATTGGTCCAAGGAAAGAATCTGGCTTTTAGAACCAGACTGACCTGGACTTTAATCACAACTGTATCTCTTAGTCCCTCAGAGCCTTGGTTCATTCAGTCTTCAGCAACTTGGAGATGACACCTCCTTTGTGTTATTGACTTGTGTGGATAAAATGAGAGAGCTGTGTGAAGCATTTAACACACTGCCCAACACTCACAACCATCCTACAAATCTCAGTTCCCCTGTTCTTCCTGAAACAGCTCTGCATTTCAGCTAGATGATTTCCTAACGATCTTGATTTCTAAGACTGGAAGCACCACTTTGATGCAATAACACATGAAAATACCTTGTAAGCTATAAGACTGTGCAATTAAAACAAATATTGTCAGTGCTGTTTATCATGGGTAGTGGTTGAGAGGTAGCATCATATGATGGCATCTGCCATGAAAATAGAAATAAATAAGGCTGGATAATAAATTTGGTGTTAAGCATTTTTTAAAACAGGGGAGTTATTAAACATTTATAGAGTTGCTTAACATTTATTGTGGCTAAACATTTATGGAACTGTGGATTAATGCGCTGGACTGCAAAGTTAGTTTGAACTGCGAGGTCGGCAATTCAAGCTCACCAGCTGCTCTTTGGAAACCCTATACAGGGTCACTGTGGGTCAGAAACCACTTGATGGCACTTAACAACAACAACAACAAATAAATGGGGGAAGGATCAGAACAGCCATGAACGTCTGAAAGAACCTCGGAGATACAGGTGTGGACATTCTTTTTTTGTTATCTGTTCATTGGTCTCTCGCTGTCTGCACACCTCCATCCTGGTGACTAGAGGGGATGCCTGAGCTAAGGGACACCTCACCTGGAGGGTTCTACTATGCACACACACAGATCTCCTCGAAATTTA
>NW_006408553.1:1846636-1872585 GCF_000296735.1 Chrysochloris asiatica | reverse complement strand
TTGTCAGGAGGGACCAGTCACTGGAGAAGGATATCATGTTTGGTAAGGTGGAGGGTCAGAGAAAAAGAGGAAGACCCCCAATGAGATGGATTGGCTGAGTGGCAGCATCGATGGACTCAAGTGTGGCAACAGTAGTGAGGTTGGCCCAGGATCAGGCAGTGTTTCGTTCTGCTGTGCATAATGGTCGCTATGGGTCGGTACTGACTCAATGGCACCTAAGAACAACAACAACAGTTTATGTACTTGGCTGCTAACTGAAAGGTTGGTGATTCACCCAAAGGTGCCCCAGAAGAAAGGCTTGGCAATTTACTTCCAAAAGATTGGGGCTATTGAAAATCCTATGGCACACAGTTCTATTCTACAATACATGGGTCACTGTGAGTTAGAATTCACGCAACAGAAACTTAAAAAACAATTTTTTTATTTTTAGCCCAATTGCCAGACACTGTATTAGGTACTTTATGCATCAAGTATATTATGATATTGTGGAGGCTCCAAGTCTGATTATCATGTATTGCCTTGAACTTCAATTTACAAGTCAGATGATTTCTTCCCAGTAGACTAACCCCTTTAAAGACAGAATCCATGTTTTGCAAATATTCATTTTCTCCACAGAAACTAGGAGAGGTGTACCAAAGGAACTTGTGAAATATTCGGTGAACAGGCAAATGTATGGTTATAATTATTTATCCATTAATTCACAATTACTTATTTCCTACTGTATTCCAGACACAGTTCCAAACACTAAAGATACAGCAATTAACAAAATAGACAAAGTCTATTTTAGCTCGCATTCTAACAGAGGTCTAAACACGCTTATTATGCTAGTGGAGATGGATACAATATATAAAGCAATACAGGTATGTATATGAACACATGAATGTGTGAGTGTGCTGTTTTGGAGGAAGAGTGGAGCTTACTCTTAATCATGTAAGTGGAGACATGAGTGAAGAGATAGTTTAAATTACACAGATTTGTAGTAAAAAATTATCTAGAGAGGCAAAATAGCTAAAGCAAAGACCCTGATGCAGGAATCAGTTTGCTAGATTCGAAAGCACTAAAAGCAGTGTAAGTTAGTTCACTTATGCTTGAAGAGAATTATTCAGAGGCTGGGGAGAAAGTAGACTGGTGAGTAGGACAACAATGGAAGCCTGCAGAGCAGCTGAAGTCTACTGTGATATTTCCAACCAGAGATGACAGTGGCTTGGACTGGTGCATTAGCAGAAGAAAGTTTAAAAGAGGTTCGGAATACACTTATATTTCAAAGGTAGAGCAGACAGGATTTGATAATAGACTGGATGAGTAGATTTTGGGCCTGAGTGTGGCACTGTAGTATCAGCACTGTACTTCAAACCACAAGGTGGGCATCCAACAGACTTGACGGCACTTAACAACAATAACAACACGGAACAAGATTGAAAGGAAAAATCTAGAGCTCAGTTTTGGACATCTTAAGTTTGCAGTGCACTGTGGGTTAATGCACTGGAATGCAAAGGTCAGTTTGAACCAAGGTTGGTGGTTCAAGTTCACCAGCTGCTTCTTGGAAACCCTATACAGTGACGGTGTGGCTCAGAACCTACTCAATGGCACTTAACAACAACAACAACATCATCATCATTTGATGTCAGGATTCCTGATGTGGCGCTGTAGGATAAACACTAGACCGAAAGATTGGTATGAAATACAAGACTGGCAGTTGAAATCCACGAGCTGCTCCTTGGAAATCCAATACAGTATGTCTTGAGTAGGAACAAAGCAACAACAACATTAGATGTCAAACAGGTAGTTGGATATATGAATCTAGAATTCAGAGAAGAGTCCTAAGCTTAATATGAAAAAATGGACATAATCACAGTATAGTCTTGTTAGGTGCCCTTGAGTTGTTCCAACTGAGAGAAACCCTATGTACAACAGAATAAACCACCGCCTGATGTTGGGCCTTCCTCACAGTTGCTATGTTGGAACCCTTTGTTGCAGCTACTGTGTCGATTCATTCCATTAAGAGTCTTCATCTTTTTCACAGACACTCTACTAAGCATGATACTCTTATCTAGGAACTGTTCTTCTGATGCTGTTAATTGTCATCAAGTCTGTTCCAATGGATAGCAACCCTGTATAGAGTTTCCGAAAGAGCTCTGGTAGCATAGTGATTATGAGTCAAACTGCTAACCTCAAGGCCAGCAGTTCAAAACTACCAGCTGTTCCTTGGGAGAAAGATGAGGTTTTCTGCTCCCATAAAGATGTACAGCTTCGGAAACCCTATGCAGGGTTGTCATGATTTGGAACCGACTCCACGGCATACCGCCACCACCATAGGGTTTCAAGGAGTGACTGGTGAGTTTGAACTGCACACCTTGAGGTTCAAACTGACCTTTCTGTTCAGTGCTTATCCTACAGAGGCACACCAGGACTCTGAAAACATGTCCAAAATGTATGAGGTGGGTGTGGATTATAATCATTGTAATGAAACAAAGCATATGATTTATTGAATGTAAAATTGATGATCTGCCCTGTAAACTTGCATTCAATTCACAGTAAAAACTTTGAAAACAAACAAACAAACAAAAAAACACCCCAAAATGCATGAGGTGAAGTCTTTACATCCTTGCTTCCAAGGAGCATTCTGGGTGTACGTCTTCCAAGACAGATTTGTTCAGTTTTCTGGCACTTCATGGTGTATCTGTTATTTTTCACCAAAACCATGGTTCAAAGACATCAATTTTTGTTTTCCTTATCCATAGTACAGATTCTACATGCATAGGAGGTCATTGAAAATATCATGGCTTGGGTTAGGTGCATCTTAGTCTTCAAAGCGACATTTTTGCTTTTTAACATTTTTCAAGAGACCCTTTGCAGTACATTCTCCAAATGCAATATGTCATTTGATTTCTTGACTGAAGCTTACACAGACATTAATTGTGGATCCAAGTACAATGAAATCCTTGACAATTTCAATTTTTTCTCTATTTATCATGATGTTGTTTACTGGTTCAGTAGTGAAGATTTTTGTTTTCTTTATGTTGAAGTATAATCCACACAGAAGACTGTAGTTTTTGATCTTCATCAGGAAATGCTTCAAATCCGCTTCACTCTCAACAGCTGCATATTGCAAGTTGTTAATGAGTCTTCCTCCAATCCTGATACCACATTCTTCTTTAGATGCTCAGCTTCTTGAATTATGTGCTCAACATACAGATTGAATAAGTGATGAGTGTGTGAGTGTGCTATTTTGAAGGAAGAGCAGAGCTTACTTTCATCAAGAGATTAGAGAGTGAAGAGATGGTTTAAGCCACATTTATTGTTGTAAAGTGCCATGGAGTCAATTCCAACCCATAACGACCCTGAAAGTGTTTCCAAGGAGCAGCTGGTGAGCTTGAACCACCAACCTTGCAGTTCAAATGGCTTTGCAAGTCTGATGCATTAACCCACAGTGCCACACTAGGGCTCCTTAAGCCACACAGATATGTAGAAAACAATGATCTTGACAGGGATTTTAAACCATCCAGTAGCCACGTTTTCTTTTTAAGTATCCACTTGCTGTATTTGAATGACTGCCTCTTGGTCTATATACAAGTTCCACATGAGTACAACAAAATATTCTGTAATTCTCATTCTTTGTAATCTTATCCATTTCACCATCAATGAAACACAAGCAAAGGTCTTTCTGGTATTTCTGCTTCCAGCCAAGCTCCATCTCACTTCAGCAATGATATCTCTAGTTCCACATCCTCGTCTGAATCTAGGTTGAGTTTTGGCAGCTCCCTGTTGATGCACTGTTGCAACCATTTTTGAATTAACTTAGGCAAAATTTTACTTGTGTGTGATAATCATTGAGTTTGGCAAAATAGAGGTTATTAGTGAGTTTGACGAGAGCAGGTATGATGGGATGGTGAGGGTGAAAACATTGGGATGAGTTGAAAAACTGGGAAGAGTCAGTGAAGACACAGTATAGCCAATTTTTCTGTAAAAGCAGCAAAGAAATGGAGTGGAAGTTAAAGCAAGATGTGATGGGAAGGAAGGTGTGTATGTGTGCATGCCTTTAAGATGAAAGGCACTCTGTTTTTATGCTTATGAAAATGATTTGTGGGGTGAGAGCTATTCAAGAATGAGATAGGAAACTTTCAGGAGTGAATTACTTGGATAGATGAGAGGAGATTTAGTATACAAAGGCAACAATTGGTTATATCAAGGTGAATGAATGAATTTATCTGACATTTTATAATTAATTCATAGAAGGAACTTAGGAAGAGAAACAAGATGTGAGAGAAAATAATGAGCTCAGTTTTAGTAATTTTGTTTTAGAGGTGTCTATAGAAACAACTGCTTGGAACATTTGGGAAAAGGGTCTGAAGCTTGGAGGAAAGATAAGGGATGAACTGGAATCAGGGAATCATAAATGATCAATGGGTAGTTGAAGCATTGTCAATGGGTCATATCACCCATAGGAAGAATATGAGTGGACCAAAACAGAATACTGGGGGATCAAAATTTTTAGAGTCTGAAAAGATAAAAGAGTGAGGAAATGGAGAAAGCTGCCAATGTGTCAGAAGATGGCTTATCAAAAACAACATGAGAATTTCTGGGTTCCCTGGATTCTCTGAGACTCCCTCAACTATTGTCAATATGAGCTTGTTGTGACCACAAGGTCCCATGATTTTGAGAAAAGTGGCTCTTAAAGTTGAAGGCTAAAGGTACGTTCAACAAGTTTGTGGTCTTGAGCTCAAAATCCCATAGGCCCCCTTTCTTTGTTTCTGTTTGACTTGGACACTGCATTAATCCTAGAGTGTCAGAACCAAGAAGCCTCAATCCTGCAATGACCACCTGGGCCCATTCATGTAATTGAGAGACAGTGATGTACAAGATAAAAGTGTTCTGTACTTAGAAAATGGGATAGATCTACTGTTAGCCTAGAGGGAAAAGATTGGATCTTTGCCGTTTCCTTGATTCAGTAAAACACATTTAATCACTTAAACACTTTTTGATGACGATTTGGGGGTGATTTTTATCATTAACCCAACTCCCATCTGTCTTTGATTTGTCCTGATTACGAGAACTGAGAAGGAAGAAGGGGCATGGGATTTTTGTTTGGGTTTGTGTTGCTTTGTTTATCCACTTGAATTACTCACTTTTGCAACTTGAATGGCCCAGATCCACCAGACAGCTGCACTTACATACAGGCACTGTAGAGTCTATTAGGGGCTGTGAGTCTTCCTCAACCAGAGCCCCATGTGGTACCATGGGGACAAAGTTGGGTTTTGGTCCTGCTCCTCTCCAACGCACACACAGAATGAGAGGTCAGTCCTAATCCTTGAGAGAGTCTACCAGAAGATGAGTAGGAGAAGAGCAAGTGTGTGAGATTTTGCTGGTGTGTGTTATTTGTCAGATTTACGACCGTTAGTAGCACTTATCAAAAGTGACGTTTATTGGGTGTGAAATGTTCTCATTTGTTAGATAACACAAGCTGTTTAGTATTAAAGCAACTTTCACACAGCACAGTCTCCTCTGTCATTAGGGACCTCCTAGGATTAATTACTGAGATCTATGTCCCGGCATTCAGATGCCTCCCAGAAACATAAACTTATAAATCACACATAAGCTGATTGCCGAGAAATTTCCCTCAAAGCCATGATCTCTCTGTGAAAGGGACGAGGACAAGTCAAGTGAACAGTCAGTAGCTCACAGATGAGTGCTCCCTTGAGACCTGAGTTTCTGGTTTGAAATGCTAAGAATGTCCCTGCTACTCTCCTGCTTAAGGTTGCTACAATAAACTTTATATTTACCCACAGTTTTTGGCTTTCAAAGTATTTTATCCTCAAAGGTGCTTTCTTTGCCATTTATTGTTGTATTGCCATCACTTGGTATGTGTCTGGCACATAACAGGTTCTCAATAAATGTTGTTGGATGAATGAAAGCACCAGCAAAGACAAGAATTTGTCTGCTTCTAACAGGTTGTTGTTATTAAATACTGTCGAGTCAGTTCTGACTCATAGTGACCCTGTCTAGGGTTCCCAAGGAGCAGTTGGTGGGATTGAACTGCCACCTTGAGGTTCAAATTGACCTTGTGGTCCAGTGCATTATCCTGCAGTGCCACTCCAGGACTCTAACACCTCTTTAAATTGTTCACGAGCAAAGTTATCAGTTTGAGGGCTAAGGTGAACTTGACCCAAGTCATAGTATTTTCCATATTCATGTGAAAGTCAGTTAATGAATAATGTAGACTGTAGAAGAATTAATGCATTAGATGCATTTTGAATATTAAAAGTACCATGGATTTCTAGAAGAATAAACAAATCTGTGTTGGAAGAAGTACAGTCAAAATGTTTCTTAGAAGCCAGGATGGCAAGACTTCATCTCTCGTACTTTGGACATGCTGTCAGGAGAGACCAGTTCCTGGAGAAAGACATCATGCCTGGTAAAGTGGAGGATATGATAAAAAGAGGAAGACTCCCAGTGAGATAAATTGACAGTAGCAAAGGGTTCAAATATAACAACAATTGTGAAAATTGTGCAGAACTGTGCAGTGTTTCATTCTGTTGGGCGTAGGTTACTATGTTTCAGAATCTGTTCCAATCGCCCAATAACAACAAACAGGCCAGTCCTGTACTGTGATGTATAAATGCTGCTGTGATACTGGAAGTTATGCAACCAGTATTTCAAATACCATCAGTGTCACCCATGGTGGAAAAGTCTCAGTGGGTTTCCAGACAAAGACAGACTTAGGTGGAAAAGTCTGGTAGTCTACTTCAGAAAATTAGCCAATGAAAACAATAGAACAGTGTGTGACTTGCTCGCTTTGGCCACATTACCAGAGGGACCAATTGCTGGAGGAGGACATCATGTTAGGCAAAGTTGAAGGCCAGTGTGAGGAAAACCCTCTATGGTGACATGGATTGGCACAATAGCTATAATGATGGTCTCTAGCATCATGGTGTTGTGCAAATAAATAATATTTTGTTTTGGTGTAGATAACTATGTGAAGTTAATCAATTTGATGACCTCTATCTACTATCTGTATCCATCCATCCATCCGTCCATCCATCCATCCTTCATCCATCCATGCATTCGTCCGTCCATCCATCCTTCATCCATCTGTCCATCCATCCATCCTTCATCCATCCATCCGTCCATCCATCCATCCTTCATCCATCCATCCGTCTGTCTGTCCATCCATCCATCCTTCATCCATCCATCCATCTATCCATCCATGCATCCATGCATCCATCCATCCAACAGGTAGGTATGCTGCTTGTCTGATCCTGTAGAAGATCAAAGATTGAGATGACTTCAGGAGCCAAGTCTTTTCCTTGAATCCAATCTGTCCCTTGCCCTTTTTTAAAAAATATTTTATTGTGAATTATGTGATAGTTTACATGGGAGAACATTAATTTTACATTCATGCTAGCATATATCGTTTCATTGCCATGGTTACAATCCCCTCCACGCATCATCAATCAATAAAAGGGTATACACTACAAGCCTGCCCCTCCCTTCCCCCCCGGTCATCAGCACACAGCCCCTCTCCCTCTCTGGGTCTAAAGTCCCCAGTTGCATCTCTCCACATCATCATCTCTGCCTCCATCTCTGGTGTCACTTCTTCTCTGGGTAGGGTCCCGCTCTCTGCTCTTCTCCTTGATGGTCCCAGGGACCTCCACTCCTAGACTGTAAAGTTAATCACTCCCCTCCTTGCTACAAAATGTCTACCATTACATTTCAAACCCTCACAATGAGTCTTGATAACAATTATTCATTATTGTATCCCCTGCCCTTTTGACTAGTTCTATAAAGCAGCGTTGAGTCCCAAAGTCCCCTGGGTCTTTGAGTTCCAAAGTAAGGATCTTTACACCTGCTGCTCCCTCTACTGGCAATGTTCCTCCTCAAAGTTTTCACTTGGTTGACATTTCCTCATCCTGCAAATCTCTTTCTAATGTCTTCTAAACTATATACTTCCTCAGTAAAGCATTCCCTGACCACACAATATCAACTAGACCCTTCCACTATTATTCTCTCTTAGAGCATCCAATTCTTTCCCTTCACCTACCTGTTATTATGAGTGATATGTATCATTGTTAGTTGACATTGAGTTTGTTCCTATCACGTGGTGACCCAGTGCATAATGGCATGTAACACCGCCTGGTCCTGTGTCATCTCCATGATCACATTTCCTTTTGGTATAGTGACTCTATGTGTGCCTTCCATCTTATTTGGATGCTTTCTGCATCAGTCAACATTTTGTCTATGCTGTTGTTGTTGTGAAGTGCCTTCAAGTCAGTTCCAACCCATAGCAACCCTGTATAGGATTTCCGAAGAGCAACTGGTGAGCTTGAACTGCCAACCTTTCAGTTCAAATGGCTTTGCAGTCTGGCGCATTAACCTACAGTGCCACACCAGGACTCCTTCAATATTGCAAGTCAAAGCTTAAATTTTTTCTTTAGTTCTTTCAACTTGAGAAATGCTGAGCATATTCTTCCCTTTTGGCTTTCTAACTCCAGGTCTTTGCACAGTTCATTATAAAATTTGACTTTGTCTTCTCAAGGAGCCCTTTGAAATTTTCTGTTCAGCTATTTTACTTCCTCATTTCTTCTATTTGCTTTATCGACTATAGACTGGAGAGCAAATTTCAGAGTCTCTTCTGACATCTGTTTTGGTCTTTCCTTTGTTTTTTTGTCTTCATAATGACCTTTTGATTTCTTCCTGTGTGACATTCTTATGAATATCGTACAGGAAAATATTGTGTATCTATAATAATTTGGGGAGTCCTCATGTGGTGCTGTAAGATCAGCACTTGACCACAAGGTTGTCTGGATTGCAAGGTCAGTGGTTAAAACTCACCAGCCGCTCCTCTGAAATCCTATGCAGAGTCACCATGAGTCAGAACTGATTAGATGGCTCTCAACAACAACAACAACATAACCTGAAGTGCTGGGATAGCACTGTAGGATAAGCACTGGACCTCAAGTCTGTTTGAACTGCAAGGTCAGTGGTTCAAACTCACCAACCACTCCCTGGGAACTCTATACAATGTAACTATGAGTCAGAACTTACTTGATAGGGCTTGAAAATATCAACATAATAACTTACCTGTGATATAAATTATGATATATGCTTCCTAGGAAAAGTATTGAGTACTGTGAGTCAGAACACAGGTGGCTTGCATTGGTTTGGGGATAGACCCCTTTAAGTGATATTTGCATTGAAATTGATATGTATTATTGTTAGTTGACATTGAGTTTGTCCCTGTCACGTGGTGACCCAGTGCACAATGGTGTGTAACACCACCTGGTCCTGTGTCATCTCCATGATCAACTGCAGATTGGACTGTTGTGGTTCATAAGGATTTCACTGAGTGATTTTGGAAGCAGATTGCCAGCCCTTTCCCCCTCATCTCTTTTAGTCTGCAAGCTCCAATTTTAGTATCACAGCAGCACACAAGCCTCTATTGCCAGTACATTAAGTGCACTGGCCAGGAATTGCACAAGACTCTCCTTCACGGAAGGTAAGAATTCAACTGTTGAACTGCCATTGCCTTATAAGCAAAGGTGAGGACATATGCAAAAGGTCTAGAGATGAGACAAAACTTGGCATCCCGAGGGGCAGAGAGAAAACCTGAGTGTAGTAGAATGAGTTTGAAAATAAAGGCCTGACTAGATTATGCTTTCTAGATCATGCTAAAGATCCTTAATTTTATCCTGAGTTCAATCGGAAGCCCTGAAGAGTTTTAAGCAGGAAATGACATAATCTGATTTACATTTTTATGAGATCATTCCGGCCACTGTGCAGAGGATGAATTTGGAAGATACTAGCTAGGAAGCTATTCCAGTACTGTAGGTGAGAAATAATGGTGGTTTGCATCTGGATGCTGGAGATGAAGAGAAACAGGAATGGGGGATGTTTTTTTGAGGTAAAAATGGCTGGATTGGTGATGGCTTGGATTTGGTGATGAAGGAAAGTAAGTGACAAGAATAGCTCCTGAATGCTTGGTTTGAATCATAGAAATTTCCTTCGCATGCCTTGCTTTATTCTATCTGATTGTTGCAATGACTCTGGGAAGAAGGCAACCAGGTAGTCTTGTCTCTGGATGAAACACCAACTGCCTTCAAGGCCATGTGAGTCAGAGTAGAACTGTACTACTTAGGGTTCAGAAGAAGATTGCCAGGCCTTTCTTCTGAGGTACCTCTGGGTGGACTCCAGCCTCCAATCTTTTGTGTAGCACTTGAATGCACTAATGGTTTGCACCACTCAGAAACTCTGTCCCTAGGTTACAGAGAAGGAAATAAGAAAAATGAGAGACGAAGTGACTTACCTGGATTCTCATGGTTGACTAACAAAAACCAGGACTAGATCCCACATCTCCCAATGATTCTTATTGTCCCCCAGAGGAAGTAAGGACATGCGCTTCACACAGTGCTTGCTCCTGCCCCATGGCTATGGTGCAGGGCGGCCCCTGTTGGTTTCAGGCTGGCTGCATTCTCTTCTGGCTCAATCACGCCACTCATCCAACCCTGCTCTTACTCTTACTTAATGACTCTCATCTCTGAGAAACTTCCTCCCCAGAATCCACAATGGGCGACATTATGAACTCCTCATGTCTGGTGATAACTTTTTATGAGATTTTTATTCTTTAAAATATATTAAAGCCATATTTTTGCCAGGTTTTTACTTCAGTTTATTTCTTGCCCTTGAATCACTCCTCTCTTTCTTCCCCTTCTGCACCCCCTTTGCTTTCCCCACTCCCTTTACCTGAGCAGACTTTTCACTGGAGATGTTTAATTCTCCTTTAATCCCAATTCCCTGAGGTACATGAAAGCAGCTTTACGAGCCCATAAATCCAAGAAGATAAAGTGCATTTTTATTAGTTGTGTTGGCATCAAAGGGAAAAAAAATGGAATCTAATGTGAAATAGTCAATAATGAATTTGCTTAATAGCTCTCCTCATCACCTTAACGGGCCTCACTGAGGTTAGTGGCCTGGGGCCCAGGATTGGAGACTGGCTGCCTATCTCAGGCATGAGACAAGGGGACCTGCCTACCTGGGTGTGTTTTTATGCTTTTTCCCCCCCCCCTCTACCAATGAGCTATTTCTTCTAAACAGTGCTAGGTGGCTGGAAGGTAGGGGGGTAGGGAGAGGAAGCTGGGAGCAGCAGGCTGAGAGGAAGAGATGGGCTGGCTGTCTAGGATCTGACACCTACCCAAGGGGATTGCTAGGGAATCTCATCCCTTAGCCCGGGTGAAGGTCTTGACCACTGAGAGTTGCTTTGGTGACAGAAAGATGGAGGGCAGAGTCAGGGAGGTTTACAGATGTCACTTACAAACAAGATGTACTAGTTCATGGGGAGGGCCAACTCCAAGGTGGCTCACACCCCTGTGATGCCAGTCATTTTTGAAAGTGGCTCTCCACTCCACCCACCAAACAAAGCTAGGATCAGTCTTCCAGGACAGAGCTTGACCTCCCCCTCTGTCAGGGCACAGGTTCAAATTCCTTATCTCAGATCTTGAAGGTCAGTCAACTGTTGTGTGGGTATGATGGGGTGGAGGTGGAAGTGGAGTATCTATGTACCCCCCTTCCCTCTTTAGATTGGTAGTTGTATTTGCATGTCTCACCTGAAGTCTCTGCAAGCCCAGGGTTTGCAATGATCAACTCCATTTCTCCTTCTTGATCTTCTTCCCTGCAACCTCAACATCCCCACTTCCTCTCTACTTGCTTTGCCTTTTTTTGCATCGCTCCAGTTTGCTTAGAGAAAGCCTTTTTAAAGTCTAGGCTGTTGACTGGAGGGAGGAACCTGATCCTAAAGCCCACAGACTGGCAGGTGTTCAAGTAATTTCTGAGAATATTGAACCTTTCTGGAGAGCTTTGTGTGTGGTTGGTAGGACCTTTTGGGGTTGAAAACGGAGCTTCACCTCTCTCTTTGGAAAAAAAAAAAGACAAAAGGGGCATTTCCAAGGGGTGGGACGAGAGCGGGATTTATGTTATACAACCACTAGATGGCAATAGTCAAACATGCTAAAAATTAAGCAGCCTGAACTATAGCAGGCCTCCCATTTCTCATTCTGGAAGAATGGGTTGAGGGCCTGTCTGGAGAAGAGATGGGGAGCCAGTACGCGGTGGGACCTGTAGTGGCCTTCTGTGATGACCATGGTATGGTTGTGCTTCAGCTTCACGGCCATATTATGAGGAAAGGGACAGACAGCTGTGTATGCAAGGGAACCTCCTTATACCATCCTCTCAGCAGGAAGGAAGCCAGGCAAAGGTCCCTGGCCAAATGAAATGGAGCATTACTGGACTTGGATATTGCTGTGTTCACTCATAACCCTCAGGATTCTTGGTCTTTAAATGTAAAGAATCAATGGCTCCCTAAGCCACTCTGAGAAGAGTTGTGGCTTTATTGTATTTTAGCAGTGCCCCGAGGTCATTAAGGGAAGGATACACTGTTGAGATTTGCATACAGCTATAGCATAGACACTTCGAAAGCTGCCCATCTGCCTGGAAGAGCCCCAAGACTGGAGCAGTCTGTCAATCAATCTATCAACAACTATCCCACAGCTGTTGAGCTGATTCTGACTCATAACTGACCTATAGGACAGAGTAGAATTGTTGCAGACTGCCACACATGCCTCTAAAGGAACAGTAAGTGGGTCTGAACTGCCATCAGGGTTCCTGAACAAATAAAAAACCAACTACCATGGAGTTGATTCAGACTTAGAGTGACCCTCCCTATATGGGGTTTCTGAGACTATAAATGAGTAGACAGCTTCATCTTTCTAAAGCAGAGTGGCAAACATAGGCAGGGAATAATGATTGGCATTCAAAAAATATTTGTTAAATTGTGTTTAATATTAGAGTAATCCCACCCCTTAAAGACCTTATATTGCACACGTGCAAGAGAGAGACATACATAGACAGAAAAATACACACACACACACACAGAAACACACACACACACACACACAGAGACGGGGAAAGAGAGAGAAAGTATGGAAAGCAAAACAATTGTTGTTAGTTGTCATAGAGTTAATTCTGACTCACTGCAACTACGTATGTTATAGAACAGACCTACCCCATAAGGTTTCCTTGGCTGTAATCTTTATGGAAGCAGATAACCAGGTCTTTCTTCAGACCTACCCCATAAGGTTTCCTTGGCTGTAATCTTTATGGAAGCAGATAACCAGGTCTTTCTTCCATGGCCCTGCTGGATAGTAGGTTATTTTAACCACCAATCTCTAGGCTAGCAATGGAGTGCAAATTGTTTGTGCCACCTCTGGGAAACAAGGGAGTCCTGGTGTGGAGCTGTGGGATAAAGCACTGGACTGTTGGGTCAGTTTGAACCACAAAGTTGGTGGTTCAAACTCTCCAGCTGTTCCTTGGAAACCCTGTACAGGGTCGCTGTGAGTCGGAACCAACTTGACGACACTTAACAACAACAACATAGGAAACAAAGTGATTAGAGAACTATTTAAAACCAAAATGTGGCTTACAGTAGAATTGAACCTAAAGGAAGAAAGATCACTTTAGACTTCTGGAATTTAAGCTCCATCTTGAAGGATTTAGATGAAAAGGAGGAGTCTTGGTGTTGCGCTGTAGGATAAGCACTGCTCTGCTAACTGCAAGGTTGATGGATCAAATCTACCAGCTGCTCCATGGAAACCTTAAACCAGGTCCAGGGTTGCTATGAGTTGGAAATTGATTCCAAGGCACTTAACAACACCACCAATGAATGGAGAAGACAGCAGGACTTGGCATAATTGGGACATTTTACCTGCAGGGATTGAGGGTTCATGTTACAATATAAGGTGTAGCAAGGTTGGAAGTAGATATTTAAAGTCTAGCAAAAGAGTTTTTGTTCTTGATGTCAAATCAAAAGGAAACTATTGCAGATTCTGGAGCAGGTGTCTGACCTGGAAGTGTTTGTCGAGCGAATTCTCATCTACCACTCATGATTGTGAGGTCACTGAGGACAAAGATGGCAATGCTATCGTTTCTGTAGCTCTCAAAGGGTGCTGGGTAGTACTTACTAAGTGTTCAAGAGACATTGAAAGAAATGGACAAACAGCAGAAACCCCAAGGACACTGAGATTAGCAACTCCCCTCAGGGGAAGACAGATTCCTTGGAGAGCGGGCAGAACCAAGCCAGGGCTGCTGGCTAGTTGGCTGAGCGCCGCCCACGCTGAGAACCAGTTTTCGATGGCTGCTTTGTTCACTGGCTCAGCAGAGCATGTGAGATGTGATCACAAGCTTGAAATAACACAGACAGCCTTTGCTCTCTGCCACTTCCTATTTGTTGATCCACTTATTTGACAATGCCTAAGGAACACCTACACCTTCCATTTCTCCCAGCTGATCTCATCTGTGGGAATTTCTGTCAGCCTGAGGACTGTCAATATAGAATGTGCATGGTCAGTGGTTCCCTCACCTGGGTGAGGTGTCATCCAGGGGTGGAAGGATCACAACAAGTCAGTGTTAGCCAATTGTTGGTGTGGGTAGTCTGTCTGAAAGCATTTGCCATCTGCTTTGGTCAAAGGCAGAGCTGACTGAGCAAACATGCTGCTTTTATGGAACAGCTTTAACTTTTCAGGGTGTTTTTAATTCACTTTCATTTCCATTTTTACAATATTTCTGAGGTTGGTGTTATTTAATCTACTTTATAGTTGAGGAAACTGAGGAGTAGAGATAACATATGATTTGCAAGAGGTCATATTATTCCTAAGCTGTGGAACTGGGGATGGAAGTCTGCCCTCTCCTCTCTCTAAGCCCTGGGCATGGCTTACAAGGCTCTGTGCCTGGGACCAGGGTTCTGGGGAGAAGGGAGGAGAGGTGGGGGCACCAAGCCAGCCATGGACAGGGAAAAACATTCTCAGAGTTCCGGAGTCTGATAAAATACTGATGTCAGAACTGGGCTCCATTTCTAAAAACTATGGGCTTAGATGTGCCTGGAAACTGTGTTAGCAGAGAGATCAGATCCAACATGAGCTGAGAATCAGGGGTCAGGAGTACTGAGTCTACATTATTTATGTATTAAACACCTACTTATCACCAGCTGAACAGCTGACGTTAACACTGAGTCATGGTGACCTGTGTGTGTCAAAGTAGAACTGTGTTGCATAGGGTTTTTCAGTGGTTCATTGTTTAGAAAGATCACCAGCCCTTTCTTTTGAGGTGTCTCTGAGTGGACTTGACCCTCTAACATTTCAATTATAAGTCAAGCATGTTAACCATTTGTGCCACCCAGGGACTCCACAGGTGATGAAAGAGACATGCTTCTGGAGCAGGGGGAATAGGGACAGCGAAACCAACAGCTGCAATTGAAATGAAAAGCCCTGGTGGCACAGTGGTTAAGCACTTGACTGCTAACCAAAAGCTCGGCAGTTCGAATCCATCAGCTTCTCCCTGGGAGAAAGATATTGTAATCTGCTCCTGTAAAGACTAACAGGCTTGGAAAGTCTATGGGACATTTCTACTGTGTTCTACAGGGTTGTATGAGTCAGAATTGACTCAATGGCCATAGTTTTTTTTTTTGGTAATAATGAACCACCCCCACCCCCAAATCCATTGGCATTGAGTTGATTCCAGCTTCATTTGTTTTAGAGCACAACTGTTCCTTAGGGTTTTAATGGCTGTGATCTTATGGAAGTAGCTCACCAGGCTCTTCTTCCAGTGCATTGTTGAGTAGATTCAAACTGCTTAACTTTCTGGTCAGTGTGCTGTTGTTTAAGTGCTGTCCAGTCAGCTCTGAGTCAAAATGACCCTGTGTAAGGTTTCTGAGGAATGGCTGATGAGTTTGAACTGCTGACCTTGTGGTGCAAAGTGACCTTGAGGTAGATTGCTTATCCTACAGCATCACATCAGGACTGAGTGCAAATCATTTGCACTATTTTATTGTAATAGGGATACATAGAAATGCTATGGTGATATGAAAGAAGGAACCATTAATTCTTTGAGGTGATGAGAGTGAGTGGTAAGAACCTTGGGAACAAATGCAGTGGCTGGACCAGATCAAAGGAGTATGTCAAGGATGGGACAAGCCATTGACTTAACCAGCAGAATCCTTGAAGATGCTCCCTTATCTTCTTCCTCCTGAAATCTGCTGATGAAGGAGCTCATTTCAGTAGTAGATATGGACCTTCCTATTGAGTACTGAAATTTCAGGCAGCACAGGGACTACGAACCTGCTTTCTATGACATCCTTCTCTTCCTCTCATTCCTTGTTGTTGTTGTTGTTATGTGCCATGGAGTCAGTTCTGACTCATAGTGACCCTATACAGGGTTTCTGAGGCTGTAAATCTTTACAGGAGCAGAAAACCTCATCTTTCTCCCGCGGAACAGCTGGTAGTTTCGAACTGTTGACCATGAGATTAGCAGCCCGATTCATAACCACTATGCTACTAGAGCTCCTTAACCCTTAGAACTTCATAAAACCCAGTGCAAAAAGCCAATGATGTTATCACTATTGCTCAAGGCTCCCCTTTCTCCTGGTCCAAGACCTTATTGCAGATGTCATCAGGACTGCTAGGGACTTCCATCGTGAGAAATATTTCTTAACTGTTGCTTCAGATCATTTTTTACATACTCTCAGACTGGTCCCTGAAGTATGTCCTTTACATTTGGCTAGATGTGATCCTCAGGAATACTGTGTGTTAGTGAACTTGCCTGTCACATAGGAGACCATTCCTTTTTGACTCTTACTAGTCCTGGTGTGGTGCTGTGTAATAAAACACTGGACTGCAAGGTCGATTTGAACCACAAAGTCATTGGTTCAAGCTCATCAACTGCTCCTTGGAAACGTTATACAGGGTTGCTGTGAGTTGGAACCAACCCAATGGCACTCAGGAACACACAGACACAGTGGATACTATATGTTGTTCCTGTTTTTTTTATCCCCCAGTGGCTATGGAGAACCTCTGAGCATGGTAACATCAGTGTGCCCTACAAAAATCAGTAGTAATAATTTTATTGAAAAGAAAACATATAATGAAGGAGCTACTTTTCATTATATAATTATATCATATTCAATGCAATAGGGAGTGCCTCTCTGCTTTGAGGCTGATGAACAAAGGGGAGGATGGGAAGAAGGAGGGGTCATGGGGTCGGGGATGGCCTTCAGCTGCAGCTACTCTGGCACAGGGAACAAGTTGCAGCTCTGCCTTTGCTCTCATTTCCAAGAGGCAGTTTTTAGATCTTTCCAGGAGACATTCTTTATGTGGCTTCCTACATACAGGGTCTGAGTCATTTAAAAGATCAATGTGTCACCTTGAATATTCTATAGAATGATAGTGTTTAACCTGATTCAGATTCAAAGCCAACTAATCTTCACTGAGCACCTACCATGTTTTAGACATTGGGTCAGGCCATGTTAATGCGTTGGACTGCAAAGTCAGTTTAACCTGCAAGGTTGGTGGTTCCAGCTCATCAGTCGCTCCTTGAAACCCTATACAGGGTTGCTATGGGTCAGAACTGACTTGATGGCATGTCACAACAATAACAACACCACATTTAATCTTTATAACAATCTAGGAGGAAGCATTATCTCACACTTTAGTTGGGAGACTCAGGGTTGTTGCCCAAGGTTTCATGATGGATTAGTAACAGCAGCAGACTTTTCTCTTTATTATAGCTCTTTCTGAGGTCCTTTTCAGTTCGAATATTCTATCACCTAGGACCGTTGAGAGAAATACTGAAATTTATTGCAACTGGGAGCAGAAATCTGAGCTAGGAATTAGAGCTCTTGTTGTTAGGTGCCCTCATGTCAGTTCTGACTCATAGTGACCCAGTATAGGGTTTCTGAGACTGTAAATCCTTTCAGGAGCACAAAGCCTGCTCTTTCTCTCTTGGAATTACAGCCAGGAAGCTTCAAATGCCATAACTGTCTCCTTGCTAGTACAGTCTTCACCTTCTCTCCCCTCAGGAGCTCTTCCCCCAGAGGAACTCACTGCTAATATTTCCTCTCTCCCTCTTTCTCATTTTTACAACCCAAAAATTACAGTTCAAGGAAAACATAGGGGACATAGATCATGTGTTGAATGAAGGTAGGATACAGAGGAGGGTAGGAGGTAAAGGTGAAGATAGTTTAAATAGAAGGCACTTATTTAGAAACAGAAAACCTGGATACAACCTCAGCTTGCTACTTGTAGACTGGATGATGTTGTTGTTAAGTGCTGTCGAGTTGATTCCTACTCATAGTGGGCCTGTATAGTTTCTAAGGAGTGGCTTGTGGGTTTGAAGCCTTGAGGTTAACAGTTATGTGCTTATCCGACAGCACCAGACTAGGACTCTTGTAGGCTGGAAGGATGGGGCTAAAGAGTGTTAAAGGCCTTGGCACGGTAGACCCTGCCTCGCTGTTTACCAGTCACATATCCTTTTTCTTTTGGGTTAACAGCAGGACTGCATTAAAAAAAAAAAAAAAAAATTTTTTTTTTAGCATCTCTTAAGTTAAAATAAAGGAACTCTGGTAGTGTAGTGGTTACGAATCTGTCTGCTAATCTCACTGTCAGCAAGCAGTTCAAAACTACCAGCTGTTCCATGAGAGAAAGATGAGGCTTTCTGCTCCAGTAAAGATTTAAAGCCTCGGAAACCCTGTACAGAGTCGCTATGAGTTGAAACTGACTCCACGGCACATAACAATAACAACAAGAAATTAATACAAAAACAAAAATAGTTATTGAGTCGCCTTTGACTCATAGAGACCCCAAGTGTGTCAGAGTAGAACTGTGCTCCATAACGTTTTCTATGGCTGGTTTTCTTTAAAGCAGAGTGCCGTATCTTTTTTCTGAGGTACCTTGGGTGAACCCCGGCCTTGTACCTTTCTGTTAGTAACTTACCTAGTGCTTACCTAGTGGTACCACCCGAGAACTCCTTCTCTGAAGTTATTGCTAAGTGCTGTCGAGTCAGTTCTAACTCATAGTAACCCTGTATGTGGTTTCCAAGGAGCAGCTGGTGGGCTTGAACCATCCACCTTGCAGTTCAAATTGATCTTGCGATCCAGTGCTTATCCTACAGCACCACACCATGAATCTTCTCTAAAGTTGGTGGTTGGCTACATGCCATAGAGTTGTTTCCAACTCATAGTGACCCTGCATAGGGTTTCTGAGGCTGAAAATCTTTACGGGAGCAGAAAGCGTCATCTTTTTCCCATGGTATGGCTGGTAGTTTCAAAGCAATAACCTTGAGATGAGCAGCCCAACTTGTAACCACGATGCTACTAGAGCTCCTTCATTTGACCAACTCTGAAAATAGAAGTGGTCAAATGACTGAGGCTTAGTCAAAGAAATGTGGGTAGCAGTGATGTGTGCTACTTTGGGGCCTGGCAGATTAGAATCTGACACCCTTGACTACATTCTTTCTTTTACAGCAAGCTCAAGAGCCATATGTTGAAGGTGGTGGAGCTACAGAATGAATAGAAGGAATGTTGATCCTTGCATCACCACTGTGAAAATAAACTTTTGTTATACTATGTGAAGAGTCATGTGTGGCACCATAGAATGGACACTAGACTGCTAACCCCAAGGTCAGTGGTTCAGTTACCCTTGGAGACCTTACACAGGGTTGCTATGAGTCAGAGTCAACTCAACTGCACTTAACAACAACATCAACAACTAGAACTTGAACATTTCTCTAGTACAGCAGTTTGCATGACTCTGGTTAATGCACTCAGGTTCTTCATATGAAATAACAGAGGTTGATAGCCAGAATAATTTCTGAGGTCTCTTTAGAATTTGACATTTTTAGGTTTTATGTTTCCATGAAAGAGAAGAAACCCCATTGACATGTATTAAACACAATAACAACACATTATTATCCTTTGCTTCTCTAAAGCCCTTGTACTGGGAGAGCTTTCATCTGAGACCACCTCTGGTAGATCTTTGCTTTCTGGCATAGAACCTTGTTCCAGATGACTTGGACAAACCTTTTCCTCTCCCTGTAGACCATGTATGATGACAAGGGTCTTTTCTTGTCTTCTAGAATGGCAGTGAATGTGAATGAAAATAACAGTAAAAATTGCTATTGTCATACTAAATACTATGTAAAGGATTATTATTAGTTATAAGCCAGGCTATAGTGGAATTCAGGAAATCACAAATGATCATTTTAAATGTGACATTATTTTCAGAGACCTCAGCCAAGTCAAGTAATTATCTCATGCCTCAATTTCCCCAGGCACAGATCTAAAAGGAGATAATTAGATTTTTTAGCATAATATTAGTTCAAAATGGATGACATAATCCATCTTGAATAAATCCAATAGGTAAGGATTGAATCTTTCATACATAGATGAACTAAAGAATTATTTTTTTTTCAAGTCAGAAGGCTTTATCAACTTCTTTAAACTTGTTTGTACTTCTTACTTAATATTAGGGAAAAGACAAGGTACACTTTAAACTGAAATGTTACTAATTAAAGATCAATTCATAATAATTACAAAGTAATATTAGGATTTGTGAGATGAAATAATTTCCAATTAATCCAATTTACTTAAGTATAATTTTTATACTTTAAGTGCAGAAAATGAAATACAGCTTGTAGCTCTGTGGGCTAATGCATCAGTGAGTAAAGTTGCTTGAACTGTGAGGTCGGTGGTTCAAGCTCACCAGCTGCTTCTTGGAAACCCTATACAGGATCGCTATGGGTCATAATCGACTTGATGGCACTTAACAACAACAGTAAGGTTTGCAAAGCTAACACTTCTATGGGCCAAGCATTGCTCCATGTGCTGGAAACCAAACCAAACCTACTGCCATCAAGTCAGTTCTGAGTCATAGACTCCATACAGGGTTTCACAGACTGTAAATTTCCCAAGAGCAGACAGTCTCTCATCTTTCTGGAACCACCGATGTTAAAGTTAGCAGCCCACATAATGCATAGCCCACAGTGCCATCAGGACTCTTTGGGAATGCAGCAGTGAATCAGAAATCCAAAGTTCCTGCTCCAGTAGGGAAAAATAGATGATGAAAATTTATATAATTCAATATCATAAAGGGTAGTCAATAACTATTGAGTTCTGCCCTATTTTTTTTAACTGTTTCATATAATAAAATAGCTATAGTTTATCTAATAAAATATATTATATTAACTCATTTAAGCCTTGTTATAACTTTATACCATCGCTGATCTGTCAGTTTGTCTTACTGTGGTAGCTTGTGTGTTGCTATGATGCTAGAAACTATGTCATTCATTGGGAAATTAGCAGTCACACATGGTGGAAAGGTTTCAGAAGAGATCCCATGCTAAAACATAATAGTAAGAAAGGTCTGCTTTCTGCTTCCAAAAATTAGCCAGTGACAACCCTATGCCATAACAGAGTATTGTCGGATACAGAACCAGGCAGTGCTTTGTTCTTCTGTACTTGACATCACCATGAGTTAGAGCCAACTCAGCAACATCTGACAACAACATAGTTGTTATACAGGAAGTGGTGCTACTCTGATCTTCTCTTTACAGATGGGGAAATTGAGGCACAGAGAAGATAATTGCCAAATCCAAGGGACTTCTTCATCATAAATTGCTACTATATCTGATTAGTGTTAGGAATTAGAAAGAAAATAGATCAGAGAAGGGGAATGAAAAAGTATAGAGAGGTGATGTCTTATTAGATAGAGTGATTAAGAGGAGATGGTAAAAACTGAATGAAGGGAGGAGAAAGCCAGTCATGAAAATGTCAGGGGAAAGACTGTGTTCTAAGCAGAGAGGATGCTAAGCACAAAGCCCCTGAGATGGGACAAGTGTGGTAGGTTTGAGGGATGTTGAGAAGGGTTTTGACTATAAAGGAAGAAACTGACAGAAGACAAAGTTGGAGAGATAGCCAGGGCCTAGATCATGAGGGGTCATGGCATCCATGGTAATGGATTTGACTTTTATCCTGAGAATTATGAGAAACCAATGCAGAATTTTGAACTAGGGTAACCATGGATCTAATTTACATTTTCAAAAGCAATGGATCATTCTTTCTGTTAAGTGTGTGACAAGAGTGAGGAGTGACAGGATTAAAAGCAGGGTACCAGAATGGAAACTATTGTAATAGTCCAGGCACAGATAATAGGGGATTAGATCAGAGTGATATTGGTGCAGGTGTTGGCGATTGGAAGGAATTAGATGTGGGGTGTAAGAGAAGAAGGAATACAGATGATATCATTTCCCTGAGCAACTGTGTGTGTGGTGGTGGTGATGTCATTGCTGAAGTGGGGGAAGAGTCAGGTGGGAGTCAGTTAGGTATTGTTTTGGACATGTAACAAAAATAAGAAATGTTGAGTGAGAAATTAGATATTCAAGTTGAGTTCAGAGGGGGATATAGGAGCTAGAGACACAGTAAAACCTGTGAGAGAGGGAGAGTGATTGGACGACCTTGTTTTTCTAAACCTTGTAAGTTTCCTGCCTTTGACAGTGCTCACTTTAACCAATTTTCTATTGCTCATTAAAATGGAAAATATTTTTGTTTACCTTCTTTGACAGGTTTCCTTCTTAAACAGGTTTTCAGGTATTACTTTGTTAATTTTGGAATTCCATCCACAAATGGAGAAATGAGTGCTTTTTGCTTTTGAGAAAAGGGGAAGGAGTCAGTAAAGAGACTGACTGTGGCCAGTGGAGATGCAGAGAGAATAGGAGGAAGTAGAATTCTAGAAACTAACTCATGGAAGTGTTTCAAGTAGGATGGCATAGTCAACTAGATTTAATAATGCCTATAGGTGTTGTTAGGTACTGTCGAGTTGGTTCTGACTCATAGAAACCTATGAACAACAGAATGAAACACTGCTTGATCCTGTGCTATCCTCATAATTATTGTTAAGATTGACCCATTGTTGATGCCACTGTGCCAATCAATCCATCTCCTTGGGGGTCTTCTTCTTTTTAGTTGATCCTCCTTTTTACCTAGCATGAAGTCCTTCTCTTGATAATATGTTTAAAGTGTTAGAGATGAAGTCTTATCATCCTAGCTTCTAAGGAGCATTTTGGATGTATTTCTTCCAACATTTGTTTGTTCTTCTAGCAGTCCATGGTACTTTTAATATTCTACTCCAATACCATAACTCAAATGCATCAATTATTTTATTTATTGTCCAACTTTCACATGTGTATGAAGTTATTGAAAATACAATGGTTTGGGTCAGGTGCACCCTAGTTCTCAAACTGACAGCTTTGCTCTTGAACACTTTGAAGAGGTCTTGAACAGATTTGCCTAATGCAATGCATCATTTGATTTCTCGACTGCTGTTTTCATGTGTGTTCATAGTGGATCCAAGAAAAATGACTTCTTTGACAACTTCAATCCTTTCTCCATTTATCATGATGTTATTTATTGGTCCAGTGGTGAGGATTTTTATTTACATTACATTGAGGTCCAACTATTCTGAAACCTATGATCTTTATCTTAATTAGTATTTTAAGTCCTATTTGCTTTCAGCAAGCAAGATTGTATATTTGCATATCTCCATAATGCAGGTTGTTCATGAGCTTTCCTCCAATTCTGATGCTATTTTCTTCTTTATATAATCCATTTTATCAGATTATTTGCTAAGTGAACATATTGGCTAAGTATGGTGAAAGAAAACAACCTTGGCACACACCTTTGCTGATTGTAAATCATTCAGTGTCCCCTTGTTCTGTTTGAATGACTGCCTCTTGGTATATGTACAGGTACCTCATGAGCACAATTAAGTGTTCCAGAATACTCATTCTCCTCAATGTTGTTCATAGCTTGTCATGATCCACTCAGTAGAAAGCTTGTGCATAGTCAATAAAGCACAGACAAACATATTTCTGGTATTTTCTGCTTTTCATCATCATCTATCTGATGTCAGCAATGATATCTCTCATTCCACATCCTCTTCTGAATCCAGCTTGAACCTCTGGCAGTTCCATGTCAATATACTGTTATAGTCATTTAAAAATTATCTTTAGCAAAATTTTACTTGCATATGATATTAATGATATTACCCAATGATTTAGACATTTTGTTTGGGTCACCTCTTTTTGGAATGAGAACAAATATGGATCTCTTCCAATCAGTTGTCCATGTAGCTGTCTTTCAACTTTCTTGGCATAGATGAGTGAATGCCTCCTGTGCTACATCAGTTTGTTGAAAGATTTCAATTTGTATTCCATCAGTTCCCGAAATCTTGTTCTTTGTCATTGCCCTCAGTGCACTTTGGACCTTTTCCTTCAGTCCAATTGGCTCTTGATCATATGCTATCTCTTGAAATGGTTGAACATTATCCATTTATTTTTGGTACAGTGACTGTGTATTCCTTCCTTCAATCTTTCTTTGATGCTTTCTGCATCATTCAATGTTTTGCCCAGAGAATCCTTCAATATTTCAAGTTGAGGCTTGAATTTTTCTTCAGTTCTTTCAGTTTGAGAAATGTTAAGTGTGTTCTTCCCTTTTGGTTTTCTAACTCCAGGTCTTTGCACATTTCACTCTAACACTTGATTTTGTCTTCTGGAACTGCCCTTTTAAAATTTCTGCTCAGCTTTTTCACTTAATAATTTCTTCCATTTGTTTTAGCATCTCTATGCTCTTTTTTTTGAGGGAAAAGAACAAGGTGCTGAGTTGTAGTATTATCTTTTTTTTTAATGTTTTATTGTGAATTATGTGATAGTTTACATGGGAGAACATTAGCTTTACATTCATCCTATTGTATATCATTTCATTAGCATGGTTACAATCCCCTCCATGCATCATCACCCAACCAAAGGATATACACTATAAGCCAACCCGCGATCATCAGCACACAGCCCCGCTCCCTCTCTGGATCTAAAGTCTCCAGCTGCTCATCTCTCCACGTCATCGTCTTTGCCTCCACCTCAGGCAGGCATCACTGCTCTCTGGGTAGGGTCCCACTCTCTGCTCTTCTCCCTTGATGGTCCCAGGGACCTCTGCTCCTAGACTGAAAAGTTAATCACTCCCCTCCTTGCTACAAAATGTCTACCTTTACATTTCCAACCCTCACAATGAGTCCTGATAACAATTATTCACTACTGTAGCTCACTATTGTATCGCAAGAGACCTTTCTGCATTTCGTTTCATCAGCCCCGCCTGGACAGACTGGATATTACTCAGTGGAGATTCTACCTTCCTCCACACCCTTTGGATCTAGGTTTCATCTGCATCTCTATGCTTTTGAAAAGCAAGTTTCAGAGTGTCTTCTGACATCCATTTTGGTAGTTTCCTTCTTTTTAGTTTTCGTTGTGACCTTTTGTTTTCTTCCTGTATGATGGTTTGGGGTCATTCTACAACACTTCTGCACTTTCGTCATTAGTTCTAATGTATCAAATCTGCTTTTGAGATGATTTCTAAATTCAGGTGGGATATATTCCAGATCATATTTTGCCTCTCATGAACTTGTTTTAACTTTCTTTAGTTTCAGCCTGAACTTACATATGAGTAATTGATGATCTGTTCCACAGTCTACTTCTCCCCTTGTTTTGGCTGATGATATGTAGCTTTACCATCATCTCTTTGAACAGAAGTAGTTAGTGTGACTTTTGTGTACTCCACCTGGTGAGGTCCATGTGTATAGTTATCTTTTATGTTGTTTAAAAAAGTATTTGCAATGAACAAGTCATTGATCTTGCAAAATTCTATCATGTGATCTCTAGTATAATTTCTATCACCAAGGCCATATGTTCTAACTATTGATCCTTCCTCTTTGTTTCCAACCTTTGCATTTCAATCCCCAGAAATGGTCAATAAATTTGCTTATATGTTTAATCAGTTTCAGTCTGAAGAAATTGGTAGAATTCTTCGGTTTCATCATCACTGGGTTTAGTGGTTGGTATACAAATATGTATAATAGTGCAGCTAACTGGTCTTCCTTGTAGGTGTATAGATATTTTCCTGTCAGAAAGCATTGTACTTCAAGATAGATATTGAAATATTCTTTTTGATAATGAAAGTGACACTATTACTCTTTAATTTGTTTTTCCTAGCATTGTAAACCATATAATTGCCAGATTCAAAATGGCCAATACCA
>NW_006408553.1:1822007-1841698 GCF_000296735.1 Chrysochloris asiatica | reverse complement strand
AGTCAACTGACTAGAAGAGATTATATTTGTGCCCGTTGCAAAGAGAGGTGTCCCAAAGGAATGTGTACAATATCTTTACTATCACATGCAAGTAAAATTTTAAAAAAGATGACATAGAAATTGCCTACAACCATACATTGACAAAGAACTACCAGTGATTCAAGCTAGATTCAGAAGATAACATGGAACGAGGGATGTAACTGCTGATGTCAGATGGATCTTGGCTGAAGGCAGAGAATGCCAGGAAGTTGTTTACCTGTGCTTTATTGACTATGCAAATGTTTTCAATTGTGTGGATCATGACAAGCTATGGACAACATTGCTGAGAACTAGTATTCCAGAACTCTTAATTGTGCTCATGAGGAGCCTGTACATAGATCAAGAGGCAATTGTTTGAAGAAAACAAGGGAACACTGAATGGTTTAAAATTAGGAAAGGTGTGTGCCAAAGCTTTTTTCTTGCACCATGCTTATCCAATCTGTATGCTGAGCAAATAATCTGAGAAGCTACATTATATGAAGAAAAACATGGCATCAGGGTTAGAGAAAGATATGCATATAATACAACCTTGCTTGCTGAAAGTAAAGCAGACTTAAAATACTTACTGATGAAGATCTAAGACCATAGCCTTCGGTATGGGTTGCACCTCAATATAAAAGAAAGAAAAATTCTCACCACTGGATCAATAAACAACATTCATACAAATGGAGAAAAGACCGAAGTTGTCAAAGACTTCATTTTGCTTGGATCCACTATGAACACTCATGGAAACAGCAGTCAAGAAATCAAATGTCGTATCGCATTAGGCAAATCTGCTGCATGAGAATTCTTTAAAGTGTTAAAGAGCAAAGATGTCAATTTGAGGACTAAGGTGTGCCTGGCCCAAGCCATGGTATTTTCAATAATCTCATATGCATTGGAATGTTGGACAGTGAATAAGGAAGACCATAGGAGAATTGATGCATTTGAGTTAGGGTGTTGGAGGAAAAATTTTAAAGTATCATGGACTGTCAAAAGAACAAACCAATCTGTTCTGGAAGATTACAGCCAGAATGTTCCTTGGAAGCCAGGATGTTCAAACTTCATCTCTCATACTTTGGACATACTATCAGAAGGGAACATTCCCTGCAGAAGTGGAGGTCGGAGAAAAAGAGGAAGACTCTCAATGAAATGGATTGGCACAGTGGCAGCATCAATGGCTTCAAACGTAGCAATGATTCTGAGATTGATACAGTACCAGGCAGTGTTTCGTTCTATTGTACATAGGGTGGCTATGAGGTGGTACTGACTCAGGGGCACCTAACAACAACAGCAACAACATGATGGTTACCAGGGTGGTTGGTAATGGAGTTACTCATTCGATATAGTGTAAGCATATGCTAACTTGGGTGATGGGGGAAAAGAAAAAGGGGCCAAAAATTGATCAGTCGATTTGGTAACATGGATTCAGTTTTCACAAGTGAAGTTCTTTTCATTAGTGTGATGAGGACAAAAGTCCATTTGGAAAGTCAGCTTTAGCTGGATAAGACTGTAGTAAAAATCAAATGTTAAATCTCAGTGACTTGCAGAACAGAATGTTATTTGTTTTGTGGTTCTTGTATTGTTTGTGTTACCTATTTGTCGCTGTGGATCAGCTACAGTTCTGTTTCTGTATATTCTCAGTATAGAAATCAGGTTGAATGAGCAGCTTCAGCTTCAGTCTGGGGTTTGTAGCTACTGTGAGTGAGGGAAAGAAAAAGATTGTTGGGGGAAACTTGGCATCTGTGTTATGGCTTCTATTTGAACATGGCTCCTATCATGTCTACTTCAGTTCTGTTGAACAAAGTCATCCACATGGCCAAGACAGCAGACAGGATGAGGATGTACACCTGATCTACCAGGAGCCACTGCAGGTCCTATGGCAACTACCAGGGACACATAGTTCTTTTACAGAGAAAAGGGTAGCCAATAGTTGGGACCAGTAACCATTTGTTGTTGTGTCACCTTCAATTATTGGTGATCCCATGTGTGTCAGAGTAAAACTCCTTCATAGGCTCTTCAATAGCTGATTATTTGGAAATAAACCTCTAGGCCTTTCTTCTGGTGTACCTCTGGATAGATTTGTATTGATAGTTTTTCAGTTAGCAGTTAAGCATATTAATTTGACCAATTTCTAAACTTCCCAGTGTCCTGAGTATTATTGGGAATCATAATATAAAAGCTTACAAAAATAATTTAAGAAAAAATGAAAGGCCAATTGCTTAAGATAAGAGTAACAGAAAACTCCAAAAATTTTACTGTAAAGGGGGACATAGAAATAGGGTACAAGCTGAAAGGAAAGTGGGGTCAAATGAGTATTTCCTTTTTAATTTTAAAAAATGATGGGTCCTATTCAGGATATTTGTGTGTGATATACAGCATTAGAAGGAGTTCTGATGGTGTAGTAGATTATGAACGCAGCTTCTAACTGCAAAGTTCGAATCCACCAGTTATTCTGATGAGGCTTTTTGCTCCAATAAAGATTTACAGCTGCAGAAATCCTATACTGGGTCTCTATGAGTTGGAACTGACTTGGTGGCTCATAACAATCACCACCATACAGCATTAGAGAGGAAGACATTGATTGAACAGTGGAATGATAGCAGAATTATAATGGAAGGTGATAGGATTCTCTGGTATGAATAGAAAAATTTAGTAGAATTGGTGGCCTACTTGAGGTTTGTGGTCATGGATTTAAGGTGAGACTAGTCAAAGTGTTTGTTTTTCTTAGTTTTTATTCAGCTGCTTGGATACAGGCATGAGGTAGGTAGAGAGTTGGGATCAGACAAAGATTGGAGGCTTCCAGGATGGTGTTCATGATGTTGATGATGTTTGCAAAGGATTGTTTATAATAAGGGACTGTGGCATCTGAGCTGATTAAGGAGGGAATGACAACAGGAAACATGTGATGGATAGCGAGCATAGTGTCTATGGTTTGGAAGTGCTGGAGGGTCAAAAGTTGTTCTAGTAGGAATAGTACAGAGAGAAATGGAAAATTAAAGTTGATGATCAGAGTTAGATATCTGAAATCAAGATATTAGAGGTGATACAGTTGGTGATGAAAAAATCTAGGTTATGAACTTGGGCATGACTGGCTAAGGCAAGAGTGGATAACAGATTCCTGGAGGTAACATCAAGGATCAAATATGTGAATGTAGATGTCGTCAGGAGTAAGGAGTTAGAACTTCTGGAAAGAAGAGACACAGCGGGATTATAAATAAAGTGAGACAGTGGATATTATTTGATGGTAACACCTTCTGTATCTCAGAATGTGATCCTAAAGACCTTGACTTGCCATCTTATGAGCAGTCGTGGGGAAGGGCATGTTCTTGATGGTTCATTGGACATGTTTTTGCGCTGGCTGCTCTGTAATCTGGTTTATGGAGGAGGTAGAGAAGATTCCAGGTTTTGCATAGGAACATGTCCTTGCCTTTGCTTCCATGCTGTCTTCTGGCTGCTGAAACACCGAGAATTTTGATGGATGCTTGACCAACTGTGGGAACAGATGGTCTTTCCACAGCAAGTCAACAGTAATAGAGGTGAACAGAGACCCCAGACTTGGGAGTGGTTAAACTCCATCACTACAGGGACAGGGAGGAGAGGTCATTGTATGGGTGTTGGGGTAAGAAGAACACAAGTAAAGAGGGCAGTACTGTATCACCCTAGGAAAGAACACCCACAGTGGTTTCCCATTCATCATATGGGGTTTCTCAGAGGGTTTCCCTTCTCAACTCCATCGTCTCCACCCTCAACCTAGTATCACAATTTGGTTTAACAATGAAGATCTGTACGGCCTGAGTGTCAAGCCTCTCAGAATGGAGCATACGTAGCTAGCGGGACTAGGAACATTTTTTGGTGGCATTGCTTTTAGTCCGTTTTATCACAGCACTCTGAGTTGGGGCTGATATCCCATAATTGGACATTTGATGCAGGAAAATGACAACTGTTTAAATAACAGGCTCTCCAAAGTATAGTCTTTTTCTAAGGCTTATTATTATGTTTAGGTTTCCAACCTTTGTTTTTTGAAGATTCTCTCCCTTTAGTTTTTCTTTTAGTTTTTGTCCTGTAGCCATCTTAAAAAGCGGGGTTGGCATGCCCTTTTAGCTACGGGTCTTTCAAAATTCTACTTCACAAGGGTTATACTTGTAAGAAGCTTTGTGCGCCATTATGTTCTAGTCATATCTGGGAGGCTGTGTAATACAAATGTTAGGACTCTAGAAAATCATATAGACCTAAGTGTAAACCTCAGCTGTGCCACATGCTTGCCTTCCCTGAACTTTAACCCTCCTTGAACCTCAGTTTCTTCCCTTGGTCTGTACGTCTTCACTCACAGTACTGTTATGGGATCATATGAATAAAACATGTAAAGAGCTGAGCATAGTAGCTGACACACAACAAACTTTCAACATATCAATAATACTGAGCTTATTATAATCAATTAGATTACTGGTGTGGTGCTGTCGGATCAGTACTGGACTGCAAACCACCAAGTTGGCAGTTCAAACATTATATAAGGTCTCTATAACTTGAAACTGTCTTGATGGCACTTAACAACAATAGCAACAACATATAATCAACAAAATCATTATTGTTGTTGAAACCAAAGGCACTAGCTGTAAGTTCTTCAGGCAGAAAATCTTAACATTGACTCTTTGAAAAGGCATTGAAGAGTCTAAATTCCATTCTCTTAGCCATTTAAAAAGATAAAAAAAAGTTAAGATTCTGTTCTAATATGATTTTTTTTTAATGTTTATTGTGAATTATGTGATAGTTTACATGGGAAAGCATTACCTTTACATTCATTCTATCGTATATCTATCGTTTCATTGCCATGGTTACGATCCCCTCCATGCATCAACCAACCAAAGGGTACCCTGCAAGCCTGCCCCCCAGAAATCAGCACACAGCCCCTCTCTACCTCTCTGGGTTTAAAGTCCCCAGTCACTCCATCTCTCCACATCATCGTCTCTGCCTCCATCTCTGGCGTCACTGGTTCTCTGGGTAGGGTCCCGCTCTTCTCCCTGAGGGTCCCAGGGACCTCCGCTCCTGGACTGCAAAGTCAATCAGTCCCCTTCTTTTGGTACAAAACATCTACCTTTACATTTCCAACCCTCACAGTCAGTCCTGATAACAATTATTCACTGTTGTATCACAAGAGACCTATCCTCATCTCCTTTCATCAGTCCTGCCCAGACAGATTAGATACTACTCAGTGGAGAGTCTACCTTCCTCCATGCCCTCTGGATCTAGGCTCCCTCTTGAAAGCTTGTAAGCCAGTCACTTCTTGCCTTTGTAGCCCCCTTATTTTGGGTAGCCAATGTCCAAGTTGCCCATCCTTGTCTACTATGTATATGGAGGGAGTGGGAATGATCCTCACTCTAAAGATTTATTTCCTCTTTTGAGCTATTTCATCCATAGGTGTAGGGCAAGTTCACAAATTGTATCAGATTACTCTTTTTATCCTCTCCTTTCTTCTTCTAGTTAAGCTCTGATCATCTAGTCATTGAAGCCAGGTCAAGTGGGTATTATTTGCAAGTGTGGGTGTTCTTATGCATATGCCCTCTCTTCTTATCAGCTGGATGCTTCACTCTCCACTCTAGACTTCTGTGGCTATGTTACTGACTCTGGGCCAAGAGTCCCCAGGTCTTGCCACACTGCTGGCCAACGAGGTCTCCAACTGGGTTCACAGGAGTCTATTGAATGTTGTAGGGCTTAGCTTGCAGCTTCATTGTTGCTTTTCCCTCACTTCCATGGTCACCAATCAGAGTGTGTATTCCCATTGAGTCTTAGTCTTGGAAGGGAGTTTGCTCTGAGGGGACCCGACCACTTGTCTTGATATCTCCTGGGCGAGCAAATTGCTTGTTCTTATATAATCAGTCAGACTGCCGTTATTGTTTTGTATTTTTTCTGTAGGTCTTTCTTTCAAGAAGTATCTTCTGTTCTTCTAGCCACTCCAGGTTGGTCTGCTTGTACTTCCAAGTGGAAATTTCCCACCGCAGAAGATTCTGGATGCTGTTCAGGATTCCACCTATGGTCTTATGTAATGCAGAGGCTCTGCAGGAAGCCTCCTTCACTGGGCATGTTTTATTCCCATTTTAGGTATTCCAATCAATTATAGACAGAAGATGGGCTTAATAAGCTTTCTATGGTGATATTCCTGGCTATTCCTTTCTCTCCTGCTCAAGTGTCTATTTTATAATGGTATGCCAGGGAAACCAATGTTCAAAAGATAGCCAAGCATCTTAACATATTTATTTCCCCCTTTTCCCCATTCCAACCATGTCTCAATTCCTGTATCCCAGAGCACTGTTGTTCCAAGGTTGTGCATACATACATCATTATTTACCTCTGTCCTATGTAGCCATGCAAACCTGCCTAATTGTTTTCCCTTCCGCTTTGTTCTTCCACTCCCCTTCCCCTTCTTGTGTATTGCTCCCCTCCCTAGTACCCAAAGTATCCTATGTCTATTTCCTGCCCTGTGCTCCACCTTCGCCTCCCTCCCCTCACCCCACTCCCCACATCACGGTAACCAGTAAAGAATCGCCCCCCTCTTTAGTATGGGTTCTTTTTCTTAGTCTTTTACGGTAGTGGTCCTATGCAGTATTTCTCCTTTTGTGACTGACTAATTTCACTCAATGTAATGTCCTCAAAGTTCATCCATGTTATGCGGTGGCTTGCAGCTTCCTGGTTATTCTTCAGGGTAGCATAGTATTCCATTTTGTGTATGTACCACAGTTTGTTTATCCATTCTTCAGTTGATGGGCACTTAGGCTGTCTCCATCTTTTTGCAATTGTAAATAGTGCTGCTATGAACATTGGTGTGTATCTATCTACTCGTGTTATGGCTCATATTTCTTGTGGGTAAATACCAAGTAGAGGAATTGCTGGATCAAAAGGTATTTCTATTTCCAACTGTCTGAGGAAGCGCCATATTGCTTTATAGAGAGGTTGGACCATTTTGCAATCCCACCAGCATCTAATATGCTTTTAAGAGAAGTTGGGGCTAGAATCTTCCCTAAAATCTTTGTTGGAAGGATGGCACATTAGTCAGGACTCTTGGTTTAAAATGACAAGACCCAATTCATACTGGTGGTGGTTATGTGCCGTGGAGTCAGTTTTGACTCATAGCGACCCTGTACAGGGTTTCTGAGGCTGTAAATCTTTATGGGAGCAGAAAAATAAAACTATAAAATTCAAATAAACAGGGTTAGAACTATCATGAGACACAGTCTCTCTCACCTCCACCTCTCTGTTTCAGCTTTTTCCCCTTTTCTTCTATCTTCTTTTTTTTATGCCATGTCAGTTTTCTTCTATTTATTGGTTCTCTTCTCTTATGATCTTTAATTGGTGAGGCACATGCCATGGACAATACTGGAGTAATGGCCACAGGCCTGGAGAACAAAGGGAAAGAACAGTGATTTTATCAGCTCCAATTGGTGGCAATTCCAAAGAATTATTCTGATTGAATCACCATAAGTCACAATTCCAGCCCTAGGGGATGGAGACCTTGATTGGAAACTCTATCAAAATCATATGAATCAAGTGAAAGGGGAGCAGGTCTCTAATTAACAGAGGTGCAGGAGATGGGTGCTTTTGTGGTCTCAAACAGCTAATATCCATTACACTTGAAAACCCTGGAAACCTCAGCTTTTAAAATATTCTCAATATCTTGTTCAATTTTATTCTGGCCTACAAGCTATAATGATTAAGACTCTAAGTATGTAGTTGCTATCTTGGATTCAGAATCTGTGTCTGATGTATTTTAGATGTGTGATATTTAGCAGGTTACTCAACCTCTCTTATGCCTTTGCTTTCTTACATACGTATTGGAGATAATAGTAGTACCCACCTCACTGAGTGGTTTTGGGGATTAAATGCCATAATAGAATTTAACACAGTGTTTGTCACAAATGAAATGCACATGATAGAGTGTTATTAATACATCACTAGGATATCGTCTGCCAGTGTCCAGGCACTGATCACTAGTTAAACCATCCTTAATGAGGCTCACGACATGCTCAGTTGTCCCAATGGTTTGGTATTTACTGGATGTCAAATTTGTGGCCACATCTGAGAATTTATCTCATTGGGGAAAAACAATAGGGAAAAATAAGATGACACACAAACCCCAAACTGAAACAGTTATCATCACGTTGACTCCAGCTTATGGTGATCTCATGTGTGTCTGAGTAGAACTATGCCCCATAGGGTTTTCATTAACTGACTTTTCAGAGGTAGATAACTCGGGGTATACTCAAACCACCAATCTTTCAGTTAGAAGACAAGTGCTTACTAGCCTGCTCTACTCAAAGACTCCTAGATATGACACACGACACTTAAACAATACAAAGCAAAACAAAAAACCAAAAAGCAAAATCTAAAACAATAACACTCTACCTCCTAAACAAACAAATAACAACTACAGTCAAAATCATAGCCTGAGAAGAACAAACATTTGAAAAAAGGCATGAAAAGATTAAGTAATTTGTCCAAGATTATCCAATCCAAATATCTTAGTCTTGGTTCTCTAGAGAAGGAAAACCAGTGACATTTATTTATATTCCTAGTGTGGTGCTGTCGGATCGGCACTTGACTATTCACCACAAGGTTGGTGGTTCAAACTCACCAGCCACTCTTTGGAAGCCCTGTACAGACAGGATAACTATGAATCAGAACCGTCTCGATGGCTCTTAACAACAACTATATATAGTTGACCTTGCAGTTCAAATCGTCTTTGCAGTCCACTGCATTAACTCACAGCACCACACCAGGACTCCTCAACAGTCCTGATGTGATGCTGTAGGATAAGAATTCGACTGCAAGTTTGGTTTGAACCACAAGGTTGATGGTTCAAACTCACCAGCTGCTCCTCAGAAGCCCTATACAAGGTTGCTGTGAGTTGGAACTGACTTGATGGCCCTTAAAAACAGAAGCATCATAAATTTACCAAGGAACTGGTTTATATCAAGGAACTAACTCACACAGTCACAGAGACAGGCAAGTTTGAAGTCTGGGGTCAGATGTTAGGTTGGCATCAGATGTCAGGCTGAATGCTTCTCCTGACTCATGCAGATGCAAGAGCTGATGAGCCTAAGAATAGCAGGTCAGATGGCATGTTTCTGACTGTAGAGCCCAATCGATCTAAGGTCAGCAGGTAAGATGGTAGGCTACAGACGACTCCCAGGATTGGCAGGCGATACACTAGGCTTGAGTCTAGAGGAGATCATATAACAAGTTAGATGCAGAATCCAGACCTAGCATAATTCAACTCAGGCCTGCCAACCCCAAAGCCTGTAACCTTCAGTACTCCCTTCTGTCCTCTGCTCCACACTCCAATGCCTGACTGTCAAAGCCTCCTGCCATTGAGCTGCATCCTGCTCAGACATTTTTATTCATAACATTTTGTCTTTTCTTGAGCTTCTTCCCTTTCCTATAATGCCTTAATTTCTCATCCTGCCCTGTCTAACTTCTTTAAGTAAATTTCTCCTTTTCCATGAAGTCTCCTCAGAATATTTCTACTCCACTATCTGCTTCTCTGGCTGCAGATGGCCTTTGTCCATCAGGAAAAACAGATCAACACTTCATTGTTCTTTGGAAGATGTCCAGATGTTCATTAACTCTTCCCTTCAGCTGGAGAGCCCATTTCTTTGAGTCTTTCATTCTTTATAAGGCTTTATGCAAAGTTGGAAGACTGTTAAATTTCAGGATGGAGGGATCCTAACACAGGATTTAGGTAGCATAAAATTAAAGCTGAGCTTGTCTGGAATCTCAATATACAATGTCTTAGGTTTGCATTCCAGGAAGACAAAAGTTGAAAAAGGGTCAAAGGCTTTCAGAGAGGACAGGAAAAAGTCACAGTTTCAAATTTCTCATTAAATTCAAATTATAATTACAAAACATATTATTGCCATTGGTATAATTTGCTGATGTAGTGCCATCTAGACCACTTAGATATACTTCTTCCTGGTTTATACAGAATCTTTTTTCTGGATCTCACAACAAAGATTAAAGGGTCAGGCTTACATTGCCACTGTTATCACCCCTGGAGAATGCAAGGATCTATAGGTCTCAAGGACTCCTGGTGTGGTGCTGTTGGTTAATACACTGGACTGCAAAGCCCACTTGGACTGGGAGACTTGAGGTTCAAGTTCACCTGTTTCTCCTTGGAAACCCTATTAGGGTCACTATAGGTCAGAACCTGACTCGATGGCACTTAACAACAACAACAACATCAACATAGGTCTCAAAGGAGGTTCACAGTAGCTCATTTTACCCTCCCTGCAGCCCAGTGAAGTCACTGGAATTGTAATAGTAATTTCATCTCACCCATGAGCAGTTAAGGGCTCCTGGCACCACAGGGAGTTATTGGAAAACCCAAGACTGGAATTTAGAACTCTTCCTCTTGAGTCTGGATTGATACCAATGTCATATAAGAAAAGAATAGAGTCCAAAGAAAAGTATTGCCCAATTCCCACTTAGTCTATCAACTGCATTTCTCCCTTCTGCTCTATCCTAAATCATTTTCTTCAGCCCAAGATGAATTCTCAGCTCCTTAGCCCTGGGCTTCTTTCTGTCTAGCTGATGGTCTGCTTGAGGGAACTATTTGTAGAGGCAGAGTAACCAGGGACTGGCAGCTGTGCCTTCTCACTTCTTGCAGTTCTTCTTCCAGGAGCCTCCCAATATATATTCTTGGGCTATTTCAAAATATACACTTACTTTTGAATAGGAGAAATTTGTGTTTTGTTACTGAACCTGAGCACAGAAAGCTGAAATTTCAATTAGGCTTTTGTTTCTTTTTCCCATAGACAAGAAAAAGGGGGAGAAGATAGAAAAGAAAGGGGTAGGTGGGAGGGAATGTGTTCTCGTGCCACCTTGAAAGCCTTTCTGATCCTGAACTTTTCTGTTTCAACAGTGGCAGCCTGACCAGAATCTTATTTTCTTCCTGGACTCCTCGTCCCTAATTTGCTTGCTCATTGCTAGTCCCACTTCCTTTCTTTCAGTGTCACTGTAGTGCTCTGTTCTTGTTTAACAACTTCCAAGTCTTGCTGATGATCTATCTCCTTTCAGACCTCTTCAAATAGATTAACACCTAGATTGTTTGTTGTTGTTGGTGTACCCTGTATAGGATTTATGTAAATCTTTACAGGAGCAGAAAGCCTCATCTTTCTTGCATGGAGTGACTGATAGTTTCAATCTGCTGACCTTGTGTTTGGCAGCCCAGTTCTTAATCCACTATGCTACCAGGCACCTAACTTCTTTCAAATGCTACTGTTTGTTGTGTTCTTGTTGAGTGCTATCAAGTTGGTTCTGACCCATAACAATCCTGTATAGGGTTTCCAAGGAGAGATTGGGGAGCCTGAACTGATGACCTTGCCATTCAAACCAACTTTGCAGTCCAGCGCATTAACCCAGAGCAACACACCAGGATTCCTTAAATGCTACTAATGATGGTTAATAATGGATGAAATCATAAAATGTCCAAGTCAAAACTTTGGCAATCTGGAAAAAGTAAGACATGATGGAATTTCAAAAGAAAGTTAAGAAGACTGAGCTCCAAGGATTATGGAGAAGTTGTTTCAGAGAAGCTAGTTAAATGCTACTAGCAGGAGAGAGAGAATTTTGAACTAGGATGAAGGAGATCTAGATTCTTGTCCAAAATACTCGATAAAGAAATAATTCATTCACTTATTCATTTATTTATCAAACAGTTAAATGTCCACTCTATGCCAGGCATACATCCGGGGGATATAGATACGAATAAAGGACAGCTCAATAACAGAAATCACTTACTGTCTGTGAGGAGAAAAACACATGAACAAACAAAAATAAGGCAGTGTGATTGTGTAGTGATTGTGACAGGCCTAAACTGGAAGGAGCACATAAAGTCTTAGATTTACATTTCAGGAAGAAATTGGTTACAAGGAGACTAAGCTTTGCAAGGAGGGAGGAGACTGGCACATTCTCTGGGAATATGGGAACACATTTAGGAGGCCCCAAAAAATTTTCTGAGAGGGGTACAGTTAACCTGAGTCACAGAAACGAACCAAGAGAAAAGAAAGAAATAGGGCAAACATGCAAAGTAGAGGAGGTAGTTTGAACAAAGGCACATGTCCTGAAACAATGTGGTGTGTGTATGCTGGAGGGTAAGGGTTGTACTTGGTTGTTGTTGTTAAGTGCTGACAAGTCAGTTCCTCACTCATAGTGACCCTAAATAGGGTTTCTGAAGAGTGACTGGTGAGTTTGAACCACCAACCTTACAGTTCAAACTGACCTTGCAGTCCAGTGCATTAACCCACAGTACCACACCAGGATTCCTGTACTTGGTAGATTAGAGCATTTATTTGAGTTTATTGCTGCTATTGCTCTGTCCAGAGAATTCTTAGAGATGAGTCTGAGATAGACCATGGAGGACTTTGTAGGCTATGGTGGCAAGGATGAAATTTATCCTGTACATGATAAGGAGTCATTTAAAACTTGTAACGGTGGAGGTGTATGCTCTGATTTGCATTTTTTTTCTAGCATCAATTTAGGCATGGATGTGATGAAGGCAAAGAGATGAATTGTGAGGCTGTTGCAGCAGTCCTAAGGGAGACACCTTAGACCATTAGAGGGGACCCATTGGCAGGACACTTAGGAAGTAAAAATAGTAAGTTTCTTTGACTGGAAGTTTAGGAGGAGTCATAACCTGAGAGGACGAGTTTGGAAGGAACTGATGATGTGTACTGTGGGTGAAGGTTAGGAGAACTGGCAGAGGATAGTGATCATTTAGTTTGGGAAAAGTTGAATCAGAGACTTGGCATCTTTCAGATGAAGATGTCCAGCTGTCAGTTGTGCATAGATGATTCTGATGGAGGAGTAAGGTGGGAAGTCTGGCTGAAGAGAGGGATTTGGGACTTCTCAACTTTAGAGTAGTGGTTGATACCCAAGTGCATAAGCTCATCCAACAGTGAGGAAAGAAATCCACCGAAGAGTCAAAGAATAGCCACAAGGTACCAGGAGAACCAACAATAGACTGTGATTGAGTCAAGGACAGGAAAGTATCAAATAAAAGGAATAGGTCCAGTAGAATAAAAAGTTTAAATAGGTCTCTTAGGGGTGGTTGGAAGTGATTATGAAGACCTATCTTTAGGGTAGAACTGGAACATAAGGTGATATCAAGGGTGAATAGGAGGTATAGAAATATGGACTGTGAATGTGGGCTGTTGTTATGTGCATAGCGTTTCTGCTATGAGTTGGAACTGATTCAATGTGTAGGGTTTCCGAGGAGTGGCTGGTGAGCTTGAAACACCTACCTTGGTGTTCAAACTGACTTTGCAGTCCAGTGTACTAACCCACAGTGCCACACCAGGACAACTCTTTAAATACATTTGGTTCAGAATGAGAGGAAGAGAGTAGTCAGTAACTACAGGAGATTGTACTGTGGTGGCTTGTGTATTGCTGTGATGCTGGAAGCTATGTCCCTCCTATTTCAAATACCATCAGGGTCATCCAAGGTGGGCAGGTTCCACTGAGTTTTCAGACTAAGACTAGAAAGTAAAGTCTAGCATCTATTTAAAATTAATCAATGAAAACCCTATGTGTCACAACAGAATATTGTCCAGTATAATGTTTTAGAAAATGAGCTCCCTAGGTTGGAGGGCATTCAAAATACAGTGGCTGAGACAATGGACTCAAGAATATGAATTAGTATGAAGACTGTGCAGCACTGGGCAAGGCTGTGTTTTGTTGTACATGGGTTACCGTGAGTTGGAAGCAACTTGATGGCAACCACAACAACATAGGAGATCAAAGAACCTACCAAGCCTCTATGATGTTTGTCCTGGGCCAACACATTTTACGGGGAGTGCCTGCTCTCCCGCGAGGGTCGTGGGACACGAGTGGATACGCGAAATCCTCGATGCCATGCATAATGTCTCTCCCCCCAGTGCGGCTTTGCCAAGCACTGAGAGTTAAGCGCTTCCCACAACATTTAATATAATATTTTGCATTTATGATTCAAATGCAAAGTCTTGGTATGGAGGGCATTTCTGTGTCCTCTGCAGGATCATCACTGAAGAGATTATCTAATAACTTATCATGACTAATAGCAATTACTTATTATTGCTAATAAGATACTCAAAGCTATCTAATAGTTTATTCAATTTCCTTCCCAAAAGATTCCATTAATACATTTTGTTTAGTAATCAATGTGTAGGACCAAGAAAAAGACTCCATTCTGTACATTAGCCTGAAGACGTCCTCCTGTTCCAGGAACATGCTAAATCAGCTCATGCTGCCTTAGAATATCCTTTCACCCCTAGCAACAGCAAGAACTAGATAAGCAGTAGACAGGACAACCCAAGGCCTGATGCCAGATGTTTTCCTTATCCTAGCCTAAGAACAAAAGACCACCCGTACTGACCAATTAAACTGTAACATCTCATACTTTGCCAAATGTCAACCAATCCAAATATTGTAAAGCTGAAAAACCTAAGCTTGTTTGAAAACTCTATAAAACCCCCGCAGACAAAGGGTTCAGGGGGGGCTCCATCCCTCATCCGCTGCATTGGATGCAGGTGGAGTCCAAGCTTGGGCTTGAGTAACTGAGAGTCCAAGGCTCCATCCCTCATCCACTGCGTCGGACGCAGGTGGAGTCAGAGCATGAATAATGTTAACTGAGGGTTCAAGGCTCCATCCCTCATCCGCTGCGTTGGATGCAGGTGGAGTCAGATCATGCAGGTGGAGTCAGAGCTTGGGCTTGAATAACTGGGAGTTCGACGCTCCATCCCTCAACCACTGCGTCGGATGCAGGTGGGGTCCGAGCTGGAGCTTGAATAAACAACCCTTATGTATTTGCATCGGCGACGGCTCCTTGGTGGTCTTTGGGGACCCCGAATTCTGGGCATAACAAGTGCTGATAAGTTTAATTTAGAACATTTGTTTCTTCTTGAATGGGTAGATCAGTTCTTTCTTTCATCTGACAATTAGCTCTTGCAACACATTAGGTTCCCTTTTTACTTTGCCTGATAGGAAGCCCAGAGGCAAACTTCTGGCTAATTATAGTGAAGAGCTTATTTCTGGTTCTTGGCACAAAATATCCTCCTTTGCCTAAGTGGTTTCTGATTTCCTGCATATCTTAATTTTATACTCATATGTATACAAGTAGTTATATTTTAAAAAATGTTCAATATAAGTTTATTGAGTAAATAAAATCTGAAAATGGTGATTTTCTTCATAAATTGAAGTACTTAAATTGTCATAACATGTTTTCTGCACCTAGTTTTTGACCAAATGTGGAAATGTTTCTACAGTTAAACTTCAAATGCGAGTTATTGTGTAAATATTGCTTTATTTTAAGCCACTGAAAATCCTTCTTGAACAGAATCAGGGTACAGATTACAAAAAAGGGAAATGATTAAGTCTCTGCATCTCAAATTCTCCATCTATGAAATTGTGATAGTAGTTCTGCCTGCCTGACTCAGGAAATAATAGGTATAAAAACCAGTGGGAAGGAGTAAAACATTCTACAAAGTCAAAGTCATATAAATTATATTTTTCTTATTTCCTCTTTTATAGTCATCATAATGTATAGCACAAATAATTCATTGATTTGTTGAAAATGGTTGTGCAGGGGAAAGCAGTCATAATGACCTCTGACCTTTCTGATTCAAAGGGTCCGCAAGCCAATGGCTCATTTTCAGACTGTGATTGAACATTGCTGTAGGAGTAGACAAAATTTTTGTCTAAGGATTTCTCAGTTGTAGTATGGATGGCGATGTGAGGGGAAGCAGGTAGTCAGAGGTTATCTGCCATCCATTTTGCATGCTTTAATCTCATGGGATTTTCCTTGAAGGCTTTATGGAAGTTTTCTCAGCCTAGGGATCAAAGGGGTGGGACAATGAGTGGAAACAGAACTGAGGTTGATGAAGAGCCACCACCCGTCTCCAGACCTGGAGGGGGCCGTTTCTGCCTTGCTGTGAGTTCTGCAGTGTTATGGAGGGCGAAGGATGATGGATGGAAGCAAGTTCTCTCCCTGCCGTGGTCTGCTGGCTGGACCATCACTCACAGCTCCTGATGGACTACCTCCTTCTGCAAAGGCAGGCTTTAGGGTGGGTTATGGATGGGCTGCCATGAGAACTATTTTTTCTAATTACATTTTTGAGCTTGGGACATGGCTATCCATGTGAGGTGGGAGGTACCTGATTTTGGAGGAGGAGGTAAAGAGATAAAGTTAGAGGAGAGTGTGGGTGGATTTTTGCTATGTAGACAACTCTATTTAAACAGCTAAGAAAGATCTCCAGATTTCAGGAATAGCAGTAGGTGAGACTGTGACAGAGTTTGGGTGACCCTTTTCATATTCATTCATTTATTCATTCAACAAGCATGTTCTGAATGACTAACATGTGCAGTGCACTGTGCATCTAGTGTTTTCTAGACAGAGTTTGTCATACTTTACTGGGCATACAAACCACCTAGGGATCTTGAGAAAAGATCTATTGAAATCTCGTTCAATAGATCTGAAGTAAGGCCTGAGATTCTGCATTTCTAACAAGCTCCCAGTGTCCTTTGTTATTGTTGTTAAGTGCCATTGACTCAGTTCAGACTCATTGGGACCCCATACAGGGTTTCTGAGGAGTGACTGGTGGGTTTGAACCACTAACCTTACAGTTAGCAGTCTAGTGCTTATCCTACGGCAGTGCCATACCAGGACAATTCAGTGCTCGGCTGCTAACTGAAAAGTTGGGAGTTCTGAGTGTGCCCAGAGACACCTCAGACGAAAGGTCTAAAGATCCACTTCTGGAAAATTGATCACTGAAAACTTATGGAGCACAAATCTATTCTGATAGGAACAGGAGTCAATGTGATGGTAACTGGCTTAACACGATCCCAATTCTGACATTGCTGTTAGTCCTCATTCCACACTTTGACACCTAGGGTCAAGGACCCAGAGTCAAATAAGATATGTTTCTTGTCCTTAAAGGGCTCTCAGTCCAATGTGGGAAACAGACATATAAATAACTTATTACAATTAAAGTAAAAAATAAAGTTACTGTAAAAAGAGAAGACTAGAGAAGTAGAAGAAAAGAGTCATTAATTCTGTCTTTGAGGATCAAAGAAAACTTCATAATATAAATGTCATCTAAATTGAGCCTGAGGGTGAGTTGAATTTTAATAAGTAAGATGAGTAGGAGATGGAAGTTGAGAAGTACTGTAGAGGGGAAGACTCCCAAGGCATGCTCAGGGTGGGGTTGTTGTTAAGTGCCATTGAGTTGGTTCCTATTCATAGTGACCCTATATAGGGGTTCTGAGGAGTGACTGGTGAGTTTGAATTGCTGACCTCATGATTCAAAATGACTTTCCAGTCCTGAGCTTATCCTACACTGTCACACCAGGATTCCCAGGGTGGAGTTAGTCTTGGTTGATTTTTGGAAACTTAAGTTGCTAATGACATTAGATCTTATAGTTGGGTAAATTAGAATGATTTTGTATGTATTTACTTCTGGGAGTTTTAAAGAGGGTGGGATGGGCAAAGACTGAAGACTCAGAACCAACTGGAAGAGCCATTAGCCATTGGGAGAAACAGGGAAGAGAGGGTCACGGAGGAGATGGAGAGGTTCAGAGAGAGAGGAGACCTCCTCTGCTCACATGCTAAGCCTCTTCCACCTTCTGTCACTGTTTCATCAAGAGGCACCCAGCTTTACAGCTTTGTTTTTTCCCCTACGTATGTTTCATTGTTTCAACTTGAAATATAGGCTTTTGCACGTGTTCTTACTGTTGTTGCTATTGTTAAGTAACATTGAGCGAGTTCTGACTTACAGCAACCCTGTATAGGATTTCTGAGGCTGCAAATCTTTATGGGAGCAGAAAGCCTCATCTTTCTCCTGGGAAGCAGCTGGTAGGCTTGAACTATTGACCTTGTGTTTTGCAGTCCAGTGCTGATCTTACAGAGCCACTGGGCTCCCCATTATTGTTGTTGGGTGCTGTCAATCAGTTACAACTCTTAGCTACCCTATCTAAAGCAATGAAATACTGCTCCATCCTGCACTATTTTCACAATTGTTCTTATGTTTGAGTTACTGTTATAGCCACTGGTTCAATTCTCTTCCTTAAGGATCTTTTTCTTTTTTGCTGACCTTTTCTGTTACCAAGCAAGATGTCTTCTGCAGGGGCTAGACCTTCCTGATAACATATCCAAGTGCGTGAATTGAAGTCTCTGCCAAACGTATTTCTAAGGGGTATTATAGCTGCCTGTCCTTCCAACAAGACAGATTCGTTCTTTCATCTGGCAGTTCATGGTGTATTCCGTATTCTTCACTATAGTAATATATATACTAAATTATGTATATTAATTATGCATAATTAATATACATAATTTTTCTCTCATCTTCCTTACTCATTATCCAGCTTTTGCATGAATATGAGGTGATTTAAAATACAATGACTTGGGTCAGACATGCCTTAGTCCTAAAAGTGTCATCTTTGCTTTTGAACACTTTTAAGGAGTCTTTTGCAGTCATTTGCCTAATGTAATATGTTCTTTTTCTTGACTTCTGCTTTCATGGGCATCAACTGTGGATCCAAATAAAATGAAATATTTTTACAACATCAACCTTTTCTCTGTTTTTCATGATATTCCTTCTTAGTCCAATTGTGAGAATTTTTGTGTTCTTTATGTTAAAGTATAATCCATATTGAAAGTTGTAGTCTTTGAACATTATCAGTAAATATGAGGTTGAGTCAAAAATTACCCACACTCAGTTATATTAAAATGCCCAGCCATGCCCATGGCTGATAACAACATTGAATGTGCATGTGAAATGATTGTGTTGAGTAGAATTATTTACAAATCAGCCATGGCTCTGCATATGAAATAATCTGAAATAGACTTGGGTTTTGAAAAGTATGTGTGAGATGGATACTGAAACAACTAACTTAAGAGCATTTGAACATCTGCACACAGGAGCATTTGGACATCTGAAAACAAAATTTGGACTGATACTCAAAGGAAGGTAAAAGCTTCTTTTAAAAAAAAAATCATTACTGGTGATGAGACATGGTTTATCACTGTGAGACTCAGAGTAAATGGCAGAGTATGGAATGAAAATATCCTCAATTGCCGACCAAGAAAAAGTTCAAAAGTCAACCATCATTTGGAAAATTGATGCTTACAGTTTTCTGGGATTCTCAAGGGTCAGTATTGGAACACTGTCAGGAGAAATGTTCAACAATCAACAGTGCTTGTTACAGTGAGATGCTCACTGAAGAGCTGAAGTCTAAACTTTGGATTAAACACAGAGGACTGCTATCCAAGGGCATTGTGATCTTGCATGGCAATCCATGTCTGGACACCTCTGCCCAAACTGTTGACGTTATAAAAACTTCGTTTTGAGGTGTTAAATCATCCTCCCTATAGTCTTGATTTTGCTCCATCTGATTTTTACCTGTTTGGTCTCCTGAAAGAATCCCTTAGAAGATGAAGATTCATTTCTGATGAAGAAGTGAAGACAGTGGTGCATTTGTGGCTCACAGTTAAGCCTAAATCATTTTTTATAATTAGAGAATATGAAAGCTTGTTGACAGATGGACAAAGTGTATTGCAAAGCAAGGACATTATGTAAAAAAAAAAAAATGATGTATTTGTCTTTTCTAAAAGTTTAATAAATTCTACAGCTAGAGTGTGGTTAATTAATTAA
>NW_006408553.1:1814960-1821757 GCF_000296735.1 Chrysochloris asiatica | reverse complement strand
GTACATTTGTTCAGTGCATGTGCCACTGACCACAAAGTCATCAGTCACCATGGGGCAGCCAATGAGGTCCAGAGAGCAAATGAATGGCTTAAAGGTCTTCGGGTCCAATCCAGCAATGACAGGCTCAGTGTAGTAGGGACCGAACCGCTTCTCATACAAGAGGTTGGCCACCATGCTCATGAGAGTGTGAGGCTTGATCTGCCGACCTTCCTTCAGTTCATACAGGTTCAGCCGGAATTTGAGGCGCTGGGCAACGGTCTGGACGTCAGTGGCGAGCCCCGCCAGGCCGATGTACAGATGGTCTCCCATGGGAAAGATCTTCTGGAAGTCTGTGGTCACCATCTGGGCCTGGATTCCGAAGCGCCTGTCGGCAGCGATGACCACACAATTCTTCCCTTTCATGGCCATGACGGCCCCTCCATTATAGGACATAATAGACATGATTGCGGTGTGATAGGACCCCCAATCTTCGCCGCGATTCCAGTAAACTAGTTGTAGTCCTCACTCGAGTGTGGTTAATTTTTGACTCACCTTCATAGTTCATGGTCTCTGCATATCACATAATGTTAATGAGTCATCCTTCAATCCTGATGTCACATTCTTCTTCATATAGTTGTTTCTAAAATTATTTGCTCATTATACAGATTAAGTACGGTGAAAAGATACAACCATTTCTATTATTATTATTTTTTACACAAAATAACTTTTAATGGTTACATATTGTTCCATCAGACACAAATACTCGAAATGAGAACGAATTGTTAGACATTTTTTCAATGAATGTTTTATCTTAAATAATGCTCCATTAGACATCATTGGGCCTATACATCTCTGTTTCCATATCCAACCAATTTCTTTTTATTATTATTTTTTCATTTATTGCTTTCCGTGTCTCCCAAGTTAACACATGTCTTGACAACACTTAACAACAACAACAGCCCTCTAGCTACTGATTACTCTCCTTTCCCTCCCACCTCTGGCAACCATCATAGAATATGTCTCTTAGCGTAAGAACCTTTTCTTGACTTTTTACTACAGTTGTTCTCATTGTTATGTACAGTTGAGTTGGTCTGACTCATAGTGACCCTCTATAGGGCTTCCAAGGTACAGCTGGTGAGTTTGAATCACCATTTTTGTGGTTAACAGGCCAGTGCTTATCCTACAGAGGCACACCAACTTTCCTTTATAGTAGTTGTTTTATACAATATTTGTCCTTTTGTGATCGACTAATTTAACCCAGCGTAATGTCCTCCAGGTTTAACCATGTTATGAGGTGTTTTACAGATTCATTGTTTTTCTTCAACATCGCATAGTATTCCATTATGTATATGTACTGAGCTTCATTTATCCATTCTTTCATTGATGGGCTTTTAAAAAAAGTTTTTATTGTGAACTGAGTGATAGTTTACATGGAAGAATATCGGCTTTACACCATTGTTTCATTGCAATGATTACAATCTCCTCTGTGCACCATCATTCTATAGTATTTGCTTACATTTCCTCTGTGTTTTTTTTTTTTTTTTTTTGAAAGGGTGCATGTGCATAGAAACATTCAGAAATATATAATAATTTAAACAACTAAAGGACACATTTTACAAGCCTGAGTTCTGGCTGCTACCACCCAGTTCCTCTCTTTCTATGTGCCTAGAGTCCTTAGCTGCTCCCTCTCTCCATGTCTTAATCTCACCTCCATTTCTGGTGTCACTGCTTCTCTGGATAGGGTCCCATATTCTGCTTGTGTTCTTCTCCCTTATGGTCCTAGGGTCCTCTGGTTTTGGACTGTAAAATTAACTGCTCCCCCATTTCTGTTACAAAACTTCTACCTTTACAATTTTGACAATTACAATTAGTCATGATATCAATTACTCACTATTGAATCATTAGAATCTTATTCTCGATGGGCATTTTTACTGTCTCCATCTTTTTGCTATTGTGAATAGTGTTGTAATGACTATGGGTTTAAACATATCTGTTCATGTTTTAGCTCTTATATCTTGAGGATATATATCAAGTAGAGGGATTGGTTGGTTGTACGCTGTTTCTATTCCCAATCTTTTGAGGAAGCACCTTACTGTTTTCCACAGTGATTGCACCATTTTACAGTCCTACCACCAATCTCTCCACACCCTCATCAAAGTCTGTGTCTTGAGAGGACTCTGCACTCTGATACATTTGTGGGTAGGTGGAGAAATTGATGCTAGTTTACTGGAAAGCTATTAGGCAATTGGCATTCAACAGACTCTTCCATACCCTTTGACATAGCAGTTATTTGAGAGATTTATTCTACAATTGTGAGGTCAGTAACAGAATAGTGGGGATTCCACTCCTAGCCAATGCACTTCATACCAGCCACCACCCGTCTATCAGTGATGTCTTCATCAGAGCTTCTAGACTAAGATGAACTATGAAGAATGGTCTGGGGATATAGTTCCAAATATCAGCCAATGAAAAACTTTCTGTATTATAACAGTCCGATCCCCCACCAATAATGGGATTAGAGTAGGACTGGGCAGTATTTTGTTTTACGGTACATGAGGTCACCATAAATTGCGACCCACTCGATAGAAGCTGACAACAACATTTGATAGCTACAGAAACATGTGTAATCACCACAAACTGTTTGTATTAGGAAAAGACTGATAGCACAAACTGGATGGCTTGTAAGAACAAGCATTTCATTATAATACTTCACTTTGTCTTCTTAAACTGCCCTTGGGAATCTTCTGTTCACCCCTTTAGCTTCATTATTTCTTCCATTTTTATAAACTATTCTATGTTCAATAGAAAATTTTAGAGTCTCTTCTGTCATCCATTTTGTTTGTTTTCTTTTTTTTACTTTTAGTGACCTTTTGTTTTCTTCATTTATTATGTCCTTGTATAATCCCACAACTTGTCTACTCTTCAGTCATTAATGTTCAATGTGTCAAATCTTAAATCTTACATCTTCTTAAGATGACCTCCAAACTCAGGTGGCATACTATCAACGTATTACTTTGGCTTTCATGGATTTGTTTTAGTTTTCTTCAGCTTCAATTTGACCTTGCATATGAGCAATTGATAATCTCTTCTGCAATAGGCCCCTTGCATTTTCATGACTGATGGATTGAGCTTCTGTGTCATGTCTTCCCACAAATGTAGTTGATTTGATTCCTGTCTGCATATTCATTCCATCAGGAGATCCATAGTCACCATTTATGCTGTTGAAAAAAATTATTTGCAGTTAATAGTCATTGGTCTTTCAAAATTTTGTTATTTGATCTCCAGTGTCATCTCTGCCACCAAGGTCATGTTTTTCTACTACTGATCCTTTTTTGTTTCCAACTTTTGCATTCAATTGCCAGTAATTATTAATATATCTTGATTGCATGTTTGATCAACTTCAGGTCATAGAAGTTGATAAAAATGGTCAATTTCTTAATCTTTGACATAAATTTCAATGATAGTCATATTAACTGGTCTTCTAGGTATATGGATATTATCCTATCACTGACAGCAGCATTGTTCTTCAGGATAGATTTGGAAGCGTTTTTTTGATGATGAACCTGATGTGATGCTATTCTTCTTTAATTTGTCATTTCCAGCATAGTAGACCATATGATTGATTAAAAATGGGCAATACTAGTCCATTTAGCTCACTAATGTCTAGGATATTTATCTTTATGTATTTCATTTTCTATGATTTCCAATATTCTAGATTCATATTTTTCCCATTCCAGAGTGTGATTATTAATAGGTGCTTGTAGCTGTTTCTTCTCATTTTGAGTGGTGCAATATTGGCAAATGAAGACCCTGGAAGTTTTATTCCATTCATGCCATTGAGATCTACTTTGAGGTCAACTGCACTTTGAGAATGTAGCTCTTCCACAGTCGTATTTGAATGCCTTTCAACCTGAGGGACTCATCTTCCAGTACTGTTTTCACTGGGTAATTTATTCACAACTAGACTGCCAAGTTCTCCTTCTTGGTCTGTTTTCATCTGGAAGCTCTGTTCATCATGGTTGACTCTCTTAGACTGGGTTTTCTAGAGAAGCAAACCCAGTGAAATTTACATATGTATATCTATATCTATCTATCTATCTCTAAGTTGTTGTTGTGAAGTGCCGTCGAGTCGGTTCCGACCCCTAGTGACCCTGTATAGAGTTTCTGAGGAGCAGCTGGTGAGCTTGAACTGCTGACCTTGCAGTTCAAACAGCTTTGCAGTCTGGCGCATTAACCCACAGCGTCACACACACATGCACACACACACACACACACACACACACATATATATATATATATAAAGAGAAGTTTATATCAAAGAAATGGCTCACAACTGTAAGGTGAGAAAGTTCCAAGTCCAGGTCAGATGAACCAATATTGGCAGGCAGGCAGCCAGGTATCCAGGCACTGGATCAAGCCCAAAGAGCCCGAGATTGGAGCATGAACCAGATGCAAGATCCAGACCCATTAGAAAGCAAGCAAGTTTTGCCTGAGTGTCCATTATATTGGAAGCAGGTCACACTCCTGAGGAAACATCCATTCAATTGTTGGCTGCTCATAACCAGTCATAATAGAGTTAACTACACTTGCTCATAGCCAATCATCATAGATTTAACTATAGCGTATTAGATCTCACCATGGGATAACTGCATCTCAACTGCCAAACCACTAGGAATCCTGGCCCAGTCAAGTTGACACCAAAACTTAACTGTCATTGTGACTCTACTGGTATTTGAAATTCTGGTGGAATAGCTTCCAGCATCACAGCAACATGCAAGCCACCATACAACACAATGACAGATGAGTGTTGGTTTTTGAGGATGGGGAGCCTCTTTTGAATGTCTCAGCACTTGGCAGAGTACCTTGTGCTCTGTGGGCACTAATTAAATATTTGTTTATGAAATTCATGTAAGGAAAGTGACAAAGATGAACTAAATCATTCTTTCATGTTGGTGCTTTGATCCAATATCCTACAGTCTCCACCCTTTCATTTTTCTCTCTCTTTCTTTTGACTGAACATCTCTGGGTAGCAAAATTGAAATTAAGTTGTCACAGAAGATGTTAAAACACTCTTAACTGGTGAGGAGGTAATGTGCTACTTCTCCTAGGAGCAGTTGCCTCTTAAAAGCAGAGGACTGAAGGCATAACCATTGTGGAAAACAGTATGGAAATTCATCAAAAAATTAAAAATAGGACTGCCATATTCTACTCCAAGGTATATACCCAAGGGGCATAAAAAAACAATGTGAACAGACACATGTACACCTATGTTCTTAGCATTACTATTCACAAAAGCAAAAAGCTGGAAACAATCTAAGTACCCACCAGTAGATGAATGGATAAATAGAATGTGGCACATCATACAATAGAATATTACTCAATCATAAAGGAAAATGAAGTCTTAATGATTTCACAGTATGAATAAAACTTAGAGACAGTATGCTGAATGAAAATAAGTCAATCACAAAGTGTCAAATACTGTATAACCCCACTAATATGAGTTGACAAGAATAAGTTAATACACAGAGACCAATACTTATTAGTGATTACCTGGGGCAAGAGTGGGGAGGAATATTAACGGAATTATTCTTTGGGAAGTAGTAAGTTTATGTTGATAGTGATGGGAAAATTGGCATCAATTGCAGGTGATGGTTATACACCTTGACATATAACTACTATCATTCTTATACACCAGAAAAAATGGTGAAATTATTAATATTATGTTATATATACTTTTACAGTAATAACACTAAAAGAAGAAGAAGAAGAAAAAGAAGAAAGAGTGCAGTTGCTGATATTGCTTGTGTATAACCAAACACCTCATGGGATCCATTCTCTTGGTTTGAAGGCTTAAGGTTGTGGTTTCATGAAACTGTCAGACTATTGGCCTAACATTTGTTTTAGAGTTTCTAGTCTACCCTCCAGTTAGGTGTGTAGGGCCTGAGGTCTTAAAAGCTTGTAAGCAGCCATTCAAGATATAATAATTATTTATCATTCACTTAGAGCAGTAGAGTAAGTACTGGACAGGAGATCTAGTTGCCTGAATAAACTACTGTTTCCTTTGTTGTAGGACTAGAAGAACTAGGTGATGCCTGGCTACCATGACTGAACATTTGAATCAAGGACTTAATAGATCAATTATAATATAGATGAGTCCTTGATGAAAAAGAGGGAATGGGGAACCGATTTCAAATTTCTTGTAGAATTCAGATTTGCTAGACTCATTGAGGCTGAAGGAACCCCTGAATCTGTTACCCTGAGAAAATTTTAAAAATTTGAACTGAATTTATCTTCAAACTAAATAAAGTATGGTAATAAGTACTGTTAACCTTGAGGATGATTCTTTTAAAAAGAATTATCTATATAGAGTTATTGACAACAATAACTCTAAAGCATAGATGAACACTTTAAAGGCCAGGAATCTAAATCAACGGTGAAGCAATATGGGAAGAAACAGTAAGAATGGTGGCACAACATGATGAATAGAATCCATGTTGTTGAACTGTACACGAATAAATTGTTGAATGGGTATATGATCGACTATGTATATTTTCATATATACGTACATATAAATGTATTTACATACAGAGCTGGCAGTTCAAACTCACCAATTGTTCCTTGGAAACACTACAAAGGGTTTCTATGAGTCGGAACCAACTCAATGGCACTTAACAGCAACTATATATATATAGTTCTGGTGTAGCACTGTAGGATAAGGATTGGACTACAAGGTCAGTATGAACTGCAAGGTCAGTGGTTCAAACTCACTAGCCTCTGCTCGGAAACTCTATACAGAGCTGCTATGAATCTTAACAACA
>NW_006408553.1:1813337-1814595 GCF_000296735.1 Chrysochloris asiatica | reverse complement strand
ATGGTCCTTTCAATATTATCCTCCAACACCATAACTCAAAAGCATCTATTGTTCTACCATCTTCCTTATTCACTGTCCAGCTTTCGCATGCATATGAGGTTATTGAAAATACCATAGCTTGGTTCAGGTGCACCTTAGTCTTCAAGCTGACATCTTTGCTCTTCAACACTTTAAAAAGGTCTTGTGTAGCAGATTTTCTTAATGCAATATGTCGTTTGATTTCTTGACTGCTGCTTCCGTGAGTGTTGATAGTTGATACAAGAAGAATGAAGTCCTTGATAACTTCAGTCTTTTCTCCATTGATTATAATGTTGTTTATTGGAACAGTGGTGAGGATTTTTGTTTTCTTTACATTGAGATACAATCCATATCTAAGGCTATGCTCTTTGATCTTCATCAGTAAATATGTTAAGTCTTCTTCAGTTTCAGCAAGCAAGGTTGTGTCATCTGCATATGGCAGGTTGTTAATGAGTTTTTCTCCAATTCTGATGCCAAATTTTTCTTCATACAACCCAGTTTCTCAGATAATTTGATCTGCATACAGGTTGAATAAGTATGGTGAAAGAATACAACCCTGTCGCACACCTTTGTTAATTTTAAACCATTCAGTGTCCCTATGTTCTATTCCCATGTTCTACCTCTTGGTCCATGTACAGATTCCTCATGAGCACAATCAAGTGTTCAGGAATACTCATACTTTACAATGTTGTCCATAGCTTGTCATGATCCACACAATTGAAAGTCTTTGCGTATTCAGTAAGGCACAGGTAAACGTCTTTCTGATATTCTCTGCTTTCAGCCAAGATCCATCTGACATCAGCAATGATACCCCTCATACCACAGCCTCTTTGGAATCTGGCTTCAACCTCTGGAAGGATCTGTAGTTGGAAAATATGGCTTTCGAGATAGAATTGATGCTGGAGAACGCATGATAGAATTCTGCAAAATCAATGATTTGTTCATTTCAAATACCTTCTTTAGACAGCATAAGAGACGACTATACACATGGACCTCACCAGATGGAATACATAGAAATCTAATTGACTACATCTGCATAAAGAGACAATAGGAAAACTCCATGTCATCAGTGCAAACAAGGCCAGGGGCAGACTGTGGAGTATGCATATGCATACTCATATGCAAATTCAAACTGAAGCTGAAGTCCACAAGAGTCAAAATATGACCTTGAATATATCCCACCTGAATTTAGAGATCATATGAAGAACAGATTTGATACATTAAACACTAAAGACCAAAG
>NW_006408553.1:1796203-1808320 GCF_000296735.1 Chrysochloris asiatica | reverse complement strand
ATTTTAGGTATCCGCTGTCTAAATTGCCTGTCCCTATCAACCCTGTGTACAGAGGGGATAGGACTGATATTTGATGTGAAGATTCCTTCACTCTCAGTTGGTATTTTGAGCTACTAAATCCATAAATGTAGGTCAAGTTCCTGAAATTGTAGCAATTTACACTTGTTTCCTTTTATCAAAATTGTTTCTATCTTTATTTAGTCTAGTTCTGATCATAAAGCCATCGAAGCTAGATCAAATCTATCTGCAAGTATGGGCATTCTTGTGTGTCTCCCCTCACTTCATATCAGCTGGACACTTGACTCTCAGTTCTAGCCCTCCATGGCTATGTCCTTGTCCATGGGCTCAGGAGTTCCCAGGCCTCAGCATACTTCAGACCAACCAGCCCTTTCTCTTCTCTTTCTCATATCCAGGTCAATGGGCGTATTTTGGATGTGGTCTAATTCAGCCCCTATCTTCATTGCTGCCTCTTCCCCACTTCCACTCCCCAGTAGACCAACGTGGTTGCCAGCAAACTTACATGCCTGCTCATGTGTTCCCTTTGAATTTCAGTCTTGGAGGGGAATTTGTCCTGAAGGAACTTGATTGCCTGTCTTGATGGTTCCTCTAATTTTTTTTTTTTTTTAATCTTTATTGTGAGTTGAGTGAAGGTTTATAGATCATCAGTTTTACATTTATCAAATCATGACTTTGCTTCAGTGCCACGATTGCAATCCCCTCCATGTACCAAGAGTTAACAATATGTACGTCTTTTCATCTTAACTATTGCATTCCTCCCTGAGTTTCCCATTGTTTTCATCTGCTAATCTTTCTCTTGTTGTGTATTACCTGCTTTGTCACCCATGTTAACATGTGTGTATCCTCTAGCCCGTGAATTACTTTCCCTTCCCTTCTTCCCCATAACTGTTTATAAATTGTTTCTTTTATCAAAGAAACCTTATCTTAACTTTTTACAACATTGGTCTCCTACAATTTTTGTCCTTTTGTGATTAACTAATTTCACTCATCGTAATGTCTTCTAGGTTCATCCATGCTTTGAGGTGCTTTGAATATCCATCATTATTCTTCAGCTTTGTGTAGTATTTCATTGTGTGCATGTACCAAAGTTTGTTTAACCATTCTTCTGCTGATTGGCATTTAGGCTGTCTTTGTCTTTTTAAAGTGTCTCTAATAGACAGCATATTGAAGGATCCCACTTTCTTATTCATTCTGCTCTCTTTGTCTCTTGACTGGTGCATTTATTCCATTTATTTTCAGTGTAATTATTGATAGATATTGATTGTTGTCATGTTGCTGTGTGTTCTTTTTGTGGTGCTGCTGGTATTTTTGTCTTATATAATTTTCTGCACTGAGTTAATTTGATTTGTGGGATTTCTTTTAGTTTTTATTTCTGTTGTTAGTGTTTGCTAAATCTTTCTGATTATCCTCTTTTAAAATTTTTGATGTGCAATTGTATTAATTTTCTTTGAGGATGCCCTGTAACTTAGTATTTATCCCCTATCTCAAACAGTCTGTTTTATCCTTGATATTTACAGTAAGCAAGCAAAAGTCTTGACATTCTGATTTCTAAGATGCGTCCTGCATCTATGGACCAGTAAGGATTCAGAATTTGACTGAATCTCAGTGAGCATAGATAGTGCAGAATCCAGATCCTGACCCCTCACCCACTTCTGGTTCCTCAATGACAGCAAGGACAATTGCCATACCTATCTTCTCTCTGGAATAATCATACTTTGCAATGTTGTCCATAGCTTGTCATGATCCACACAATCGAAAGCCTTTGCGTAGTCAATAAAGCACAGGTAAACATCTTTCTGGTATTCTCTGCTTTCAGTCAAGATCCATCGGACATTTGCAATGATTTCTCTCATTCTACAGCCTCTCCTGAATCTAGCTTGAACCTCTGGAAGTTCTCTGTCAATGTATGATTGTAGCCCTTCCTGTATTACCTTTAGCAAAACTTTACTTGCTTGAGATATCAAAGAGATTGTCCCATGATTTCTGCATTCCGTTGGGTCACCTCTCTTTGGAATGGGCACAAATATGGATCTCTTCCAATCAGCCGGTCAGATAGTTGTTTTCCAAACTTCTTGGCAGAGATGAGTGAGTGCCTCCTGTGCCACCTCACTTTCTTGAAATATTTCAATTTTTATCCCATCATTTCCTGGTGCCTTGTTCTTTGCCAATTCCTTCAATGCACCTTGGACTTCCTCCCTAAGTATCATTGGCTCTTGATCGTATGCTACCTCTTGAAACGGTTGAACATTAACCATTTCCTTTTGGTACAGTGACTCTAGTGTATTCCTTCCATCTTCTCTTGATGATTTATGCATCATTCAATAATTTGCCCAGAGAATCTTTCAAAAATGAATGTCGAGGCTTGAATTTTTTCTTCAGTTCCCCCAGCTTGAGAAATGCTGAGCATGTTCTTCCTTTTTGGTTTTCTGATTCCAGATCTTTGCACATTTTATTATAATATTTGGCTTTATATTCTCGAGCTGCATTAGGCAAATCTGTTGCACAGGAACTTTTTAAGTGTTGAAGAGCAAAGATGTCAGCTTGAGGACTAAGGTGTGCCTGACCCAAGCCATGGTATTTTCAATAACCTCATATGCATGCGAAAGCTGGACAGTGAATAAAGAAGACTGTAGAATAATTGATGCCTTTGAATTATGGTGTTGGAGGAGAATACTAAAAGTGCCATGGGCTGCCAAAAGAACCAGTAGATCTGTTTTAGAAGAAGTGCAGCCACAGTGCTCCTTAGAGGCCAAGATGGCCAAACTTCGTCTCTCATACTTTGGACATATTGTCAGGAGGGAATAGTCGCTGGAGAAGGACATCATGTTTGGTAAGATGGAGGGTCAGAGAAAAAGAGGAAGACCCCCAATGAGATGGACTGGCCAGGTGGCAGCATTGATGGATTGAAGTGTGGCAATAGTAGTGAGGTTGGCCCAGGATCAGACACTGCTTCGTTCTGCAGTGCATAAGGTCACTATGAGCCAGTGCCGACTCGATGGCACCTAACAACAACAACAACAACAACAACAACAACAGCATCTTCTCTCTCTTCTAGACTGTAGCAACCAGCTTCTGAGCTAGTTTCCCAGCCTCCACTTGGCTTTCCTCAGCCCTCCAACCCATTTTCTTCTCTCCAACTAGTACAGTCATTCTAAAGGGCAAACCTGATCACTGTCCTGCTTAAAATCCTTCAATACTTCCCCATTGCCCCATGAGTTAAAGACTATACTCCTTAAAAATCACACACAAGATCTGCCTACACTGGCTGCCTGAATCACTTAATCTTTTTACCTATATCTCCTGAGACCCAATACTTCAGATATAATAATATATTTGAATAATTTCCTAAAGTCCCATGTCACTTCTTGTCTCCATGCTTCTGTGGATGCTGTTCCATACCTGAAAACCCCCTCCTAATGATCCATCCCTCCATCTTTTAATTCAGTAAAAAACAGTGAACTTCTAAATTATGCCAAACATAGTGCAAGATGCTGAAGTTACAGCAGTAGTCAAGACACAGTATTTTTGGCTCCTTGAAGTTTACATTTTAGTGGAGAAACACCATAAGAAGAGAACAAATGACCAAAATGACGTATTTGAGTTTATTTATGTATCTAATTATGGAAAATGCCACAAGGAAAAGAAAACAACATACTGCAATGATCCCTGTCATGACTTGGACCTGGTAATGCTTGGCTAGCATTCCCTTGTTTATACACACTCCATTCAGGGGTCACCTCTTCCAAGAAGTCTTACAGGATTAGAACCCACCTGGGTGTGGTACCCTTGCTCTGTGTTCCCAGAGCAGCCTGTCTTGCTCATGCCATGTCTCAGCACCAAACAATAGTAGTGATTTATGTATCTGTCTCTTGAAACTGTGAGATCTTTGAGAACAGTGACTGAAATACTTAATACCCATCACAGTGGCTTCATGGCCAGGAGGTCAGGCCTTGGGGACAGACAGAGGAAGGAAGGAAGCCTAGGAGGTGTCTTCCCACTTTATTTTGGAGGGAGCAGCTGAAAATGGAACGTGTTTAGCTCAGTTGGCCATTTGTTTATAAATGACAAAGGAACATTTGATGAGCTCCTCATTCATCCTTTCCCCATCACCTTCCTGTCATTTTCCAGTTATTTAAAAGCTGCTGGCCAGATAGCCCTTAACCAAGCAATATACATGTTAATGTGGAGAGCAGGGACTGCAATTGAAGTATCAGGGAAAACACATTATTCAAAGGAAGAGATGAGGAAGAAAAGAGAAATGAAAGGTAGGGGATTGTAGGGGCAACTGCTCCTGTCATTGAAATTTACTATCAACCTTGTCTTTTTTGGGGATTGGTACCCCACTTGTTCACCCACCCCCGACTTGTACAGTCCCCAGCCTCTCCCCTTGAATACTCTTCCCCACATTAAAAAATACCCTTAGTTTACTTTTAGTCTTTCTAGAGGACCCCTGGCAGTCTAACTTTAATTAGAATTGTACCCAAGGAAGCTAGAGCTATTGATAGAATAATTTCTTTTCTTTTCTTGTTGGAATTGTGTAGGGGGTAGACAAAAATGCTTTTAGAGAAGTGGAAATTTTAGCATTTATTTATTTTTATTGGCCAACTGGTACCAATCCAAGACAATATGTGAGAAAAAAAAACCACATAGGAGTTGGCAAGAAAAGGTTACTTTGGTTTTTGCCGCCTCCACTCACAAGCTGTTAGAACTCATTACCTTCATCTAGGATGAACTTTGTTTTCTTCATCTGTTAAATGGGATAACTATTCCTACACAGCCTTCCTTACTGGGCTATAAAATCCTATTTTTGTCAAGTTGATTCTGACTCATGGTAACGTCATGTGTTTTAGCTGTGCTCCATAGGGTTTTCAATGGCTGATTTTTTAAAGTAAACTGCTAGGCCATTCATCTGAAGTCCCTCTTGAGCCTCTGATATTTCGATTACTTGCCAAACATGTTAATCATTTGCACCACCCACAGACTCCTTGAGCCAGTTGTTGTATAGAATCCACTGTGACTCATGGTGACCCTGAGATACAATGAGGGAGAAATGTTATCAAATCAGTTACAAATGAAGTGTGATGAGTGTAAATCAATGATGCATGTACAGAGGACTATGGGCCCATGTATGGGGAAGGGCAAGCAGAGAGGGAGGAAAAGGGTCAGATCTTTAGTTTCTTGATCATTTGTGCTTCTACTTTTTACTTTTGGGCAGTCCACATCAAATTGAACTTTGCCACCAACTTGCTTGGCTCTTAGGGAAGTCTTGGAATTTTATGAACATAGAAGTGGATAGAAGGCATTTTATGGAAATGAGTTCTTCATGGGATTCTACAGGGTACTCTGGAATCACCAGGAGCCCCTGTTTGGTTCCATGCTCAAACCTTGCAGCTTATGAACACCATCTTGGAGGTGCCTGATAGATGGGATCTAGTGGGCTTGTCGGTGTCCACTGAGGCTCAGTCATGGTGTCAGGGCATGGTAGAGAGGGCAGCATACCTCTCCCGGTAGCGCAGCCAGACACACACCCACAGAAGTGGGTACATAAACCTTGCACACACATACACAGGCATACATACATATGCATGCTAAACATGCACAGACTTCCTGAGCAGGAACAATATTAGTCATCCATAAAGTTGGGTTAGTCTGTATTCTGTGTTAGTCATTACAGATTAGGTTATCCTACTATTACAAACAATCCCAACAAGCTCATTGACTTAACACAATCAGAGTTTTCTCTCCCTTTTGGAAATTTACTGTGGATCTGGGTAATTCTCTAGAAACTTCCATTCAGGTTTTGGATGAACATTCTGTGTCACATGTCTAACATATGACATCTCCATGTTTATAAGTGACTGCTATGGTGGTTTTGGAAGGTCAGGCATGAGCAACTATATGCTTTGGCCCCCAAAGGGACACATTTCTGTATATGAAAGTAGAGGAGAACCAAGTACTGGTGAAGAGTAGTTATGTCTTCTACTCTTCCTTCCCAGACCTTCATTCCCTTCTCGTGCTTTGTTTCTTCCTTTAATGAAGATGAGCTAGATGATTTTACACTCAGACTTTCTGAGGTAAAGTACAGCCAACAGTGTTGCTGCTTTGGTGCTTCTGACCTCTTCAAACTCATTCTATTTTATGAGAAATATCTAGGGACATTCCTGAAGACCTACCTAGCACACCTGACTTGTACAATCATGAGACAAATGCTCCTGGAGAATGGACTATATTACTTTAATTTGATATTTAAGGTTTTCTAATTTTAGCCCAAATTCGTTTTCTAGGACCATCTACTACTTCATCTCAAGGCCAAATCAACTATTCCTCAGATGTGACCTTTGCCTTCATCTTATTCTACTATTTTTCCTTGTCCAGTCTGCTTTAGCTACACTGGTCATTTTGCAGGTTTTTGTCTCTTTTCTCAGACATACTAAGGGTCTCACAACCTTTGCACTGCTGTTAATCTCTGGCATGCTCTTCTTCAGCCCAGCTTCATTCTTCTTAGCAGAAATTTCATTACCTTAGAAAGAAGTTTTTTATAACTTTATCTACAGTATCCTCTTCCAGGATTCTAGCATATCGTCTTCAAGTCACTTATTGCTATCAGAAACCATATGGTATATTTATTTATATTTGTTGCCTGTCCTTCCCAATTATAATGTATATTCTCTGAGAGTGCGAACCTTGTCTTTTTTCTTCACTCCTTTACACCTAGCACTTAAACAGTGGTTGGCACATGGCAATTCTTTAATAAAAGTTATTGACTAAATTGATGCTAGATTCTGAGTGTTTGCTCGTACTACTTCCTTCACTCTCCCAACCTTTTCCATTTCACCGTGTCTTTTTTAATGTCAATTTTTCCATGTTTCCAGTTTTCCCCTAGAAAGAAGGCATTCTTTACCTCCTCTGAACATGATAGTATATGACAGGAATATTTGTAGGTATCATTCTCAATTTTAACTCCAAATCTTTGCACAGTTCATTATAATACTTTACCTAGTCTTCTCATGCTACTCTTTGAAATCTGTTCTTCATCATTTTTTCTGTGCTTAGCTACTTTACATGCAAGAGAAAGTTTTAGTCTCTTCTAACATCTATTTCAGTTTATTCTTTGTTTCCTGTCCTTTTAATGACCTTTTGTTTTCTAGTTGTATGATGTCCTTGATGTTTCCCCACAACTCTTCTGGTCTTCAGTAATTAGTGTTCAGTGTGCTTAATCTACTCTTGAGATGGTCTCTAATTTCAGATAGGATATTTTCAAAGTAGTACTTTGGCTTTAAAAGAAGATGTGTTTTAATTTTCTTGCTTTAAATTTCTCATATGCAAGTTCAATTTTGAACTTGCATATGAGAAATTCATGGCCCTTGCAGTTGGCCCTTACCCTTGTCCTGACTAATGATATTGAGCTTTTCCATATTCTCTTTCTACATATGAAGTTGATTGGATTTCTGTGTATTCCATCTGGAGTGTGTATTCCATTCATGTATATATTTGCTATTTGTGTTGTTAAGAAAATAGGTGGTTCCAAATAAATAAGTCATTAGTCTTGGAGAATTCTATCATGTGATCACCAGTGTCAATTCTGTTACCAAGACTGTATTTTCTAAGTACTGATACTTCTTTGTTTCTAAGTTTTGCATTCCATTCACCAGTAATTGTCAATGTATATTGATTGCAAGCATTATCATAACAAATTATGGATATCATTGTGAAGAATGAAATTCCAGAACACTTAATTTTGACTATGTAGAACCTGCACATAGATCAAGAAACAGTTGTTCAGACAAAACAAGGGGCTATTGTGTGATTTAAAACCATAAAAATATATAGTGCTGTTGTTGTTAAGTTCTGTTGAGTCAGTTTCTACTCATAGCAGCCCTGTATAGGGTTTCCAAGGAGTGGCTGGTGAGCTTTTACCACCAACCTTGTAGTTCAAATTGACTTTGCAGTCCAGCGCATTAACCCACAGTGCCACACCAGGACTCCCAAAAATGTATAACAGGGTTGAATACTTTCATTGTATTTATTCAATCTGTATGCTGAGTAAATAATCTGAAAAGCTGGGCTGTTTTAAGAAGAATGTGGCATCAGGATTGGAGGAAGACTCATTGTGTGCAGATGATATAACCTTACTTGCTAAAGCAAAGAGGGCTTGAAGCACTTACTGGTGAAGATCAAAGACAATGACTTTTAGTATGGATTATGCCTGGACATAAAGAAAAAAAAAAATCCTTACTACTGGATCAACAAGCACCTTTATGATAAATACAGAAAATAATGAACTTGACAAGGATTTAATTTTACCTGGATCAACAATCAACATTCATAGATGCAGCAGTCAAGAGATCAAATGATGTATTGCATGCATTGGGCAAATCTGCTGTAAATGACCTCTTTATAAGCTATTCAAAAGCAAAGATGTCACTTTGAGGACTAAGGTGCTCCTGACCTCAGTCATGATATTTTTGTTACTTCATAATGGACAGTGAAAAAGGAACATGAGTGAGGAACTGATACATTTGAATTATGGTGCTGGTGAAGAATATTAAATAGTTTATGAACTTCCATAACAAACAAACCTGTCTTGGAGAACATACAGCCAGCATGCTCCTTAGAAGCGAGAATGCTCCTTAGGCTGTATCGCTTACTTTGGACATGTTATAAGGAGGGACCAATCCCTGGAGAAGCCCATCTTGCTTGGTAAAGTGGAGGGTCAACAAAAAAGAGGAAGACCCCCAACAAGATGGATTGATGCAGTGACTGCAACAATGAGATCAAACATAGTAATAGTTGTAAGGATGATGCAGGACCAGACAATGTTTTGTTGTTTTACATAGGATCACTCAACCACTTGTCTATCAATTTTTGCTGAAGATAACTTAAAAACAGTTGCAACAGTACATCAACAGGGAACTGCCAGAAATTTAAGCCAGATTCACAAGAGGACATGGATATCCTTGCTGACATTTGATGACTCCTGACTGAGAGCACAGAATAACCGAAAGATGCTTACTTGTACTTTATTGACTTTGCAAAAACTTTCAACAGTGCAGATCATGACAAACCATGGATAATATTGTACTCCTGAGGAATCTGTACATAGACCAAGAGGTAGTAATTCAAACAGAACAAGGGAATAGTGAATGGTTTAATATCAGGAAAGGTGTAATAGGGTTGTATCCTTTCACCATATTTATTCAATCGGTTTGTTGAGCAAATATCGGAGAAGCTGGATTTTATTCAGACCAACTATTTTCTGGCATCAAGGTTGGAGGAAGACTCATTAACAAGGTGCGATATACAAATGATACAACCTTGATTTCTGGAAGGAAAACATACTTAAAATACTTATTGATAAATATTTAAAACTACAGTCTTCAGTATGGATTGCACCTCAAAATTAAGAAAACAAAAATTCTCTAAACTAGACAAATAAATAGCATCATGATAAATGAAGAAAAGATTGAAGTTGTCAAAGAGTAATTTTGCTCAAATCCACAGCCAACACTCATGGAAGAAACATAAGAAATCAAAGGTTTATTGTATTAGGCAAATCTGCCATACAAAAACTGTTTAAAGTGTTCAAGAGCAAAGATATCAGTTTGAGTACTAAGATGCACCTGATCCAAGCCATAGCATTGTCTATCATTTCATATGCATACAAAAGTTGGACAGTGAATAAGGAAGACCTTAGAAGAATCTATGCATTTGAGTTAAAGTGTTGGTGAAGAATATTAAAAGTACCATGGACTGACAGAAGAGCAAACAGACAAAGAAGTACAGTCCAAATGCTCCTTAGATGCCTGGATGGTGAGACTTTGTCTCTCATACATTGGGCATGTTATCAGGAGGGACCAGTCTCTGAAGAAGGACATCATGCTTAGTAAAGTGGAGGGTCAGTGAAAAAGAGGAAGACACCCAAAGAGTTGGACTGACACAGTGGCATTAGCAATAGGTTCTAACGATTGTGACGATGGCACAGAACAAGACAGTGTTTTGTTTTGTTCTACATAGGGTTGCTGTGAGTTACAACCAACTTGACAGTACCTAACAACATAGAACTATTAGTTGGAGCTTACTGGGTAACACCTAGTAACAACAACAACAATCATTCTTAAAGGAGTATACTATTTTCAGAATTTGCTTTTTAATCTCACAACAACCCAGTAATAAAGCCCTGTAGCTCATGAAAAATCGTGTTATGCCTGGAAGCCACATGTCTTGCCTTTGAGTCTAGCAGCACCTTTTCTTTCACATCACAAATAGCATTTATTCTCCTCCTACATGTTGGCTATACAGACATAAACAGCAGCCAGTGGAGACAACATGACATTGTACCCAGATCACTCATTGTACATTGGGGTGTCACAAAGGAGGTATGTCATGGAGAGTCATGGGACCCCCAAGCCTCTGCAGATCAGGGGACAGTGGGGAGTGTATACAAGGACTTCCATGAAGAGGTGCTTTGTGAGGTTGAACTTGAAGGAAGAGAAACCATCCAGGTTGGTAGAATAAGATGGAAATTCTGCACCAAGATAGCCATAAGAACAAAGTTGTAGAAAGGATGTTCCCTGGGCCCAGAACCAAGAACTCACAGGCTTGTGCCTGTGGTCATAGTCACAAATGTCTGTCTATTTTGGAGCAGGAAGATGAGGTGAAGTCAGATGCTTTTGAGAGAGGAGCGCTGTGCTGCTCTCAGTGGCTACCCAGGTCCCTGGGAGTATAGGGATTGGTAAAGAGAAAACATCTTGGAAAAGGAGAGAGGAAAGGTCCAGAAAGAGCTACCAGTAAAAGGATGCCCATGAGTTAAAATCTTAGAATCACGATAACTAAAGAATTGTATGTTTGTTGTTGTTGTTGTTAAGTGCTGTTGAGTCAGTTCTGAACCATAGCAACCCTGTATAGGGTTTCCAAGAAGTGACAGGTGAGCTTGAACCACTGACTCTGAAGTCATACCAACTTTGCAGTTCATAGCTTTAACTCACGGTGCTATACAAAATGCACAGCTATCAAGTTGATTCCCTATAGTGACCCTATAGAATACAGTAGAACTCCTCCATAGGTTTCCAAGGTTGTAAATCTTTACCAAAGCCAACTTCATCTTCCTCTCATGGAACAACTGGTGGATTCAGACCAGCTTACCTTTTGCTTAGTAGCTGAAGCTTAACCCACTGTACCACTGTGGTTCCTGTATAGGAAGAATGCAGTTCAAATTCTGCACTAGATATGATCAATTTTTATGCCACATAGCAATGACTCAGTTATATAGTTGATATGAAGTCACGAGTAAGCAGTATAATGTCTTTGTACCTCAGTTTGCTTACCCAGAAACTGGAGAGTATAATGTCAGCCTCATGAAACTGTGGAGATGGCATGAAAAAATACTCAAATTAAATAGGCAATGAGTCATACATGGACACAACAAAATAGATTTCATCTTCTTTCTGCTTGTCAGGGGACCTTACAATATGAAGGAACCGATTATCACCAACTGGTCATCAACACTGCCCATAGATGATGAGAAATAAGGATTGGATTTCAAATCAAGATCCCAGACCATTTGGTTGCCTTTCAGGTCTTCTGGCTGAAGGGTGAGAAGATGACTAGATAGTTTCCCAAAATGGATGTCAGAAGAGATTATGAAATGTTTTCCTTTAGTGTAGCGACACTAAAGCGAATGGATGAAATGAGTAAGTCAAAGAGCTGAACCAAAAATTTCAAAGGACAGCTTAAGAAGTATTATGATGAAATGGGCAAAGAGTTAGAAAACTAAAAAGGAAGAACACTCTCAACACTTCTCAAGCTGAATGAACTGAAGAAAAATTCAAGCCTCAACTTGCAATACTGAAGGATTCTATGGATTCCTGGTGTGGTGCCATAGGATCAGCACTGGACTGTGAAACATGAGGTCAGCAGTTCAAACCCATCAACTGCTCCTCAGAAACAGTTGCTATGAGTTGCTATACAGGGTTGCTATGAGTTGGAACTGAAATGACAGCACTTAACAACACCAATAATAGGCAAAATATTGAATGATGCAGATAGCATACAAAGAAGATGCAGGGAATATACATTACCACTATACCAAAAAGAAATGCT
>NW_006408553.1:1784208-1792665 GCF_000296735.1 Chrysochloris asiatica | reverse complement strand
GAACACTTAATTGTGCTCATGAAGAATCTGTACATGGACCGAAAGGAAGTTGTTCAAACAGAACATGGGAACACTGAATGGTTTAAAATTCAGAAAGGTGTGTGACACAGTTGTATTCTTTCAGCATACTTATTCAACCTGTATGCTGAGCAAATAATCCAAGAAGCTGGGTTGTATGAAGAACAATGTGGCTTTAGGATTGGAGGATGACTCATTAACAATCTGTGTTATACAGATGAATACAACCTTGCTTGCTGAAAGTGAAGAGGACTTAAAATATTTATTGATGAAGATCAAAGAGCACAGCCTCTAGTATGGATTTCATCTCAATATAAAGAAAACAAACATCCTCACCACTGGACCAATAAAAATTGTTCTTATCAACGGAGAAAAGGTTGAAGTTGTCAATGACTTCATTCTTCTTGGATCAACTATTATCCCTTATGGAAGCAGCAGTCAAGAAATCAAATGACTTATTGCATTAGGCAAATCTGCTGCACAAGTCCTTTTTAAAGTGTTGAAGAGAAAAGATGTCAGCTTGAGGACTAAGGTGCACCTGACCCAAGTCATGGTAATTTTCAATAACCTCATACACATGCGAAAGTTTGACAGTGAATAAGGAAGACCATAGCATAATTGATGCATTTGAGTTATAGTGTTGGAGGGGAATATTGAAAGTACCATGGGCTGACAAAAGAAGCAACAGATCTGTTTTGGAAGAAGTGCAGCCAGAGTGCTCCTTGGAGGCCAAGATGGCCAAACTTTGTTTCTCATACTTCGAACATATTGTCAGGAGAGACCAGTCACTGGAGAAGGATATCATGTTTGGTAAGTTGGAGTGTCAGAGAAAAAGAGGAAGACCCCAGCGAGATGGATTGGCAAAGTGTCATCAGTGGGCTCAAGTGTGGCAACAATTGTGAGGTTGTCCCAGGACTGTGCCATGTTTCGTTATGTTGTGCATAGGGTCCCTATGAGTTGGTACTGACTCAATGGCACCTAACAACAACAATTCAATCTCTATTCTAAGCAAATGGTCTGAGAAGCTGGACTATATGAAGAAGAACATAGCATCAGGATTAGAGGAAGAATCATTAACAATCTGCAATATGCAGATGATACAACCTTGTTTGCTGGAAGGGAGGATGCCTTAAAATATTTACCAGTTAAGATCCAAGAGTTCAGCCTTCTGTATTGAAAGCCCCTAAATGTAAAGAAAACAAAAATCCTCACAATTGTAAATAACATCATGCTAAATGGAGTAAAGATTAAAATGATCAAAAACATTATTTTAACAGGATCCACAATCAACACTTATGAAAGCCGGAGTCAAGAAATCAAAAGATGCATTGCATAAGGAATCTGCTTGTACAAGACCTTTTTAAAGTATTAAAGATTGAAGATACCAGTTTGAGGACTAAGGTTTGCCTGACTGAAACCATGGTATTTTCATGTCATAGGTATATCAAGTTGGGTATGAATAAGGAAGACCATAGAACAATTGATTTATTTGAATTATGGTGTTGGAGAAGAATATTAAAGTACCATGGACTCTGTGGAAGAAATATAGCCAGAATGCTCTTTAGAAGATAGGTTGGCAGGAGTTTTTCTGTCTTGGTCCCTCCTGATAACATGCTTTGGACATGTTATCAGGAGGGACCAATTCCCAGAGAAGGACATCATACTTGGTAAAGTGGAAAGGAGACAGATTGACACAGTGGCAGTAGCAATGGGCTTAAATGTAACAATTGTAAGGATAACACAGGACTGTGCAGCTTTTTGTCCTATTGTGCATAAGATCTACATGTGTCTGAGCTGAGATGATAGCACCTAACAACTGTTGTGGAAATGCAGGATAATTCATAGGACTGCAAGGTCTACTTGAACCACAAGGTTGGCGATTCAAACTCACCAGTTGCTCCTTGGAAACCCTATACAGGAGTCACTGTAAGTCAGAACTGATTTGAGGGGCACTTTCCAGCAACAACAACTCTCTGATCACTTCTCTCTTCTTTTATCTCTCCTAAAATAAAAGATGTTGAAGGCCACACCCCACAGGAACTCCCTTTATATCATATTAGGGCTGTGATGGGATTCAGTATGTTTGCATCCCACCATTTATCCTCTTATTGATGTATCACATCAGATCACATCATGGGGGATTATCACATGACTGCCACATCACCTCATTACATAACTGTCAAACCAGTGACAATAATGGACCAGCCAAATTGACACATTTGGGGGGGAGGGTGGAACACAATGTAATCTATGACATTGGGCTATCATTCTTTTTTGTTGTTGTTGTTGTCTAATGGTCAGATTCTAACCCAGGCCTATACTCATGCTGGAGTTCTGTTCATATGGACCCCACTGGAGATCCTTGAGTTCCTATATTCTCCAATAGTCCAAACCAGGACTAGGTCATTGGTGATCCATTTGTTTTCCCAGAGGAAGACTGGATGGACTTTGAGGGAAGTTGGCTTGTTTATAGTAGACTTTGTTTAGAAAAGGGGAGGTGGTCTTAGAATTTTGCAGAATTGTGCCCGTGAGGCAGATTTTAGGGTGGCAGAAGAGGCATGGAGGCAAAGATCCAAGTTCTGATTTTGACTTTATCTATCACTGTTAAGATACTCTACCTCTTAGTTTTCTCATTTGTACAATAAAGCAAATCTTCCTCCCCCTAGGATAACTTGGAGGACCAGACATAATGAAGGTATTTGAAAGCATTTGGCATGTTCTTGGCCCTCACTACATGTTAATATCAGACCTACTGGGAAGGAAGGAAATTATGTCCACTTCCTTTTCTTAATCACCATCAATGTCTAGTTCCCGCTGTGCCTTCTTTTCACCAGCAGAGCATTCTCCAAGTTGTGTATCAATTGAATATTTTTCTAAATTGAATCTCATTTTCAATGCGCTGAGGGAGCTGGCGACTTAAAAGAATTCTCTTGTTTGTCTTTTTGTAAAGCTAATAACCACCCCTTGATGTCTTTGGTACAAATCAGTTTATTCATTTGTTGGCTTTGTTGAAATAGGACTTCCATTGTATTATTAAGAAGTCCATGTATATATACTTGGTGCTGAGATAGGGATTGCATACATTTATTTAACAGATTTGGTCCCTTCCTGCCATGTGAAACACAGCACAAAAGAAGATGAACAGTGCCAGAGAGATACAGATTACAGAAAACACTTGGGGAGACCAAAAGTTCTTCCTGCTCCTTTGACAGTTGTCGAGTTGTCGTTGGGACTGCAGCAGGTGACAAGGAATGAAGTGACATGTCTACTTTAAATCTGTTATGCTAGGCCAAGAGAGTGTTCCCCTGTACCCAGATAAATTCTTGGGGTAGATTTTTATCTCTTTATTGAAATCTATTCCCCCTTCCCGCCCCTCCCCTGAACTGTTTGCTGTCAGATGGAACACAGTGTTCTGTTTCCTCAGATCCCTAGACACGTGTCCGAAGTCCCAGGCTTGACTTTAACACAAACTCAAATTCATATGTCTCGTCTTTAAATCTCATTTGGTTTGTCTGTTTTCCCTAATAAGAGGAATAGAATTCGTTAGCTTGCTACTCAGCAGGGCTCCAGTATGGAATTTATGTAAATTATCTCCTTAATAAAATTACTAAATATAGCATCAACATAGTTACAAAGGAAAAAAAAAAGTATAAAGCTCTTAGATTATGAGTGTCTTCAAAAAACAAAGCTATGTTCTCCCACCAAGGGAAATGAAATTTAGCTTCTTAACTAGTAGGTAAGGAAAAGGAAGAAAGAAAAGGTTGAAGACGACAAAGTTCAAAGAAGGAGAGGAAGAATGGGAGAAACCTCTAAGCCAGACACATAGATAACCATTTAATTAATTGCTCTCTAGGGATTTGCTGGGTGTCTGGAATCAGGTCAAGAATATAAACAGATCTTGCCTTCCATGAAAAAGATACACTGATTCCCTTCTTCTGTGTCAAAGAAATTGTTCCAGTGAAATAATAAAAGGTACTAGATGTGACAATAGGAGAGAGGGTATATGTGTCTGCATATGTGCACATGTGTCCACATGCAGGCCAGGTAGAAAGAAAAACGTTAGAATCTGTGTAAGGATGTTGGAAACTTTTGTATTAGAGGCACATTTGTGAGCTACCTACAAGAGAAATCCAGCAGAGACACGAAATTTTGATTCCTTCCTCTATTGTTTCTTGTATATAAAGCACCCTCTGAGGTCTACCTCCTCAGAGTCTCTTGTCTTTCAAGCCCTTTGGCATTACCTTTGTCCATCCTCTTCTATTTCAGTGCTGTCCACAATACTCTCCTACAGCCCATCTCTAGTTTTTTATATTCTTTCTTCACGGGCTTGCCAGAGGCATCTTCTTAAAATATGCTTAGATCATATCATCACAATAAAAAAAGAAAAAAAAAAAAAAAAAGAAAAGGGAGTCTGTGACTCCTTAATATCACAACAAAACCTCCCATTCACTAGTGTCGACACTGAAGGGTCTCTAACTCTCTGCCTGACCCTTAACTTCCTGTCAGCTTCATCCACAAGATCTTTTGCACCTTCTTCTTTATCTGTTCCAGAAAAGTGCTTTCCAACCATGTTTTCCACTATCTGCCTCAGGGCCTTTGCTCCTATAGCCTGGTGCATCCACAACCAGATGTCTTGCATCAAACCACTTTCAGACTTCCAGGAGCATTCCACACTCCTCTCCTCTAGCTCTGTTGGCCCTGGGCATGATTAATCACCTTCTCTGTGGTGCTATGGGTTACTGTGTTAAAATGCAATGTTGGTTTGAACTGCAAGATCGGAAGTTCAAGCTCACCAGCTGCTACTTGGAAACCCTATGCAGGGTCACTATGGGTTGGAACTGACTCGATGATACTTAACAACAACAACAACTGCTAATTAACTACAGCAAGTACTAGCTTATAGCTCTACTTAGTTTTTGTCCTGGCTTTACAGTGTAGATAGGTTTTTGAGATGTAGCTCCATGAAGGGGCTAAATACGTAAACTCTGGAGTCAGCTAGACCTGGGTTCTTATCCCAAATTTACCACTGACCAGTTGTGTGAACTTAGGTAGCTTTCTTTATCACTATGGGTTCATCTTTCCCATCTGTAAAACAGGAATAAGAGGGGTCTGCCCCAAAGAGTCCTGATGTGGTGCTGTAGGGTAAGTACTGGATTGCTATCTGCAAGGTCGGTTGTTCAAACTCACCAGTCTCTCCTTAGAAACCCTATACAGGGTTGCTGCGCGTTGGAATCAACTTGGCAGTACTAAATAACAACAACATCCTAAAAAGCTGTGGGGGAATCCCACTGTATACTCCCTGAAAAGCATTCAGTACAGAGTAAACATCCAGTTATATTAATGATTATTTTTATTGTCTTCCTCCCTTGCTCTACTGTGTGCTCCTTCAAAAAAATACAGCATCATATTGAACTTCAGATTTCCAGATGTTGTTGTTAAATGCTGTTGAGTCAGTTCTGACTCATAGTCACCTTGTATAGGATTTCTGAGAAGGAGCTGGTGGATAAGACCAGGGCTTATCCTACAGTGCCACCGCAGGGCTCCTATATTTCCAGGAGCTAGCATAATCCAGGTATGGTGTTTGGGTTAATGCACTGGATTGCAAGGTCAGTTGAGCCACAGGGTTGATGGTTGAAGCTTACCAGTTGCCCCTTGGAAGCCCTATAACAAGGTTTCTATGAGTCGAAACTGACTCAATGGCACTTAACGACAGCAGCATAATCCTGGTGTGGTGCTGTAGGATTAGCACTAGATTGTGAATCACAAGGTCAGCAGTTGAAACTAACTATCTAGCTGCTTCTGGAAACCCTATACAGGGTTGCTATGAGCCTGAACGAATTTGATGGCAGTTAACAATAGCAACAGCAAGCATAATACTAGCTGATGTGGTGCAAAGTCATCAATTCAAACCCACCAGTTGTTCCTTGCTATGAGTTAGAACCAACTTGATGATACTTAACAATCACAACAGCAACAACACAATAATAACCATCCAATAGGCTTTTTTTTCCCTCCTTCAGTTTCTATTTTAACCATTTTTAAGTATAGAATTCAGGAGTCCTGGTGTGGCACTGTGGGTTAATGCACTCACTGGATTGCCAAGTTGGTTTGAACTGCAAGGTCGGTGGTTCAATCTCGCCAGAAGCTCCTAAGAAGGAGGAGTGATCCTGCTTATATTCAAGGTCACTATGGGTTGGAACTGACTCAAAGACATTTAATGACAACAACAATTATATCCATAATGCTGTACAACTCTCACAACTATCTACTTCCACAACTCTTTCATAGCCTCAAACAGAAATTCTGTCCCCATTAAACAATAACTTCCCATTACCTCTTTCCTCAGGCCCTGGTAACCACCAATTTACTTTATCTCTCTAAGTACTTACCTATTCTAGACATTTCACATAAATGGGATCATGCAATATTTACCCTTTTCTGCCTGGCTTCTTTCACTCAGCATATTGTTTCCAAGGTTCATCCATGTTGTAGCCTGTGTCAGAACTTCATTTCTCTTTATGGCTGAGTACGATTTCATTGTCTGGATGTTCTACTCAATGAGCTTTTAAAATTCTTAAATAAATGGAGACATTGGAGGATGAGGGCTTCCATAATATCTCCTTTGTTCCTGATAATACTCTTGCTGTTTGTGATGAGAACTGGGGATCTAGAACTATGTTAGATAGAAGAGAACTTGGCATATGAGTGTCTGTCTCTAGGGACACAGCCAATGTCTTGTTAGGTGCTTCACTCCTTCTCTCGTAACTGTCTCATTTTTCTTGAACCTCTAAAGAAGGCATGGACCTGAGTGGTTGTATATAGTAAAGGATACAATATGCTCTTTTCTTAGCTGATGGGACCAGGCGCAGTATCTGCTCATCCATAAGGTAAGCTTGGATGATCCACTTCCCTTGTGAGAATATAAGCTAAGAGACTCAGGGACAGTGGTCAGCTTGTACTGAGCTTTGTGGTGGGCAGGTCTGCCATGAACAATCAAAGCCAAGAATAAGTCAACACATGTGCAGAGCAGAAACTCTGACTAATCAATGGGAGATGAGGATGAGTAATGGGGGTGGGGGGTGGGTGGGAGGAGAATGAAACAGAAGTGTAGAGAGGGACAGACCCAAGAGATCTTGTAACCTGAAAAAAAAATGAGGGACAGAGAGTAATGGATCTTGATTTCCAACTTTCTAGTTCCAAGCTTATCTCACTTATCCCACTCTAATTGGGTTTTGATGAGATTCTTTTAAACTTTCAGGAAACGTGTGGATTTGGTTGGAAAAGAATGGATTTTTGTTTCTAGCATCAGGACTGCTCTAGAACAGGGCCATATGAATACAGAGGTTCAGTTTGTATGTCATGGTTAGTTTCATGTGGTGATTCAAGAAGAAACAGGAAGGATCTTGCCTTCCAAAGCCTTCTCTTAAAAATAACAAGGATGTGAAATAGAACCGAGAAGTTGGGGAAATAACAAATAAACAATGCAAACCTTTAACTATATTGGGCAGGTCTCCTCAAAATCCCTCCTTCTCCTTTTCTACCTAGCTGTCTCACTTTGGTACCTTTATTCACATTTCCCTCCACTGACATGTCCTTCTTTCTGTCTTCTTATCCTGCATGTTCCATCTCAGTCCCATTTAAACACTCCTAAAGAAGGAATCCTGGTGTAGCGCTGTGGGTTAGGTTAATGCGCCAGACTGCAAAGCCGTTTGAACTGCAAGGTCAGGTCGGCAGTTCAAGCTTACCAGTCGCTCCTTGGAAACCCTGTATAAGGTCGCTATGGGTTGGATCCAACTTGATGGCACTTGACAACAACAACAACAACAAAGAAGGAAAAGGTCAAAATGGATGTCAGAAGAGACTCTGAAACTTGCTGTCCAGCATAGAGATGCTAAAACAAATGGAAGAAATGAGGAGGTCCAAGAGGTGAAAAAATTTCAAAGATCAGCTTGAGAAGATAAAGCCAAATATTATAATAAAATGTGCAAAGATCTGGAATCAGAAAACCAAAAAGGAAGAACACGCTCAGCATTTCTCAAGCTGAGGGAACTGAAGAAAAAATTCAAGCCTCAACTTTCATTATTGAAAGATTCTCTGGGCAAATTACTGAACGATGCAGAAAGCATCAAGAGAAGATGTAAGGAATACACAGAATCACTGTACCAAAAGGAAATGGTTAATGCAAAGGCTTTTCATTGTGTGGATCATGACAAGCTATGGACAACATTACAAAGTACGAGTATTCTGGAACACTTAATTGGACTCATGAGGAATCGGTACCTGGACCAAGAGGCAGTTGTTCGAACAGAACATGGGAACACTGAATGTTTTAAAATTAGGAAAGGTGTGCGACAAGGTTGTATTCTTTGACCATACTTATTCAACTTGTATGCTGAGCAAATAAACCGAGAAGCTGTGTTCTATGAAGAAAAATGTGGC
>NW_006408553.1:1782060-1784108 GCF_000296735.1 Chrysochloris asiatica | reverse complement strand
TTTTTTAAAAAATGTTTTATTGTGAATTAAGTGATAGTTTACATGGGAGAACATTAGTGTTACATTCATCCTATCATATATCATTTCACTGCCATGATTACAATCCCCTCCATGCGTCATCAACCAACCAAAGGGTATACACTACAAACCTGCCCCCAGGTTGTCAGCACACAGCCCCTCTCCCTCTCTGTGTCTAAAGTCCCCAACTGCTCCATCTCTCCATGTCTTCGTCTCTGCCTCCATCTCAGACATCACTGCTTCTCTGGGTAGGGTCCTGCTCTCTGCTCTTCTCTCTTGATGGTCGCAGGGAGTTCTGCTCCTAGACTGAAAAGTTAATCACGCCCCTCCTTACTATAAAACATCTACCTTTACATTTCTGACCCTCACAAACAGTCCTGATAACAATTATTCACTATTGTATCACAAGAGACCTATCCACATTTCATTTCATCAGCCCCGCCCAGACAGATTGGATACTACTCAGTGGAGAGTCTACCTCCCTCCATGCCTTCTGGATCTAAATTCCCTCTTGAAAGCTTGTAAGCCAGTCACTTCTTGCCTTTGTATTCCCCCGGCCCCCCCATTTTGGATAGCCAATGTCCAAGTTGCCCATCCCTGTCTACTCTGTGTATGGAGGGTGTGGGACTGATCCTTGCTATAAAGATTTGTTCCCTCTTTTGAGCTACTGCATCCATAGGTGTAGGTCAAGTTCATCAAATTGTATCAGATTACTCTTTTTATCCTCTTCTTTCTTCTTCTAGTTGAGTTCTGATCATCCAGTCATTGAAGCCAGGTCAAGTGGGTATTTTCTGTAAGTGTGGGTGTTCTTATGCATATGCCCTCTCTTTTTAAAACCTGGATGCTTCACTCTCCACTCTAGTCCTCTGTGGCTATGTCACTGACTCTGTTCCCAAGAGTCCCCAGGTCATCCCACACTGCTGGCCAACCAGGTCTCCACCCGGGTTCACAGGTGTCTATTGAACATTGTAGGGCTTAGCTTGCAGCTTTATTGCTGTTTTCCCCTCCCCTCCCCTTATCAGTGATGAACATGGTCACCAATCAGAGTGTGTATTCCCATTGAGTCTTAGTCTTGGAAGGGGGTTTGCACTGAGAGGACCTGCACTTGCCTTGATGTCTCCTGGGCAAGCAACTTGCTTGTTCTTGTAGTAACAGTCGGTCTGCCTATATTGCTTTGTATTTTTCCTGTCAGTCTTTCTTTCAAGAAGTATCTTCTGTTCTTCTAGCCTCTCCAGGCTGGTCTGTTCATCCTTTCAAGTGGAAATTTCCCATTTCTGAAGATTCTGGATGTGGTTCAGGATTCCAACTATAGTCTTATGCAATGCAGAGGCTCTGCAGGAAGTCTCCTTTATTGGGCACATTGTAGCTCCATTTTAGGTATTCCAATCAGTTATAGGCAGAAGACAGACTTACAAGCTTTCTATGGTGATATTTCTGGCTATTACTTTCTCTCCCCCTCCAGTTTCTATTTTATAATATAATGCAAGGAAAACCAAGATTCAAAAGTCAGCCAAACATCTTAACATTATTCCCCCCGTTTTCCCATTCCAACCACGTCTCAATCCCTGTATCGCAGAGCCCTGTAGTTCCAAGGTTGTGCATACATCATCATTTACCTCTGTCCCACTTAGCCCATGCAAACCTGCCTAATTCTTTTCCCATCTACTTTGTTCCTCCATTCCCCTCTCCCTTATTGTATATTGCCCCCCCCAGCACCCAAACTATCCTGTGTCTAATCCCTGCCCTGTGTTCCACCTTCCCCTCCCTCCCCACACCCACTCCTAACATCCCAACAATCAACAAAGCATCCCCTCCACCCCTCTTTAGTATGGGTTCTTTCCCTTAGTCTTTTACAGTAGTGGTCCTATGCAGTACTTCTCCTTTTGTGACTGACTAAAGTACTGGTGTGGCACTGTGGATTAATGTGCCAGACTGCAAAGCCATTGGAACTGCAAGGTCGGCAGTTCAAGCTCACCAGCTGCTCCTCGGAAACCCTACACAGGGTTGCTATGAGCCAAAACTGACTCAAC
>NW_006408553.1:1774354-1781267 GCF_000296735.1 Chrysochloris asiatica | reverse complement strand
AAACATTTACTGATGAAGATCAAAGAGCACAGCCTTCGATAGAGATTACATCTCAATGTCAAGAAAACAAAAATCCTCACCACTGGACCAAAAAACAACATTCTTACCAAAGGAGAAAAAAAATGAAGTTGTCAAGGACTTCATTCTTCTTGGATCAACTATCAACACTCATGGAAGCAGCAGTCAAGAAATAAAACAACATATTGCATTAGGCAAATCTGCTTTACAAGACCTTTTTAAAGTGTTGAAGAGCAAAGATGTCAGCTTGAGAACTAAGGTGCACCTGACCCAAGCCATGGTATTTTTGATAACCTCATATGGATGCAAAAGCTGGACAGTGAATAAGGAAGACTATAGAAGAATTGATGCCTTTGAGTTATAGTGTTGGAGGAGAACACTAAAAGTGCCATGGACTGCCAAACGAACCAATAGATCTGTTTTGGAAGAAGTGCAGCCTAATTTCTCCTTGGAGGCCACGATGGCCAAACTTCATTTCTAATACTTTGGTCATATTGTCAGGAGGGAACAGTTGCTGGAGAAGGATATCATGTTTGGCAAGATGGAGGGTCAGAGAAAAAGAGGAAGACCCCCAGCAAGATGGATTGGCCAAGTGACAGCATCAATGGACTCGTGTGGCAACAGTAGTGAGGTTGGCCTAGGATCAGACATTGTTTCGTTCTGCTGTGCATAAGGTCACTATGAGTTGGTGCCTACTCGATGGCACCTAACAACAACAACAACAACAACAACAACAACAAACTCTCCACAACCTTCCAAGACCACCCACATAGGATCTTTTATCTGGGGCCTACACTTGATATTCAACTTATTTGACTGGAAATTATTTCAAAAGATTTCATGTTTGCCGGGGTCTTGTTTGTCCAGGAAGATTGCAATTTCCTAAGGGTAGGGATGCACCCTAGGACCTAGCTCCTGGGTGCTCAGTTAAAATTAACAGAATGATTAAGTGATTGTGTCACATCTCCTTTAAAAATATATTTTCACCTGATGCTAAATCAAGAGCTAGACAAGGAGGATATGTGATGTAAAGTTTCCTTTTCATCCCTGTTTCTAAGCTACCAGACTGTTCTCCCTGGAGGCAACCAATGTTAACAGTTTCTTGTGTAATCTTCCAGAGAAATTTTATGCATCTACAAGCAAATACATATAACTATTCTTTTTCCTCTTGTTACATATGTAGTAGCATGCCATACAAACTGCTCAGCACCTTGTTTTTTGTTTGTTTTTCTTTCTTTCTTCCCCCCCTAGGAATATATCATGGCATAGTGATTTTAAAGCTACAGCTACAAATTCTTTGGTACTTCACTCCTCAGATTGTTGCTGTTAAGTGCTATTGAGTTGGTTCCAACTCATAGCAACCCTGTATAGGGTTTCCTAGGAACGGCTGGTGAGTTTGAACCTATGACCTAGAGGTTTGAGCCTCTACCCTACAATGCCACACCAGGTGGAACTTAATTTCCCTACATTTGACCTAAAACACATTGCCATCTAGCCAGATCCACTCATGGTGACTCTATAGGACAGAGTAGAACGTAATGTTTCTAAGGTTGTGAATCTTCAAGGAAGCAGACTGCCACATCCTTTTCCTGTGAAGTAAGTGGTGGGTTTGAACCACCAACCTTTTGGTTAGCAGTTGAGTACTTAACTATGGTCCCACCAGGGCTCCTTTCTTTCAAGAGTGTTGTTGTTAAGTGCTATCAAGTCGGTTCCAACTCATAGCAACCCTGTATAGAGTTTCTGAGGAGCAGATGGTGAATTTCAGCCACTGACCCTGGGGTTCAAACTGACCTTGAAGTCCAGTGCATTATCCCACAGTATCTTCCATCCTGGGTGTGCCTTCTCTCTCTCTCTCTCTCTTTAGTCACTGATCTGAGGGAAGCCAGCTGTCATGTTATACAGATGCTCAGGCAGCCTATGGAGGGGTCCATGTGGTGAAGGACTGAGCCCTACCAGCAACTATGTAAATGATTATGAAGACCAATCCTCCTTCAGGCAAGCCTTGAGAGATACAGAGTCTGAAACGTTGATCTAAGCTGCTCCCAAATTCATGCCTCAAGAGAAGTGTGAGGCAGTGTTTGCTGTTTTAGGCTAACATATTTGATATGCATTAATAGTAGGTATTCATTATCAAGAAGATCAGGTGGTGCAATGGTTCAGCACTTGGCTTCTAACAGTTGCTATGATTCAGAATTGACTTGACAGCAGTAGGTTTAGTTTTGAATAATATCATCTTCTATTGTTGTTGTTAAGTGCTGTTGGTTTTTTTCTGACTCGTAGTGACCCTGTATAGGGTTTCTGAGGAGCAGCTGTGGGTTCGAATTGTGTCCCTTGAGGTTCACAGTCCAGTGCTGATCCTACAGTGCTACACCAGGAGTCCCTAACAACAGTATACTTGGAAGTAGTTCCAAATAGAGTGTAGCTACTCCCTTTTATGACTATTTTATATTCCATTGACAAGACATGGCATTTTTATTTTAAACAGTCTCATATTGATGGGCATTTAAGTTATTTCCAATCTTGTGCTTTTTAAACATTACAGCCATGGGAAGCTTTGTAAATATGAGGAGCTTCAGAAAATTTGTGGGGGAAATTCCCTTATCTTTTAATTCCATTTTTTCCTCAAACTTTTTGAAGCACTGTCATATGTCATCCCAGCTGGTATGCACAGACCCATCAGATACATTCCTAGAAATGGAAAAGCTGTGTCAAAGGGTTTGTGTGTTTATTATTTTGATAAATCCTGACAAATGGCCTAGCACAGAGGTGTGCCACTGTACATGTCCCTCAGCTATAGATGAGAGGCACAGCCTGCCCCCGACCCTTACTATCTTCTTTAACTACTCCAAAACAGGACATAGCCACATTGCTGGTTAATGTCAAATTGACTCCAATTCTTGGTAATTCCCTGTGTGCCAGGATTTTCAATGACTGGACAGGATTTTCAATGACTGATATTTTTTAAAATAAATTGACAGGCTTTTCTTATGAGACACCCCTGAGTGAACTCTGTCAAATTTTTAGTTATCAATCAAGCACTTAACCCACTGCCATCATGGCGATTCTACTCATAGTGATCCTGTAGCATGGAGTAGAACTGCTCCTTAGGGTTGGTTTCCAAGACTATAAACCTTTATGGGAGCAGGCAACTTCATCTTTCTCCCTCAGAGTAGCTGGTGGGGTTTAACTACCTAGCAGCCCAATGCTACCAGGGTTCCCACAGGGCATATTAAATGCCATCAAGTTGGTACTGATTTATAGTGACCCTGTTTAGGGTTTCTGAGGAGGAGTTGGTGGGTTTGAACACTGACTTGTGGTGGTGGTGGTTATGAGCTATGGAGTCGGTTGTTGGTTCCGACTCATAGAGACCCTGCATAGGGGTGCCGAGGCTATAAATCATTACAGGAGCAGAAAGCCTCATCTTTCTCCCATGGAACAGCTGGTAGTTTCAAACTGCTGACCTTAAGGTTAACAGTTCAATTCATAACGTGTACACTACCAGAGCTTCTTCCACAGGGCATGTAGTAGGAGCTTGATAGTTTTTAATAACTTTTTATTGTGAATTCAATGAAAGTTTACAGAGATTCAACAAATCATACACTTGTTTCATCTCAATGATTGCAACCTATCAACATAACAACAGTTATCCTACTTCTTCCCTGTGGTTCGTATTTTCATTCCACCCTCCTTCCCATCCCTTGTAAACTTTGTCCTTAGGTAAATGTTGCCCTTTTGATCTTGAATGATTGACCATTCATTCCATGGTGAGCATATTAATATTCTTGTTGTTTCTGTGTACATGCTCTACTGCTTGGCTGAACATTAAATTGTGAGTGTTAGTTCTGTTCCCAACTGTTGGTGTTGTCGAGGGCCATAGTCTCAGTTTCTGCCAGTTTCTTTCTGATCAGTATGCCCAGGCTTTTTTTTTTTTTTTTATAATTTTGAGTGTTTTTCCACATTTTCTCCCACTCTACCCAGGACTGTTCCCTTTCACAACAGTGGTCAGTGATAGTTGGGCATCATGTAGTTCTTCTGGTTTCAGGGTCATGGTGCCTGGTGTTTCCATGTTCCATTGGTACATTGATTCTAAGCATCTTCAAATTTTTCTTCTTCTTCTTCTTTTCCTTCTGCACATGGAGACACCCCATAGTTGTACCTTAGATGGTCACTCATAAGCATATAAGACCCTAGTCACTACTCAGCAAAGTAAAAGATAGAAACATTGTAATCATGGGCTATGGTATGCCAATTGATCATAGTGTTGTTCCCTGAAAGTATGGTTCTGAGCTCCCAGGTCCAGAAACTCATTGTCTTAAGATGTTTAATAATATCTTAGAAGTTTTCATCCCTTGTATGCTCTACCACATTCATAAGGTATGTTTTCAGCAAAACCAATTACCCATGTACAGATATCCTTTTTAAAACTCTGACATACTTTTGGGAATACTTTCACTCTTCCTCATATACCAGTTCAACCTGTGTACCTGTTCATGTATATGCCTGAAGACCACTGTTGTTCCAGGGTTTCCTATATAACAGTATTTACATCTATCCCTTTTAGTGTTGAAAATCTCCCTATGTCTTCCTTTGTCTTCGCCATGGTTCTGTCAATCTCTCTTTTCTTGTATATTGCCCTTCTTGCCCAAGTTAACCTGTGTCTCCCGCTAGCCACTCTCCCTTCCCTTCCACTCCTGGAAACCATCAAAGCATGTTTCTTTCAGCATGAAAACCTTTTTTTTTGACTTTTCACAATAGAAGTCTCATGCAATATTTGTCTTTTTGTGATTGACTAATTTCACTCAGTATTCAACCGTGTTCAACCATGTTTATGAGGTGTTCCACAGATTTGTCCGTATTCCTCAACATTGTATAGTATTCCATTGTGTGTATGTACCAAAGTTTGTTTATCCATTCTTCTGTTGATCGACATTTAGGCTGTTTCCATCTTTTTGTTATTGTGAACAGTGCTGCAATGAACTTGGGTGAGCATTATCTATTCATGTCATGGCTCTTATTTCTTGTGGATATATGCCAAGTAGAAGGTCATACAGTATTTATATTTCCAATATTCTCATGAAGTGCCATATCATTTTCCACAGTGGTTACACCATTTCATAATCCCACTAGCAATGTAGGAGGGTCCCAGTCTCTCTACATCCTAGCCAGCATTTGATGTTTTCAGTTTTTGTTTTTTTGAACTTTGCTATTCATGCTGGGGTGAGATGGTATCTTGTTCTTTTGATTGGCGTCTCTGTAATGGCTAGTTATCCCGAATATTTCTTCATATGTCTGTTGGCCACTTGAATATCTTTTTTGGTGAAGTGTCTGTTCATGTCCTCTGCCCATCTTTTGATTGGGTTGTTTGCCTTTTCCTTATAGAGGTGTTTTAGTTTTCTATGAATTTTAGTGCTTAGTCGCTTGTCTGATATGTCATTGGCAATATTTTCCCACCAGTCTGTAGGCTATTTGCTCTTTTTTGCAAAATATTTTGATACACATAAATGTCTAATTTTAAGTATGTGCTGATTATCTATTTTGTTTTCTACTGTGTATTTTAGTTATGCTTCATAATGTATTTATGCAATATATCAGAGCCCCTAAGTTTTTTCATCGATAATTGTTATGTTTTTGTTGATGTTAGGTGCCATCCAGTTGATACCGACTCATAGCAACCTTACGCACTGCCCAGTCCTGCCCCAAACTCACAATCATTGCTACATTTGAATCCTTTGCTTCTGTCACTGTGCCAATCCATCTTGGTGGGGATCGTTCCTCTTTTTCTCCAACTCTTCACTTTACTAAACATGATATTTTTTTTCCAGGGACTAGTCCCTCCTGATGGTATGTTCGAAGTATGAGAGATGAAGTCTGGCCATTTTAATTTTAAAACATTTGGTGTTCCCTTGTCCTGTTCGAACAACTGCCTCTTGGTCAATGTACAGATTCCTCATGAGCACAAATCAGTGTTCCAGAATAATCATTCTAACAATGTTGTCCATAGTATATCATGGTCTATATGATTGAAAAACATTATGTATTATTAAAGCACAGGCAAATATCTTTATGGTATTCTCTGTTTTTATCCAAGATCCATCTGATGCCAGCAATGATATCCCTCATTCCACATTCTCTTCTGAATCTGGCTTGAACCTCTGGTAGCAGTTTTCTGTCACTGTCTAGTTGCAGCCATATTTGAAATATCTGTAGCAAAATTTTACTTGCATGTGATATTAATGATAGTGTCCAATGACTCCCACATTCTGTTGTGTCACCTGTCTTTGGAATAGGCATGAATATGGATCTCTTCCAGTCCATTGGCCAGTTACTTATCTTTCAAATTTCTTGGCATAGATGAGTGAGTGTCTCTAGTGAAGCATCAATGTATTGAAATATTTCAATTAGTATTCCATCAATTTCTGATGCCTTGTTCTTTGCCAATGCCTCCAATGCACCTTGAATGTCTTCCTTCAGTATCATTAGCTCTTGGTCATATGCTACCTCTTGAAATGATTGAACATCAACCATTTCATTTTGGTACAATGACTCTGTGTATTCCTTAGATCTTCTTTTGATGTTTTCTGCATCATTCAATATTTTGCCCATAGAATCCTTCAATATTTCAAGTTGAGGTTTGAATTTTTTGTTCAATTCCCTCAGTTTGAGAAATGCTGAGTGTCTTTTTATCTTTTGTTTTTCTAACTCCAGGTGTTTGCACATTTTGTTATAATATTTGATTTTGTCTTCTCAGAGATTTTCTGCTCACCTCTTTTACCTCCTCATTTCTTCCATTTGCTTTAGCATCTCTACAAAGTTTCAGAGTCTCTTCTGACATCCATTTTGATCTTTTCATTCTTTCTTGTCTTCTTAGTGACCTTTGGCTTTCTTCCTATATGAT
>NW_006408553.1:1766298-1767839 GCF_000296735.1 Chrysochloris asiatica | reverse complement strand
CTTTGTATAAGTGTATGAGGTCCAGTTGGTTGATTGTGTTATTTAGTTTTTCTGTGTCTTATCTGAGTTTTTTTTTCTAGTCATTCTATCCTTCATCAAAAGCGTAGTATTAAAAGCTCCTGCTATTATTGTAAAGTTGTCTATTCTTTCTTCAATTCCATTAAAGTTTGATGTATGTATTTAGAGACTCTTTCACTGGGACCATATATATTTGTTATGGTCATATTGTCATGTTCAATTGACTCTTTAATCATGACATAATGTCCTTCCCTGTCTTTTATGCTGGTTTTTGCCTTAAAGTCTATTTTATCAGAAATTAATATCATCATCCCTGCTCATTGTTGATTGCCATTACTTTGATATATCATCTCTATTCTTTGGTTTTTAATCTGTTTTTTGTCTTTGTGTGTAAGGTGTGTTTCTTATAGATAGCATATTGAAGGAGTCTGTTTTCTCATCCATTTTGCTACTTTCTGTTTTATGACTGGTGCATTTAATCCATTGACACTCAGTGCAATTATCAATAGGTATGAATTGATTGCAGTAAATGTTTTTTTTGTGGTGTTGCTGATTTCTTTGTTCACATAATTTTCTGTGCTGTTTATTTTTTATGTGTGTTTTCTAGTCAATTTATTCATTGCTGTTGTTCTAATGTTTACTAAATGTATGTTTTTCTTTTTTCTTTGATGTGAAGGTATATTCATTTTCTTTGAGATTACCTTGTAATTTATTAATTTCTTCCCTGGTTTAAAATAGTCTGTTTTATCTTGAAAACTACTTGATTTCCTTACCATTTGGACGATCTATAACTACATTTTCCCCTCTTTTTACTTTGTACTGTCTTCATTATAAATAAATATCTCTGATTTTCCTCTTTTCAGTCTTGTAGGTTTGTTTTACTTTGGATACTTTTATATCTGGATTGAATTCTGGATAGCATTGCCATAGATGTCATTCTCAGGTTGATGTTTGCTGTTGGTTCATGGACCAAAGTGTTTAAAAAGTATTTTAAAAGTATTTAAAATGTATTAAAAATATTTAATATTTTTTGTAAATTGGTCTGATTATTACAAATTGCCTTAATTTCTGTCTATTTGGAACTGTTCTAATTTCACTGTTGTATTTAGGGGCACTTTTTCTGGTATATGATTCCTGGTTGGCCTTTTTTTTTTTCTTTCAGAATTTTGCATATGTGTTCCCATTTCCTTCCAGCCTACATGGTTTTGGTTCTTCTTTATTGGTAACTTTTCTTTTTTCCTGAGCTCTTTTCCAGATTCTTTTCCTTATGTTTGGTTTTAGAGAATTGGTTATGTTTTGTCTTGGTGATTTTCTTTTATGGTCTGTCCTGTTGGAGTTCATTCTGCTTCATGTATGCTTACCTTCTCTTCTTTCATGATGTTAAAGTAATATTCTTCCAACAACTCTTTGCCTTTTATTGTTTTTATTTTTCTGTGTTTATATTTGCCTTTTCCTTTTCTGGAATTTGAGTCACCCATAAGTTATTTTTCATTAGAGTGTCCCATATAAATCTTAGGATTTGG
>NW_006408553.1:1758771-1764866 GCF_000296735.1 Chrysochloris asiatica | reverse complement strand
TGCCAACCAAGAAGGTGAACATGGGATGAGACAGTGGTGCTCTGGCCCTAGATGGAATTCCTATAGGACTAAGTATTGTCTATTCTGGGCTCCCTATCTGGAATTAGTTCACGAAGATCACAATGCCTGGGGGATTAGGGTATTTCTGTCTCAAAGGGTATTTGAAGGCAAGAGGTCCCACTAGTCCAGAGCTGGTCAGAATCTGCTCTGGAGCTCTGGAGCAGGCCACACCTGATTCTAGGTGTCAAGATTGGTGCTACTAGTGCCCAACCTTTGATACAACTTTGACTGCCTTTATCTCTGTGAGCCACCAACATGCTGTCTTGTCTCTGAAGCTGCTTGCAAAAGTTTAAGATGGTAGAGCCATGTATGGTCATCTGACACAAGTCACCCATCTTTCTCCTTTGTCTACTGCATCTGTTCAGCTTTCTCTCCTAGTAAGCATTCAACCCATTTCTTTATCCCTTTATCTGAAGTTCGGGGTTACAAGACTATCATCTGCATCTGTTTCATTTGGTTTTCCTTATTTTTGTTGAGAGTGTATAGCGTTTCTGCCTAGTCGGCCGTCTTGCTGCCTCCAAGACTTAATATATTTGATGATTGAGCTATTCCTTCTGTATCTTAAAAGCAAGTGTTTCAAAACATCTTGGTTTGTTTAGGGTCCCAGGATGTTCTCTGAGCTCACAGAGCTTCTCAGTCTCTACAGTAAGTATTAATAGCAATAAAAGCAATAGCAAAAGCAGCAGCAGCAATATTGGCCTGTGAATAAAAGAAGAAAACTAGACAATGCATTGGTTTCTTTTTCAGTTCCTGCTAAGAATAAGAGAAACTCCTAAGGGTTTCAAAATCCTATGCTGTGGAGATGTAAAGGGAGATCTGTAGTTTTCAGTGTCTGGTGACCTTTCAGTCCCAGCAGGGACGTAGAGAAGGGTGCTGCAGGAGGCCTGCTGACAGCCTATGAACCTGCCCGGAAGTCTGGACCTTCAAATGCTTTGGCCCCAGCTTCTGTCTCTGAGCCCAGCTGGCGCCTGGGGCTCCCTCAGCAGGTGGTGTTGTGTCTCAGGTACAGGAGAGCACCTGTGAAGCAGGCATAGAGCTGATTGAAGCAGCCAGGTGCTGGCCCTCTTGCCTGTAGCTCAGGGCATCTGGCTTCTGGCCTCTTGGTATGGTGGTCTTTTCCCAGGAGAGTCTAGACCTTTCTCTCCTTGGACTAGGAGGCTGGAGGAAGGAGAGGAGGAAGAGTACTGGTCATGGGATTTGACTTCCACAATTCTGAGGATAAGAGAACTTCTGGGTGCAGAGTTTTCAGGAAATCAGGGATTCAATGTGTTTTTACTGGTTTCCTATATCCAAACAGAAAGTAAATGGATTCCTGCAAGAATCTTCTTTTACTTACATGTTGTTGTTGTTGTTATGTGCCGTGGAGTCGGTTCTGACTCATAACGACCCTGTACAGGGTTTCTGAGGCTGTAAATCTTTATGGGAGCAGAAAGCCTCATCTTTCTCCCGTTTACTTACATATCTACCTACATATCAATTGATCACCTATCATGTTTGAGTCATTTGTAGGATAAACACTGGACTGCTAACTGAAAAGTTGATGGTTCAAACCCATTACAGGTTGTAACAATTCCTTATGGGAATAAATAGGAATAATGGGTGCGTGAAGACCGGTCAGAAAAAGTCTTTACAAAGACGTGTCATTTAGGGCGAGGTCTGGAGACTGGTAAGGAGCCAGCCATGCTAAGAACTTCAGGACTTACCTTCCACACAAAGAGACCACATTCACCACCACCACAACAATAGATAGCAACAGCAACAACAAAACAAAACCCCCAAATACCAAACCTACTCTTAGTAACCCTATTGGACAGGGTAGAATGCTCCAAAGTGTTCCTAAGGTTGTAATCTTTATGGAAGTGGACAGCTACATCTTTCTCCTATAAAGCAATTTGTGGATTCAAACCTTCAAATTTTTAGTTAGCAGTCAAGTGCTAAACTACTGTGTCACCAGGCACCACAAAAACAGGACAACAAGCACAAAGTCAAAAGATTTGTTCTGTTTACCCCAAGCTTCATTCACTGCTACTTTTCCTCCCTGTAACTCTCCATGGGCCACAGCTTGCCCATTCCATCATTCCACTTAGATGTCTCTTCCGCTGGGAAGACTTGTGGGATAGCTATACTCTGAGCTAAGTGCCTCTTCTCTTTGCTCTGCTTGTAGGTTAAGCCTCCCCACGCACATTATCATGATTATCATGGCAATAGTTACATTGAATGTATTTACTATCCATTTACTTTGTGAACACAAGGCTGGCAAGAATGTGACTGTTGGAGGCAGAGATCACAGAGGGTTCCCAGCCTGGCGTACAGCAGGGTTGAATAACTGAACATTGCTTATGTCCTGGTCTGGTGCTTATCCTATAGAGCCACATTTCCTTTGGAAAGATCAAATCAATCCCACTTCTCTGACACCAAACTCTGATATCAAATCACTTTACTATCAATTCTGTTTCCCTCTGTTTCAGTGCTGCTCTGACACCAGCTGCACCCACAGTACTTTTTCCTCTGACTCTAATTACTCAGAGTTGGTGAGACCTCACTAGAGTGCCAAGGAGACACAAGACCTCATAAGCTTGCAAGTCCTCATAGTACCCTCACTTCTGACCTGTTGGCTGGAAAGTTGGAGTTTTACTACAACCACATCAAGATGCCAAGCTGAACTCAGGTATTCCCAGGGCTCTCACTCAACCTCTGACCTACTGGCTCTCATTACTTCCTTGAGTTCAGCAATTGAGCTCAAATGGCTGCAGAACTCAGGAAAGGACTATACTCACAATTATCATTTTATTATACAAAACTATACAATTATAGCAAAAAGAGTACAAGTGAAGAAATGTATAAGATGAAGTCTGTTGTTGTTAAGTATCATTGAGTTGGGTCCAAATGATTAACCTTATAAAGAGTTTCCAAGGAGTGACTGGTGGGTTTGAATTGTTGACCTTGTGGTTAGCAGTTCAGTGCTTATACTCTAGCATCACACCAGTATTCCAAAACCTAGAGGGTTCCTCATGTGGAGCTTCCATGTCCCATAAAGAAACATGCTACTGTGGTTGTGTTTCACCAACTAGGAAATCTATGGAGTTTACCTGTCCAGAACTTTTGCTGGGGACTCATTATATAGGCCCAGTACAGATTGCACTTCAATATAAAGAAAACAAAAATCCTCACAACTGGCCAAATAAATAACATTATGATAAATGGAGAAGAGATTGAAGTTGTGAAACATTTCATTGTGCTTGGATCCACAACCAATGCTCGTGGAAGCAGCAGTCAAGACATCAAACATCGTATTGCATTAGACAAATCTGCTGCAAAAGACCTCTGTAGTGTTAAAGAGTAAAGATGTCACTTTGAAGTCTAAGGTGTGCTTGATCCAAGCCATGGTATTATCATATGCATGTTAAAGTTGAGCAATGAATAAGAAAAGCTTTAGGAGAAATGATACATTTGAATTAAGGTATCAGAGAAGAATGTTAAAATACCACAGACTGCCAGAACAAACAAATCAGCCTGGGAGGAAGTACAACTAGAATGCTCCTTTGAAGTGAGGATGTGGAGACTTTATCTCTCATACTTAGGACATGTTATTAGGAGGGACCAGTTCCTAGAGAATGGTATCATGCTTAGTAAAGTGGAGGGTCAGCGAAAAAGAGAAAGACCCCCAATGAAATGGATTGATACAGTGGCAGCAACAATGGGCTTAAACATAACAATTGTGAGGATGGTGAGGGCAGGAAATGTTTCATTCTGTTGTGCATGGAGCCTCTGTGAGTCAGAACAACAACATTATATAGGACTGACTGAACTCTAACTTCAGACCTCTTTATCTGAAGTGCGAACCACATGGTGGGTCTCTCTGACCTGTCCAAAACCTAATAAGGTGGTGTGCTAGAGAAAGATGGGTGAAGTCTAGTCAGGGAAAGTCTTTCCAAAAAGGTGACATTTAGGGTAAGGTATGTGTAGCACGCTGAGTCTGTAGGACTTCAAACCACAAGGTTGGCGATTCAAACCCACCAGCCATCCTGTGGCAGAAAGATGAGACTTTCTGTTCCCACAAAGATTTACAGACTTGGAAACCCTACTCAGGGTCACTATGAGTTGGAATCTACTTGAAGGCATTTAAAACAAAAGCAACATATACAGCATTAGCCCTCAGTTCTGATCTGAAGGCCTCAAATAATTTCAATTGTTGGGGAAATTTCAAGGGAGAAGATCAAATTCTTTCGGTAAAGTTAACTTCTCTACCCTACATTAGAAAAATGGGTTGTTGTTGTTGTTAAGTGCCATCGAGTCAAATCCGACCCATAGCGACCCTGTATAGGATTTCCAAGGAGCTCTTGAACCACTTACCTTGCAGTTCAAACAGCTTTGCAATCTGGTGTATTAATCCACAACGCCACAACAGAACTCTAGAAAAATGGGTAGGGGAGGTGATATTACAAGTCTCTGGTGAGAACTAAAACTTAACAATCAACATACAGACCTCACTGCTTTCAAAGAATCCCTGATGTGCTGAGACCAAAGCTAAGGTCAGTATTTCCAGGAACCAGGACAGAAGCAGGTAGAAGAGATAGATGTGGTCCCTGTCTAATCAATCAGTCAGTCTTTCTTGTAATAGTTATCCTGTTAAAGTGTGTGTTCATGTCCCTGTCTTCTGCTTATGGCAAGTCAGTCTTGTAAATAAAAATCTTATGACTAATTTTATATTCATGGTGTACTTTATACAAATCCTTTAATGGGTGTTCCAAGAAATCACATTTTGGAATCAAAATACAAAGTTTCTGAATTGGCAATTCTGACATATGATTCTATGCAATGCCTTTAAGCCTTGCTGTGAGATTCCAATGTTACATTATTCAAATACTACCCAATAATATACACTGGAATTTTCTAGTGTTTCAATTTTCACTATAGGGTACAGTTCCTTGTGAATATTATTAAACTGGGTATTTCTTGTTTATTTAACAATTTTCTTAAGAAATACATTCATAATCATAAAGAATATGAAAAATGTTACAAGTATTTTAAGAATAACTTATTATTTCAAGAAAATCACTTTCTTGTTTTTGCATCTGGGTGATTAATTTATGTTGCGAGTTTGAAAATGCTTTGGTCTTGCATTATAAATAGCTTCTGTGCCTTAGATAACATTTGGCTTGTGCAGTCTCAAATGCTTCCAAGCCTCTTTCTTTGGGTTTATGTTATCAAGAACTTGGGCTGAAAGTAGGGCTGTCCAAGGGAACAAGTCTACTTACCTAAATTGACTTTCATTCTCCCTTTGGGCAAAATGCCTCACCTGTGTGGTCAGTTTCCTCATCTCCATTCTTGTAAACTGAACATCTAGGCTATATGATGTCACAGGTCTCTCCCAGGCTATGTAATCTATGATTCAATACCTCTGCTTTAGGCTACACTTCTAAATGGAAATATTCCAAAATCGATTTGTAATTATATTGCATGTTGAGGAGGCTTCTTCTTGTGTCCAGGGGAGTGATGTTTAGTGTGAATGTATTTGCTGCTTGACACTGAGTATACATTACTTTGATTAATCTTCATCATGGCCTAGTTTACCTGTATCTCTAGAGAAGGAAAACCAGAAAGCCAATATATGTATATATGGTGGTGGTATGATGTCTGTTCTGACTCATAGTGACACTGTATAGGGTTTCTGAGGAAAATCTTTTTTTTTTTTTTTTCCTTTTCACTTTTTATTGTGAATTGAATGACTGTTAACAGACAGGATCATCAGCTTTACATTCAACAAATTATATGCTTTCTTTCATCTCAATGATTACAATCCCTTCCCTTTAATAACAGTTATCTTACTTCCTCCCTGTGACTTCCCTTGTACATTTTATATTTCACAAATGAACAAAGCAAAAATATTTTATGTATACATACAAAACAGAAAAAATATATTCATTTAAGTGTCTTAAGGCATACCAGTCTCCTGCCCGCAGGCACACAGCTTTGCTCAGTCCATGGGCCTAGAGACAGCAGTGGTTCTCTTTCCACGTCATTGCCTCTGCCAC
>NW_006408553.1:1724207-1757334 GCF_000296735.1 Chrysochloris asiatica | reverse complement strand
ATACATATAGACACACACTGAAAAAAAATTTTTTTTTGTTGCTGTTAAGTGCTCTTGAGTCAGTTCCAACCCATGGCGACCCTTTATAGGATTTCCAAGGAGCAGTTGGTGAATTTGAACTGCCGACCTTGCAGTTCAAATGGATTTGCGGTCTGGTGCATTAACCCACAGTGCCATACCAGGACTCTGATATACATACACACACATATGTGAAAATGTATATACATGTAACACACACACAATATATGCATACACACATGTAACATATGTGCATACACACATGTAATATATGTGCGCATATACACATGTTATATGTGTGTATATATATATCATTGTTGTTAAGTGTGGTCAAGTCAGTTCTGACTCATAGCAACACTGTATGGTTTCTGAGGAATAACTGGTGGATTTGAACTTGTTGACCTTTTGGCTAGCAGTCTAGTGCTTATCCTACAGCACCACACCAGGACTATATATAATATGTGCGTGTGTGTGTGAACATATATATGCACACTGCATAAATATTTTCTTTTAGGAAGATCAGTGCAAGGCTGGCCTCTATGAGGTGGAGGTCAAGGATACACCATATGTCCAAATTTTCCAACATGCTCTACCACTCCAGACTCCTTGATATCAATCAACATTCCTCCCTTCCTGTACATCCCAGGGTTCTGCAACATGCTGCAATGTCTAACAAGAATCACAACTGTTAACAGAAATGACTCATACAATTTGAAAGTTCCAGATGTATAGTTTAGAGGTTAGTCTTGTGGATTCTCCTCACCCATCTAGTTTCAGGAGCTGAGGAACCCAAATCAGCAGGTCAGATGACAAATGGTAGATGTACAAGTCTTCAAGAACTGGTAAATCAAGTCAAGTGATGGACTGAAAGTCCCATGAGCTGGAGATCAGATATAATGAGTCAGATGTAAGATCCACGGCAAGAGAGCTAACTTTTGCTAAAGCAGTCCTATAAATTGGACTCAGACCACGTCTACAAGGAAAATTAATGGTGGCAACTTAAGTCATTCCCTCTAGTAAGGTGGAAACATCCTTAATCCTTAGTTTCACTTTCATCCTTACTTCTTAGCCTCACATTGTATGGTGCTGTAGTGTAAGTACTGTACGGTTTACTACAAGAGTGATCATTCGAATCCACCAGCTGTTCCTTGGAAACCCTATCCTGGGTCATTCTGAGTCAGAACCGTCTTGAAGGCACTTAACAATAACAAGGTCCACCTTAATTCTTACTTTTTAGTTTCACCTTAATCTGCCTCATTAACAAATCACTTAATAAGGGGTCCATTATTATAGCTATTGTTGTTGTTAGGTGCCATCGAGTCGGCATCGACTCATAGTGACCTTATGCACAGCAGAACGAAACAATGTCCGATCCTGGGCCAACCTCATTACTGTTGCCACACTTGAGTCCATCGATGCTGCCACCTGGCCAATCCATCTCATTGGGGGTCTTCCTCTTTTTCTCTGATCCTCCACCATACCAAACATGATATCCTTCTCCAGTGACTGGGCCCTCCTAATAATATGTACAAAGTATGAGAGACAAAGTTTAGCCATCTTGGCTTCAAAGAGCACTCTGGTTGCACTTCTTCCAAAACAGATCTATTGGTTCTTTTGTCAGCCCATGACGCTTTTAGTATTCTCCTCCAACACCATAACTCAAAGGCATCAATTCTTCTACAGTCTTCCTTATTCACTGTCCAGCTTTCACATGCATATAAGGTTATTGAAAATACCATGGCTTGAGTCAGGCGCACCTTAGTCCTCAAACTGACATCTTTGCTCTTCAACACTTTAAAAAGGTCTTGTGAAGCAGATTTGCCTAATGCAATACGTCGTCTGATCTCTTGACTGCTGCTTCCGTGGTTGTTGATAGTTGATCCAAGAAGAATGAAGTCCTTGACAACTTCAATCTTTTCTCCATAGATAAGAATGTTGTTTATTGGTCCAGTGGTGACGATTTTTGTTTTCTTTACATTGAGATGTAGTCCATACTGAAGGCTGTGTTCTTTGATCTTCCTCAGTAAATGTTTTAAGTCCTCTTCACTTTCAGCAAGCAAGGTTGTATCATCTGCATATGGCAGGTTGTTAATGAGTCTTCCTCCAATCCTGATGCCACGTTTTTCTTCATAGAACCCAGCTTCTCGTATTATTTGCTCAGCATACAGGTTGAATAAGTATGGTGAAAGAATACAACCTTGTTGCACACCTTTCTTAATTTTAAAACATTCAGTGTTCCCATGTTCAGTTCGAACAACTGCTTCTTGATCCAGGTACAGATTCCTCAGAAGTACACTTAAGTGTTCCGGAATATTCATACTTTGCAATGTTGTCCATAGCTTGTCATGATCCACACAATTGAAAGCCTTTGCATAGTCAAAAAAGCACAGGTAAACGTCTTTCTGATATTCTCTGCTTTCAGCCAAGATCCATCAAACATCAGCAATGATATCTCTCATTCCATGGCCTCTTCTGAATCCGGCTTGAACCTCTGGAAGTTCTCTGTCAATGTATGATTGTTGCCATTTCTGTATTACCTTTAATAAAACTTTACTCACTTGAGGTATCAAAGTGATTGTCCGATGATTTCTGCATTCCATTGGGTCACCTCTCTTTGGAATGGGCACAAATATGGATCTCTTCCAATCAGTCAGCCAGATAGTTGTCTTCCAAATTTCTTGGCAGAGATGCATGAGTACCTCCTGTGCTGCCTCACTTTCTTGAAAGATTTCAATTTTTATTCCATCAATTCCTGGTGCCTTGTTCTTTACCAATTCCTTCATTGCACCTTGGACTTCCTCCCTGAGTATAATTAGCTCTTGATAATATGCTACCTCTTGAAACTATACCAAAATTTCCTTTTGGTATAGTGACTCTGTGTATTCCTCCCATCTTCTCTTGATGCTTTCTGCATCATTTAATGATTTTCCCAGAGAATCTTTCAATAATGAAAGTTGAAGCTTGAATTTTTTCTTTAGTTCCCTCTGCTTGAGAAGTGCTGAGCATGTTCTTCCTTTTTGGTTTTCTGATTCCAGATCTTTGCACATTTTATTATAGTATCTGGCTTTATCTTCTTGAGCTGATCTTTGAAATTTTCTGTTCAGCTCTTGGACCTCCTCATTTCTTCCATTTGCTTTAGCATCTATACGCTGGAGAATAAGTTTTAGAGTCTCTTTTGACATCTATTTTGACCTTTTCCTTCTTTCTTGTCTTCTCAATGACTTTTGCTTTCTTCATGTATGATGTTCTTGATGTCATCCTACAACTGTTCTGATCTTTGGTCTTTAGTGTTTAATGTATCAAATCTGTTCTTCAGATTATCTCTAAATTCAGGTGGGATATATTTAAGGTCATATTTTGGCTCTCATGGACTTTTCTTCATTTTCTTCAGCTTCAATTTGAATTTGCATATGAGTAATTGATGGTCTGTTCCACAGTCTGCCCCTGGCCTTGTTTTCACTGATGATATGGAGCTTTTCCATCTTCTTTGTCCATAGATCTAGTCAATTTGATTTCTATGTATTATATCTTGCGAGGTCCATGTGCATAGTCGTCTGTTATGCTGTCTAAAGAAAGTGTTTGAAATGAACAAATCCTTGGTTTTGCAGAATTCTACCATGTGTTCTCCAGCATCATTTCTATCACCAAGGCCATATTTTCCAACTACTGGTCCTTCTTCTTTGCTCCCGACCCTTGCATTACAACTATAGAGGCTAGGATTTACAATATATCACAGAATGTAACAATATGGCTAGAAGGGTCATAATAAATAATTAGCTGCCATGTACACACACACACACATAGATAGATAGATAGTAGATAGGTAGAGGGAGAAAGAAGAAGAAGAAGAAACAGGACAGAGAATTATCTTTAGAAAATGACTCAAAGCTGGCATGTCCCAATTCATGGGTCCATCTTCAGGCTGGAAGCTTCTCCTGACTCATATAATGCAGGAGCTGCTAAACCCAAGATTGGCAGGCACTACAGCAGGATGCTGGCTCTAGTTCCAAGAACTGGAGGTCACATGATGGTAAACTGTATGAAGGATCCAGAATAATTAAAAATGCCAATGAGCTTTGCTAGAATATCCATATATATTGGATACTGGCCACACCTACAAGGAAATGCTCCTCTCAACTGATTAGTTGATTACATCAGATCATATTATAATAGTGCTTACATTGTCTCAAAAATGGGGATAACTACATCATTACATAACTGCCAAATCATGGAGAATCATGGCATAGCCAAGTTGACACATAACTTCATCCATGTGGCCCTAAGAGCTAAACATTACCATCTTATTTTACAGATGAGAAAACTTAGGCTCAGAGATGCATGTATTATAGTTATGCTCAAGGTAAATAAGGGGAAGGAAGGGAAATTGAAAGGGTCCCTGTAGAATGACCTTGGGTTTGGTTGTAAATGGGCCACATTAAGAGGCCCCCTTTCTGATGGGGACAGCAACACACAGAAAAGCTCTGTCCAGAACTCTATGAGCTGAGAGGGAGAATTGCTATATGGAAAATGCTGGCTATTTGAGTATTTTTTGAATATAGTCAAATCTTGATTTCAGTACTGGAAAGAAGAACAATGTGGTATAGATACAGGTATGCGTTTGAGGGGTGAGTAGTCAGCTTACATCTTCTACCCACTATAAACAGCCTTAATGAGAGTCTTCTGTGTGTCAGGGATTGTGTCAGGCTGGGCCTAAAGAGGTGGATAGAACTCAGTGTTTGCATGGGCTTCTGGGTGTGATGGGGGCAATGCACAAGGGAGCAGACAACCCCCTCCCAATGCTGGCTACTGCTGAAGGGCGCTGGTGAAATTGGAGGGACTCATCTCTCCTTCTCTTCCTGCCTCAGCATCCCCTTTGCTTACTTTAGAAGGGGTGCCTTCAGAACATGTGGGATATGGCAATTCTTGCATGCTTCATATTTCTAGTTACAATATCAAAATGAAACTGTGCTTATTCTCCAATTTTTAAAAGACCCTTTAATGCCACAAATTTAAGTAGTAAAAACACTACTAGGATAATTGCATTATAAATGGATTCTTCATTTGACCAAAGGATCAAATTCAGGTACTTTTTGAGAAGAAAGTGTTCTTCCTTGACCCAATGATGTGTGAAATGTGGTTTGACTTGCAAGTAACTTCTCATGAATGTGAAGAAAAGGTGTTGTGTGTATGTGTGAATGTGGCATGCATGAATTATTTCTTCAAAGGAGCCTAAGAAGACATGGTGTATTTATTTAAGTGACACTCATTTAGCCTGATCGCGAATACTCTTTACCCTCTTTTCCTTCCCGCCCAACTCTCCATTAAGAGTAGCTTTCTGAAACTGGACATTTGTCCTCTCTCTGCCATACTTGGCTCTGAGCCTTTGTGTGTGAATGCTCATTCGGCGATTTTAGACAAAAAAAAAATCAGAGAGACGCCCTCTTTTGAGACCTTGATCAGATCTGTGCCCTGAAAGCCATGTTGTTGGCCCTTCCTTCCCTGTCCCTCCTGCCCCCCAAAGCAGTTTGGCTTTCTCTTCAGTCTCCTAGCAACTGTCCTTGTAAGTAGGAAGCACAAGACAAGGTCTAATAGGTCAGGTTAGCAGGAAGGACTGGACGAGTGCAGGAAGTGAAAACAGGGGACCTGGGGCATTCTTCCTGGAAGCTCAGATTCACAGGACTAGTTAAATGCTTCTTCATTTATATGGCAGTGGGGAGTAGGGGCGGGGGATGGTGTTCATTATTTAACTGCATAATTTGTGTTGACAGAATGGACGGGAATGTTTCATCAAGCAATTACACAAAGGAGTCTGACTTGTTCCAAAATACAAAGGCGACAGCCGGCGTAAATTAATGTGCCTATGTGCTCATGCACTTTGTGTTTACTACCACACTTAGGGAAGGGGGAGAAAGTGATATTCCTTTCTCCATTTGAGGTACAAGATGCAGTGTGCAAAGAAAGGACAGGAAGAGTTATTTCCTCGAAAAGTGAGGACAGTTCAAGCAAGAAACACCCCCTCCCTGTACCATTCATTTCAATAAGAACCACTTGGGGTCCTAGCCTCATCTTTCAAACAATTAAAAAGATTCTTACTTTGGCCAATTGTAGTAAAAGTTGAAGCTTGTATAAAATCATCATACTGGCCACCTCCCTGTGCCTTTGATGTTCATCTTAACTAGATATCATATGAAAGAAAATCAAAAGGAACCTTGGAGGAAAAACAGTATCACAAAAGGGAGTTTCACAAATGGGAGGCGTATATGGGGAATGGACACAGACTTTCTTCTTTCCTGCTTGGCAACTGGTAAGAATTTAATTCATTTTCTTTTGTCTTCCTTCCTTCCCACCTTACTCCTGTCCTTCCTCTTCCTTTCTTTTCTCTTCCTTCCTTCCCACCTTACTCCTGTCCTTCCTCTTCCTTTCTTTTCTCTTCCTTCCTTCCCACCTTACTCCTGTCCTTCCTCTTCCTTTCTTTTCTCTTCCTTCTTCCCCTTTGCTCCTTTTTTGTCCCTTCTATTTTGTAAAAAAAAAAAAAAAGGACTTAGGAGGAAGTTTAGTTGTCACATGCAGTTTAATGAGTTGTAACAGCTGATAATGAGTGAGAGAGTGTTGTACAGTGAAAAGGAACAGAACTGGAAACCAATAAACGAAGGTTTCTTCACATACACACATCCCCCAAACACATTTAAATAACCTTGCTATTTGATTTGCTGTTTGTCATTTGGAAGTAGCTTGAGATGATTTTTCCATTGGATAACTGTTGATCTTGGGCAAATGGGTCAGTTTGCTTATTTGTAAAGCACATAGGTTGGGTTGTTGTTGTTGTTGTTGTTAGGTGTCATCGAGTCAGTACCGATTCATAGAGACCCGATGCACAGCAGAACGAAACACTGCCCGATCCTGGGTCAACCTCACTATTGTTGCCATGCTTGAGCCCATTGAGGCTGCCAGTTGGCCAATCCATCTCATTGGGGGTCTTCCTCTTTTTCTTGGACCCTTCATCTTACCAAACATGATATCCTTCTCCAGCGACTGGGTTGGGTTAGACAATCAGATTTTCTCCTGGCTGTTCCACTCAAGTCACACAGATTTACTGTCTCCTTGGACCACTCCCTAATATTACAGCAGGGTGAATGTAAATAAAATGAAGAGTATGAGAGGTCAGAGCTGATTTTTAGAAAACATTGTACACCTCTACAGAAAAATTTGTATGCTAAAATTTAGAAATATACTAAGTATCAGAAAATAGAGAAGTCATTAATTGAATAGATGTGAATTTAGTAAATTTTGAGCCCATCAAGGTAATTTAGAACATCTTCCTGCTCAGGCTTTAATCCCAGATGTAAGTGATTTGCTCCCAATAAGAGAAAGCTTCAAGGATGTTTGTGGGTGGATTTGTGGAGAGTGGGCTCCAACTTTCATTTTCAGCAGCTGAGGCAGAGATGTAGGCGGTATTATTTTATTTTCTCTCTGCAGAAGCCCTATTTTATTTGCCCTGCATCTCCTGCATCTTCCAGATGACTGGGTGGCAGCATGTGTGTCTTACAGCTCTGGGAGAGTACTGCCAGCTTCATTTTAGCACATGCTAGCTTGCAAGGGAAAGGTTCCGATTTCACATAGCCTTCTTCCTTATGCACCCCTAGATGTGGACTATCCATATGTCAACTCTCATTCACTCTACAGAAGGAAATGGAGTAGGTAGGGACATTCTCAGACTATTACAGGGGAGTACATTTGATACAAACTTCAAAACAGTGAAGTAATTTGAATGATGTAGATAGAGTTTCTTGTGAATTACTATTGGAAGAAACCTCTGTAAGAAGGTAAGAAAGACTGGAAGAGGCAAAGGCAGAAACTTGACCACAATGTGGTAGCAACTGAGGATTCAGCTGATCTTACAGAGAGCTCTGGGCCTGTCCTAAACTGAAATAAGTGTTCGGCGGTGTGTGTCCTCATATCAGTCCTCGTGGATTGCCTGCTGGGAGGAAAGATGACCTTGGGTGACCCTGTTCCCTGCGACAAAGGACAATTCCCAATGAAGGATGCATGTTTTAACTGCAGCAGTGGTATTTTCAGCAGCAGAGGGTTGGATGCATCAATTTTGAAAAGAGGGTCTGGGCAGACAATCACAATATGTCAGTTCACTTCTATGTCACCTCTGTGTCACTCAGAGTCACAATGACAGTTTTTCTCATCTGAGAACAGGTTCTCCAGGATTCAGGTTGTTTTCATTATTTTTAGATACTGTCATGTTGGTTCTGATTGTCATGACTTCATGTTTGCAGAGTTTACTACATAGGGTTTTCAAGGCTGTGAAATTTGGGAGCCGATCACCAGGACTGTCTTCCAAGGCACTTCAGTGTGGGCTTGAACTACTAATCTTTTGGCTAATAGTTGTGTGCTTAACCATTTGTGCTACCTGGGGACTCCTGGGTTGGTCTTCCTTTCAAGGAATCTACAGAAGAAGGGTTTGTGAGTTAAACCATAGTTCTTATTGCTACAGTGGATCTTGAAGCCATAACTGATGCTCATGATTCCCTCCTCCACCATCTAGTCTATATTGACTGCTCCCTGAGCTGGCATTTTTGCTAGTCTAGGGTGATCTGGCCCCTCATAAATGAGGAGTTTGAGTCCCTGGATACCATATTTTTCTCAGGATGTGACTATTGTAACTTCCAATTTACCATTAAAATTGAACATGTATGCGTGCCAGTGATGCCTTCATGGATCATTTGAATGCAAAAGCTATTCTTCCTTATCCTCCCCACTGGATAACATTGAATAGCAGCAGCCTATCTCTGGCAAAAAGGAGCTCTGGTAGTGTAGTGGTTACGAATCGGGCTGGTAATCTCACAGTCAGCAGTTTGAACTACCAGCTGTTCCGGTTAAATGTTGGTGTGTCAGTTCTGACATATAGCAACCCTCTATAAGGTTTCCAAAGAGCATATGGTGGGTTAAAACTGCCAACCTTGTAGTTAGCAGTCCAGTGCTTACCTCCAGCACAACACTAGGATGTCTGTTAAAAGCAGAATGGTCTCTATTAAATAGATACACTAGAATTTCCCTGGCAGATGGCAGAAGAAGAACTCAGAAGACTAAGAAAAGTGGGTATAATAGAGTGGATATATTATACATTGCAAAAACCCATTGGCTGACAATGTCCCATGGGAAAGTTAAGAGGACACTCCATTTACCAACGTCATAAAGAATGTGCTGGTGAGAGAGTTATCAACATTATTAAGATGCTCAAGGGTGTTTCTTTTTTGACAGTAGAAGAAGCTGTTACAAAACTAGGCTCCCTGATAATAATGACAATGTTAGAGTCCCCCAAACCAGATAGATTATGGTAAATACAGTGGACAACTGGCAACAGAAAAGGAGTCCCAATTAAAGTTACTGTGCCAGATATGGTGTCTTTGTTAAAACAGATTAACACAAACTTTAGCACGTGATACAGAAACATTAATCTGACAAATGCATTAATTTCTATTCTTTTTACAAAAGATGTTCAAAAGCAGTGCACATTCACATGGAACATTCATGGTCTTGCCCCAACCATATGGACATTTCAAAAATTATTACATTCATCTACTGTATTGGGAACATCATGCTAAACAAGTTAAGCAATAAGTGGCAGACCTGTTGGAGACCTTGGTAATTGTTGTTTGGTGTCATGGAGTTCCTACTGATAGCAACCCTGTCACAGCAGAAAGAAAAACTAGGCCATTTTTTATTGGATTTAGGGTCCTCCCAGAAAATCCAGGATGATTTCCTCATCTCAATTTCCTTTATTTAATCATATTTGTTGTCATTTTTGTTATGTGCTGTCGAGTTGATTCTGACTCAAAGCAACCTTATACACACACAACAGAATGAAACACACTGTCTTGTCCTGCACCATCTTCACGACCATTGTTATGTTTGAGCCCACTGTTGCTGCCAATATGTCAATCCATCTTGTTGAGGGTCTTCCTCTTTTTTGCTGAACCTCCACTTTTCCAAGCCTGGTATCCTTCTCCAGGGACTGGTCCCTCCTGAAAACAAAGTATATGAGACAAAGTCAAGTTATCCTTGCTTATAAGGCGTATTCTGACTGTACTTCTAAGACAGATTTGTTTGTTCTTCTGGTAGTCAATGGTACTTGCAATATTCTTCTACAAAACCATAACTCAAATGTATTGATTCTATAGTTTTGCTAATTCACTTTCCAACTTTCAAAAACATATGAGGCATTGGTAAGGCACACATATCCCAGAGGGTGAACTCTACCATAATTTAGGTGTTCACCACATCAGTGAAGCTTTTTGAATTTTGGATATACCAGGACATTCTTCCAGATCTATGACAAACGTTTGCATTCCCAAACTCCAACCACTAAAAAAGGAGAACAATTTTTAGTAGCCCCCATTGGGTCATGGAGATAGCATATATCACACTTAGAAAAACTGCACTATTTAACAAGTGACATGAAAGGTTCCCAATTTTAAATAAGGCCTCAGAATGGCTCTACAGTAGGTATATGATGTGGCATCAGCAGTTCTGTCACTTGGCCATACAAGCTAGTCAACTTTATGACACTAGAGGTTTCTGTGATTGGAAAAGACCTCATATGGTGTTGATGGCAAGTCACAATCTCCCACAGAGAAGCTAATGGTCTTGAGCCAGAGACCTTGTGATTCCCAGTCCAGTGTTTGTTGTATAGAGCCACAATGCTCCCTCCTTTATAAACTCTAAGTGTTATTTATATCTGGATTGAGCATGATACTTTGTCAGAGGATACAGGTAAACTGCCTGAACAGGTGGTTTCAACCCCCATGTCATCTACTTCTGTTGCAATAGAACTTTCTCCATAGCTCACACCTATTCTGTGTAGGGAAAGGAGGGTGTCCTTTATGCCCAGATGATGGAGGAGAAAAAATACTCTGCATTTGATAGATAGATGGGTCACCATTGTTTATAGTGTTAGCTGAAAATGTACTGCTATTGCACTTCAACCCCATTCAAAGGGGACCTGCAAGAGAAAAATAAGGATAAATCTCTCTAATGAACAGAACTTTGAATAAAGCTCCTGGTTCTCTACTTTATGGGAAGAGAAGTGGTGTCCAGCTGATCCTAGTTCTTGAAAAAAGGGAAATTGAAAGATTGAGAACAAGGAGACCCAGGGAAGACTCATATAGATGGACCTATGGAAATGGTAAACAGTGCTAAGATCTTTGTATGGCATATTAATGGACACCAAAGAACATCCACTGAAAGAGATCCTAAGCAAAGAGGCAGAATGACTCGGCCATCTGATGTCAGCCAACATTCATCATGGGCTACCCCAGTGATGATACATGGACATATGAATGAAGTAGTCACAGTAGAAGGGTTGGTAGCTATGCATGGGACCATCAGGAAGTGCTTCTTCACCAAGGCTAATTTAACAATAGTTGCTGCTGCTCTGCCAGCAACAGAGACCAAGATTGAGCTTAGTATTTGGGACCATCCCATAAGAAATCAGTTAGACACTCTGTGACAAATTGAATATAATGGACTTCTTCTACCTTCGAAAGAGCAATGATTCAATTTAATTAACATCAACATGTATGCCTAGTATGGGCTTGACTTTTCTACCCATAGGCCTTTGACCAACACAGTTCTTTGGAGGCTTAGAGAGGGCATCATACAAAATCCTAATCAACATTGCCTCAGACCAAGGGACAATTTTATAGCAAATTAGGTACAGCCATGGGTATGTGACCATGGGATCCATTGGACCTATTATCTGCTCCACTCTCAGTAGTCCCCTATCTGAAACAGCAGTGGGATGGTCTCTTAAAGAAGCAACTTAAAGGCCAGCTTGGAGAAGAAACCATCCTCCACAAATACTATAGATCTTAAATGAATGGCCATTTTCAGATACTGTGTTTCTGTAGTGGGTTAAATGGTGACTCCAAAAAGATATATTCATGACTTAATGTCATGAGCCTCTGAATGTTACCTTATTCACTGAAAAGGGTCTTTGAAAGTGGAAGGAGTACACAGAGACACTGTACTAAAAAGAAATGATCAATGCCCAGCCACTTCAAGAGGTAGAATGTGACCCAGAACACACGATATTGATGGAAGCAGTTCAAGTTTCACTGAAAGCAATCACAAAAAGCAAGGTTTCAGTAATTGATGGAACACAATCAATGTGTTTCAACAAACTGATGCAATGCTGGAAGCACTCACTTATTGATCTATGCCAAAAATTTGAAAGACTGCTACCTGGCCAAACAATTGGGAGAAATATATATTTGTGCCCATTCCAAAGAAAGGTGAGCCAATGAAATGCAAAAACCATTTGATAATATCATTAATATTACATGCAAGTAAAATTTGGCTGAAGATAATTAAAAAACAGTTACATTGACAAGAAACGGCTGGATTCAGAGGAGGATTTAGAATTTAGGGATATCACTGCTGACATCAGATGGATACCAGAGAGTTCTAACAAGTTGTTTACTTGTGCTTTACTTATTATGCAAAAAGCACTGAGCTGTGAGGATCATAACAAACTATGAATAATATTGTGAAGAATGGGAATTCCAGAACATTTGGTTGTGCTCATAAGGAATCTGTACTTATACCATGAGGTAGTTATTTCAACAGAACAAGGAGATACTAAAAGGTATAAAATCAGAAAAGGTGTGTGTCAGCATTGTATTTTCTCATCTTGCTTATTTAACCTGTATGCTGAGCAAATAATCTGAAAAGCTGGGCCATCTGAAGAAGAACATGGCATCAGTATTGGAGGAAGACTCTTTAACAACCAGAGATATGCAGACGACACAACCTTGCTTGCTTGTAGCAAAGGAAGCAAAGAGGATTTGAAACACTTACTGTTGAAGATTAAAGGCTACAGCCTTCAGTGTGGATTGCACTTTAATGTAAAGAAAACAAAAATCCCCACAACGGTACCAATAAATACCATCCTGATAAGGAGAAAAGATTGAACTTGTCATATACTTCATTTACTTGGATCCACAATCAACACTCATGGAAGCAACAGTCAAGAAATTAAATGGTGTGTTCCATAAGACAAATCTGCTGCAAAAGTGCTCCTTAAAATGTCAAAGAGCAACTATGTTACTTTGAGGAATAAGGTACACTTGACCCAAGCTATATTCATTTCAATCAGCTAATATGCATGTGTCAGTTGGACAAGGAATAAGGCGGTAGAAAGCCTCATCTTTCTCCCATAGAACAGACCTTGAAATGATGAATGGTATATTATAAGTATTCAAAAAGTATTGTTTTTATTATTGGTGGTATTTTCATTATTATTTTTCTACAATCTACCAGTTAATGCGCTGGATTGCAAGGTCAGTTTGAACCAATAGGGTGGTGGTCTAAGTTCACCAGTCACTCCTCGTAAAACCATACAGGGTTGCTATGAGTCAGAACTGACTTAATAACACTTAACAACAACAACAACAACAACAAAACAACAGTCCTTATTTTCTAGCTATGTTTTCCTTCTAACCACTCTGTAACCTGGTCTTGTCTACTTTCCTGTTACTGTGAAACTTTACTTCCCTTAATCATGAGAGAATTGCCCCGTAGTGTTCCCAAGGCTGTAATCTTTACAGAGGCAGACCACCTTATTTTTCTCATGTGGAATTGCTGGTGTTTGAATCTTGCTTTGAAGCCAAGTGCTTAACCACTGTGCCACCAGGACTTGTAAAGTAGAGGGTAAGTGAAAAAGAGAAAGACCCTAAATGAGATGGATTGACACAGAGGCTGCAATGGGCACAAGATAGGGCAACTTGGTGGCACTTAACAACAACAAGGATGAAAGTAGTTCCCCAAACCTTCCCAATGCACACCTTCCCTCTCCACCTATTCCTCCTTATAGGCTCTTACAGAAGGATCCTAGTTAGCATCTGAACACCAATCTCTTTGACATTGTAATTTTCATTTCTCTTAGGTCACTTATGTTTCTCCAAATATATTGTGAGATTTTCAATGGTTTGTTGTTGTTGTTAAGTGCCGTAGAGTCAATTCTGACTCACAGAGACCCTGTATAGGGTTTCCAAGGAACAGCTGGTGAGCTTGAACCACTAACCTTTCAGTTCAAATGACTTTGCAGTCTGACACATTAGCCAACAGCGCCACACTGGGACCTCTATATTCCTTATCTCCTAACACAGAATTGGGCACATAACCTATGATCTGTAAGTATTTGCTAAATAAATCAATGAAAGTGCATTTATGATTCTTTCTAGCAAAAGGCGGTTTTCACTATGCAGGAGTAGACCCCTGGAAGGGCCATGCCATCTGTTTTGTGGTTTTGACAAAAAAAAAAAAGACTTAGTAATAGGCAGTGTTTTGTTGTGCTGTACATAGGATCTCTATGAGTCAGAACTGACTCAACAGCACCTAACAACAAGTATGCATAAATTCAATGCCTGAGTGACTTAAACAATTTAATGCTCAACTATTAGCTAAAATGGTTAGCAGTTCAAACCCACCTAGAGGCACCCCCAGAATACAGGGTTGATGATCTGTTCCTGAAATATCACAGCTATGGAAACTCTATGGCATAGTTCTACTCTGTACCTATGGAGTCACCATCAACCCAGTGAAGGTAAGTAGCAGGAACGACATGCATAACCATTGTGTGGCGAAACTTTTGTTTTGAGTTTTAATGCATGTTATGTACTGGGTTTTGATGTAACGTTCCATTCCATACTGTGAACTTTAATAAAAGGAAAGAAGGAAGAAAGAAAGAATGTTTTAGAAAAGCACTGTCAAGTTTCCAAGCACAGATACTGAGCCCCTTGTGGGCAGAAGCAGGAAAGACACTGGATGCCCAGACTTCAGAGCCAAAGAAGGCAGTGACTGGTTTCCTAAAGGCTCTCCTGGGGTTGGTAGGGATTAGGTGAGACAGGCGATCAAGGGAAGAAATGCTCTGGGATCCAAACACAGTTACTCAAACTGCTTATTGTCTGGGCAACTAATAGGCACTGCAGGAGCCCCTGAAAACCCTCAAGTGCCTTTTCCTCAGAAAGCCACAAAGCGCTTAATACCCTACAATAGCTCAAGATTTTCCTCTAGGGATCCCTGTTTTCTCTAGAGCTTTACATTGTAATAGAAATGCAGTTGCCTCCTTTCTCTCCCCTCTTAGTAAAACTGAAAAAGTTACCTGAATCTTTAACCTTGGTAGATTTTGTGAAAATTTTGTGATGCAAAATTTGTACACACAGCTTGACAAATTACTGAGGGACCGTAGGATAAAATCCTTGAAAGTGAAAGCTTTGGAGTTGAATTTCAAGTGTCTTTGACATAGACACCTTCAGGAGTCAGGAAACCTCCTGTCTGTGGAAACATCTCACCTGGTCTCCAGGTACTGTACCTTCCCTAGTCTGCTGTGGCAGAGATTGTCTCCTGATGCTCAATTCAGGACAAATGCACTCCACCATTCTTCTTGGAGCCCATGCCTAATGCCTGCCTCTCTTCTATTTGTACTTTGAAAAGTGTTTTAATTGGGAAGGTAAAATACAATATCAAATACCTTTTTTGTGCCTTGTGAAAGGTCTCTAAAGCTTAGCTTAACTCAAAGAGCTTAAATCAATAGCACTGACCCATTTCCTAATCACAGGGAATTTAATAATGATCAGGAAAGCCATTCCCAGCCTGAACCAGGGGACTGTTATGACTTTAACTCTTGGATAACAGCTTCCTGTCAACCTTACATACTGTTATCATATTAAATGTCACTCAGAAGGGTTTTTAAATCTTTCTTTAGAGAGAAAGCATTACAAGGGTTCTATCAAAATTACTCTGTATGCTGACGAGCTGCTTGCTGAGGGACAGAGCTAAAGACAAGCATGGCAGTGAGGAGAAGGGAATTATTCTCCTCTTACCATTGTTGAAGTCTTGGTGTAGTGCTGTAAGGTAAGCACTGGACTGCTAACCACAAGGTTGGTGGTTCACATCCACCAGCCACTTCTTGGAAACCCTATACTGGGTGTCTATGGGTTGGAACTGACTTGATGACACTTAACAAGAACAACATTGTTGTTAGCTGCTATGGAGTAGGCCCCAGACTCTGGCAACCCCATGAACAGTGGAATGAAATACTGCCTGACTTTGTGCTACAGCCATGATCAGTTCTAGGTCACAATGTTTTGTGATTTAAAAGCCTTTCAATGCCTGAACTGAAATGGCTGAGTGGATCACCAGGCTTTCCTTTCTAGTCCATTGTAGTCTGTGTGTTCTCTGGCCAGGAATCAGACCCAGGTCTCTTGTATGGAAGGAGAAAATTCCATCACTGCACCATTATTGTCCCATTCTCTTAACATTGTTGTTGTTGTTAAATGCCATTGAGTTGGTACCGACTCATAGCGACCTTATGCACAGCAGAACGAAACACTGCCCGATCCTGGGTCAACCTCACTACTGTTGCCACACTTGAGCCCATCGATGCTGTCACTTGGCTAAACCATCTTGTTGGGGGTCTTCCTCTTTTTCTCTGACCCTCCACCTTACCAAACACATTATCCTTCTCTAGTGACTGGTCCCTCCTAACAATATGTCCGAAGTATGAGAGACGAAGTTTGGCCATCCTGGCCTACAAGGAGCATTCTGGCTGCACTTCTTCTAAAACGGATCTATTGGTTCTTTTGGCAGCCCATGGCACTTTCAATATTCTTCTCCAACACCATAACTCAAATGCATCAATGGTCTTCCTTATTCACTGTCCAGCTTTTGCATGCTCATGAGGTTATTGAACATACCATGGCTTGGGTCAGGCACACCTTAGTCCTCAAGCTGAATCTTTGCTCTTCAACACTTTAAAAAGGTCTTGTGCAGCAGATTTGCCTAATGCAATATGTCCTTTGATTTCTTGACTGTTGCTTCCTTGAGTGTTGATAGTTGATCCAAGAGGAATGAAGTCCTTGACAACTTCAATCTTTTCTCCATAGATAAGAATGTTGTTTATTGGTCCAGTGGTTAGGATATTTGTTTTCTTTACATTGAGATGAAATCCATACCGAAGACTGTGGTCTTTGATCTTCCTCAGTAAATATTGTAAATCATCTTCACTTTCAGCAAGCAAAGTTGTATCATCAGCATATCGCAGGTTGTTAATGTTGTTAACAAAGCACACCAAAATCTGGAGGGGAAGATACTTGATGTCTGCATCTTTTATCTGTAAAGTCTCTTGAGACACTGCTGTCCAGGGGCTAGAAAAGTTCATTTTAATCTTCTGAAGCCTAGGAAGTCCTTTGGGTTCCATATTGTATGTGGAGAGATGGGAAGGGAGGAGGAGGCATAATTCTGTCCCTGTGGTCAGCCAGGGCTTTCCAATGACTCCTAGTAACAGTGAAGACTCACCTATGTTAGCAACTTTATTTATTACCAAAGACATGCAAGATACATGTCTTTCCCCACCATAGATTCCAGCAATATGAATTTCAGAAGTGCTGTTGAGTTGAATCTCAATCTTGATTGCTCATGGAGCAGTTGAGCCTTTTGTGATTTGAACCTGGTGCTGTTGTTTTATACTGATTAAATGTTTAGAGAAGACCATTTAAGTGAAACCCTAAAGGAACTGAGCAGGGGTATGGACAACAGGAGGTAAATAAAAGCAAATAAGAATCACTCATTAAAACTAGGAGGAGACAGAGAGAGTTGGAGAGTGATGCATGCTCTCTTGCCTGCTCTGGATGGCAGTCTTTCTTCATACTGGCTCTTCAGTTAGCTAGTCACTTGTGGAGAAATGAGAATAGAATGTATCTGGAGCTCTAACCTCCTATTGTGTCCTCACATCTGACACCTACCTTCATCCCCACCAATCCAATAGTGCTAACCTTCTGGAGTCCAGAAAGAATCTTCCCAACCTATTGCCATTAAGCAAAGCTGAATCACCAGCCTCAGGGAAGAGTGCCTACTTGGTACAATGGAGACCCAACTCTATTTGGTTTGTTTAAAGAGTTAAGCCTTTTAGAATCATATTTCTCTTTCAGAGACTTCTGAGTTTATCAGCTTATTCTAGCCTGCTAATAAGGAGCCCTTGGTGGAGCTCTGGTAGTATAATGGTTACGAGTCAGGCTACTAATCTCAAGGTCAGCTGTTCAAAATTACCAGCTGTTCTATGGGAGAAAGATGAGGCTTTTTGCACCCCGTAAAGATTTACAGCCTTGGAAACCGTATGCAGGATCACCAGGGTCTCTATGAGTCTGAACCAACTTGGCGACACTTAACAACAACAACAATAAGTCCTTGTGTAGCACTGTAGGATAAACACTGGACCACAGGTTGGTGGTTTGAGCCCACTAAGTGTTATTCTGAAGAAAGATGTGGCTTTGTGCTGCCGCAAAGATTTATAGCCTCAGAAAGACTCGGTTGCACTTAACACTCAGTGGCACTCAATAACAATAGTTAAGTGCTTGGCTACTAACTGAAAGGTTGAGGACTCAAAGCCACCCAATGACTCCATGGGATAAAGACCTACCAATTTGCTAGGGTAAAGATTAAAGCCTTGAAGGCCCTATGGGGTATCCAGAACCTTCTGAGGTGGGACATTCCCACTAGGAAGGACAAGCAGATCAGCCTAGAACAGCTAGAGCAACAGAAGATACATCTTCAAAAAAAGAGCAGCAGGAAAAACCCAAAACAAAAATGGCAGTATGATTGGCTACTACAAGAATATAAGCAAATTGTTTGCTGGGAAGCCATCAAGGCAAGCAATCAAGTCCCTTCAGGGCAAATCCCCCTCTAAGACTGAAACTCAAAGGGAACATGAGCAGGCATGTAAGCTTGCTGGCAGCCACACTGGTATGCTGGTGAGTGGAAGAGGCAGAAAGGCAGCAATGAAGAAGTGGGCTGAGTTCAACCATGTTCCATAGACTTCTGTTGACCTGGAGATGAGAGAGAGAAGAGGAAGGGCTGGTTTGTCCAAAGTGTGGTGAGTCCTAGGGACTCCTGAGCCCATGGACATGGACAAAACCATTGAGGGCTAGAGCTGAGAGTGAAGCATCCAGCTGATATGAAGTGAGGGGAGATGCACAAGAACACCCAGACTTGCAGATAGTACCTATTTGACCTAGCCTCAGTGGCTTGATAATCAGAACTCAACTAGAAGAAGATAAAAAACAAACAAACAAACAAACAGTTTTTGATATAGGAAATGAGTGTAACTTGCTACAATTTGATGAACTTGACCTATACTTATGGATGTTTGTTGTTGTTGTTGTTAAGTGCCTTCGAGTCGGTTCCGACCCATAGCGACCCTGTACAGGGTTTCCGAGGGTGTAAATCCTTACGGGAGTAGAAAGCCTCATCTTTCTCCCGCGGAGCAGCTGGTAGTTTCGAACTGCTGACCTTATGGTTCGCAGCCCTATTCGTAACCACTACGCTACCAGAGCTCCTTCACTTATGGATGTAGTAGCTCAAAATACCAACAGAGAGGGAAGGAGTCTTCACATCAAGTATCAATCCTATCCCATCTGCATACAGGGTAGATAGGGACAAGCAACTTACACATTGGCTACTTAAAATGAGGGGGTGATAAAGGGACCAAGTGACTGGCTTACAAGGGAGAAAAATAAACAAGAAATGGTCAATGTTCAACCTCACACAGGAGAATACTGTAAATATAATTTAATTTTTGTATTACATTGTAATACATTGTAATACAATGGTAAATACACTATGTTGTTGTTGTTGTTAAGTACTGTGGAATTGGTTCCTACTCATAGTGACCCTACACTGGGTTTCCGAGGCTGCAAATCTTTACGGGAGCAGAAAGCCTCATCTTTCTTCTGCGGAACAGCTGGTAGTTTTGAACTGCTGACCTTGAGGTTAGCAGCCCAATTTGTAACCACTATGATATAATAGAATGTAAATACAGTGGTCCTGTATGGACTATTGTCACAGTTGTTAAGTCTAACATTCTTTACTGTTGGGGAAATGTGAATTCATCTAAGCTTTCTGAATAGCAATTTGGACCAATAAATCAAAACCCTAAAAACAAAAACAAAAAAATCCTATGGGGCAACAAATAAACATATACTGTATAGAGAGCAAAAGGAGCTCTGGTAGCGTAGTGGTTACAAGTTGGGCTGCTAATCTCAAGGTCAACAGTTCGAAACTACCAGCCATTCCATGGAAGAAAGATGATGCTTTCTGCTCCCCTAAAAATTTACATTCTCTGAAACCCAATGCAGTGTCGCTGTGAGTTAGAACTGACTCCACAGCGCACCACCACCACCATAAAGAGAGCAAAGGCCAAAACTCTGATATTATATATGTGGAAACTGATCCTCCTTACACCTAGCAGGTTGTCTCCATATTGGGCAAACTGTAGATGCTGGAGAGAGGCCTAGTTTAAACTCTTTCACATACAAACTATGTGGCTGAGAGAAATCTCGCAATCTTTTTGGCATGGTATTTCTTCTATAAAATGATTATATAGTCTAATTTGAGGCTTAAATGTTTGGAATGTTTCAAGTACACGGTCTGGCACTGAAGGTACTCAATGGAATTTTGACTAACATGTTTCCTGACAAAGCTATGAGAAAAAAGTTAATCTTAAGAGGAAATTGGGAGCAAGACAGAACTGGGAAGTATGACTTGGGTTTTAATAGCTGTTGAAGACAGTTGTTCAGGGTATCAAAGCCATAGCTCCTAGGAACTTTTGATGGACTTGGAAGTTATATTTAGGTAGCAAGGGCCAATGATTGAGTTAGAAAACTTATATAGAGAAAAAGGCAGACATAAGTCAAGATCTCTGGGTTAGAGCTGCCCCCACATAGCCCATGTTTCCCTCAGCCTTCAGAGAGCAAATCATCAAATAGAAGCAAGAGGTTCTTATTTTACTGTGCAAGGGAGCAGTTGTTGTTAACTGCCATCAAATTGGTTCCAACTCTTAGTGATCCTGTATAGGGTTTCCAAAGAGCAGTCATGGATTTGAATTGCTGACATTGTGGTTAAGTAGTCCAGTGCTTACCCTGCAGTGAGTGCTATATTAGGACTCCACAAGGGAACAGAAGTATAAAGCAGAAGTATAGATAATTCAAAATAATACATAGTCAAAATAACTTGTAATGCGTCACTGATACATTTTATTATTATTTTCTAGCAGATGTACATACTAGCTAAATTCCCAGCTCAAGGAAAATATCACTATTAGTTTTACTGTCTTTATCATTGAGCATGGGAAACGACGACTCTGAGGAGAAAAAGCAGTTTTTAAGCTATTTTCTTTGTATGTGGTTAATTCCACAGGGATTCCAACTGTATTGGCCTTCTTTTGGTTCCTCAAATACACCAAGTTCATTGTTGCCTCAGGGCCTTGGCACTTGCCTTCCCTGCTGGTATCTCTTCTTTCTAGACTCCGGGAAATTCTCCCATCTCTTTGTGTGGCTTCTTCTCATCATTCAACTTTTACCTCAGTCATCATTCCCATGCTATATATAGCCCTGGAACCAGAGTTGCCTAAGGAGCTCTGGTAGCGTAGTGGTTACCAATCGGGTTGCGGACCTCATGGTCAGCAGTTCAAAACTACCAGCTGCTCCGCAGGAGAAAGATGATGCTTTCTGCTCCTGTAAAGATTTACAGCCTAGGAAACCCTGTACAGGGTCACTATGAGTCAGAACCGACTCCATGGCACATAACAACAACAGCAACCAGAGTTGCCTATCATGTGACTGTAACACAGTAGGCATGTATTGAATGGACAAATGCTAAATGAATTAGTGAAGTAGGTGAGGTAGAGCTAATCAAAGTTTTATTGTTTGAGAAGGAACATATTGGCTAAGATCACAATTTCAGGGTCTCATAGGCTGGTGTGGTGCTGTAGGATCGGCATTGGATTACTAACTACAAGGTCAGCAGTTCAAACCCACCAACTGTTCCTCAGAAACCCTATACAGGGTAGCTGTAATTTGAAATGGACTCAACAGCATTTAACCACAACAAAGGTTTATAAAATTATGGTCAGTGTTTGATTATTTCATTTTTAAATTGCACATGCTTTTAGATTCTCACTTAATGCCTCTTTTGCTGCCCATTTGCTATTCACTTTTTGTCCACTTTGCTATTTATTTGTAACTTATATCAGAGAAGACCAATGTTTGTGAAAGGGGCAGTGGTTGTTCAGTGGAATTCTCATCTTCCCTGAGGAACATCTGGGTTAGATTCCCAGCTAATGCACTTCAAGCATAGCTACCACTCATCTGAGGAGGCCTGTGTGCTACTATGAAGCAAAATAGGTTTCATTAGAGTTTCCAGACTGAAGATTGACTCAGAAGAAATGTCTGGTGATCTACTCTCCAAAATCAGCCAATCAGATCACAGCTGTCTGATCCAAAACCTATCACGGGGATGATACAGGACCAGCAGTATTTTGTTCCATTGTGCATGGGGTCCCTGAGTTGGTGGCAGTTAACAACACTAATTTTATGAAAGTCTAAGCCTGCATACTGAAAAAGTTGAAGGGACTGGATAAATGGGGCTTGAGAGATTCTTGTCTGGCCATTTATCTGTTTTTCTTGGTTCTCAGAGCCTGGTAAAATTGAAGACGTGAGAGACAACCCCTACTTCCTCAGAACTGTACTGTGAATTGAGAGCAATAGCAGTCTGTCTGGGGCCACAGTAATTGAAATTAATTGGATTTTAGAGATAATAACATTTATGCTAATGTGGGTATTGAGAGGAGACAATAGTCTGGGAGATAAGTACCTAGGAGAGGTGGGGCAGGAGTCTGTGCTGTCCCAGCAGGAGAGATTAGAAGTCCTGGAGGGAGAACAGCTGAAGGTGGGGATGAAGGAAGTGATGTTGTATAGAAATGCGGAGGTTTTAGAGAAGCATGAGAGAGGAACAAATGTGGGAGGTGAGAGGTATAGAAAAGTCTCTTTGGATAATAATACTAGTAATATTAACTGTGCCAGATGCCCTTCATTAAATACTTTCTATATGCCAAGCACTATGTATTTTCTGTTTCATTTTATCCTCACAGCAAGCTCAAGATGTAGGTACTAATACTGTTCTCTTCATTCTAAAGAGAAGACAGAAATGTAATAATAAAAATATAAACCAGTTGCAATCAAGTTGATTCTGACTCCATGAATTGAACTGTGCACACTAGGATATTCAGGACTGTGGCCTTTCTTGCCAGGTGCCTCTGGGTATGTTTGAACCACCAACCTTTCAGCTAATAGTTGAGCACTTAACCATTTGCACTGCCCAGGGGTCCTGGGATGGCATTGTAGGATAAGCACTGGATTGTGAACCACAAGGTCAGTGATTCAAACTCAGAAACCCAATACAGGGTCACTATAAATTATAACTGACTTGATGGCAGGGACTCCTTAAAGTTTGTTGTTATTAGTTGCGTGTGAGTGAATTTCCACTCACGGCAGTCCTAGGTGTGCAGAGAAAAAACTGTTCCATAAGGTTTTGAAGGATGTAATCTTTCAGAAGCAGATCACCTGTCCTGTGTTATGGGGTTCCTCTGGGTGGATTTGAACTCCAAACTTTTGGCTAGAAGTCAAGCACTTAACCATTTGCATCTTCTAAGGACTCTCAAACTGAAGTTTACCAATAAAAACTCCATTGTCTGAATGGTTTCCAATTCAAAGTGACCCTACAGGACAGAATAGAACTGTCCCATAAGATTCCTAAGTCTGCAATCTTTACGAAAGTCAACTGTCACATCCTTCTCCCACTGAGTGGCTGGTGGGTTTCAATTAGCAGCAGGATGCTTAACCACTAAGCTAAGTTTAGAGGGGTTTCAATAACTTGTCCAAGGTCACATGACAAATGCATATGCAAAATAAATATTCTTACCCAATATGGAGTCCTAGTGTGGTGCTTCAGGATAATGCAGTGGAACACAAGTTTGGTTTGAACTCATGGTTGCTGTTTCAAACTCACCAGCTGATCTTCACAAACCTTATATAGGGTCACTATGAGTCAGAATCGAGTTGATGGCACTTAACAACAACACCCACTACTCTGGAGTCTTGGTGTGGCACTGTATATTAAGCACTGGACTGCTGCTGATTGCAAGGTTGGTGGTTCAAACCCACCAACCACTCTTTGGAACTGGAAAACATATACAGGGTCTCTATGAGTTAGAACTGATTTGATGTACTTATCAACAAGAACCCACTATTCTATATCACCTTTCATTTGTCGAAAGTAGAAAGCAAGAAGCAAACAGGATTGCTGTTGTTGTTAAGTACCTTGGAGTCAGTTACAACTCATAGTGACCCTGCACAGGGTTTCCAACATTGCAGATCTTTACTGGAGCAGAAAGCCTCATCTTCCTTCCGCAGAACAGCTGGTAGTTTCAAACGGCTGACTTTGTGGTTAATAGCCCGATTCATAACCACTATGCTACCATAGCTCTGGGATTAGGAGAGGTGAAATTCTTGGGGGTGGGAGGTTGGGGGAAGTAAGCTGCTGAGTCTGGAACAGCTACAAGGAAAGTGATTTTGACTTGGGCCTGAAGGAAGGACTTAAGATCTAAGAGATTAATGAAACTCTGGTTCCAAGTATTATGACGTTCTAAAGCTGAATATCTGGCTTTAACTTGGCATAGTAAGTCTCTCTTGGGGCTGCCCATGAATACACCATAATTTAGATAGTAAATGAACAAGTGTTGGGCTACAGGAGTTAATCCTAATAATGAAGAAATGGTGAACTGAGAATGACAGTGAAATCAAAGAACACATCCTTATTTGTATCCCAATACAAGGTATAATTTATCTTCTCAAATATAAGCAGTACCTGGATTCTCATACTATGAGAAAATGTTTGTGAAATTTTTTTAACCTTTTAAACTGGAAGGGGCACTGTGGAAATGACAGAGAGAGGTGGGCTTAGGAAATACATTGTCTTGGAAGAGAAACTTCACATTACATGAGTGATAGTTGTGGTTGTTGTTATTTGCTGTAGAGTTGGTTCTGACTCATAGAGACCCTCTCTATGTAGGATTTCCTAGTCATTCAGTAGTTTCCAGTGAGTTGATCCTGACTCGTGGCAACCTTAAATGTATTAGAGTAGAACTGTACTTCATGGTTCATTTTTTGGAAGTAGACTATCAGGCTTTCCTTCTGCGATGTTTCTGGTTGGACTCCAACTTTAACCATTCAGTCAGCAGCCAAGTGCATTAACCATTTACCACCCAGGGATGCACCTTGAAGGTTGTTGTTGTTAGCTTTTGTCAAGTTGGCCATTGCCTCATGACAACTCCCTGTGTTACAGAATAGAATTGTTCCACAGGGTTTCTTGGCTATAATCTTTACAGAAGTAGTTTTCCAGACTTTTCTTCCATGGAACTCCTGTGTAGGCTCCAACTGCTACCCTTCAGGTTAACAGCCAGTCACACACCACTTGCACCATCCAGCTTCATCTGGCTAAGCAGCCAGAATTATTAACTACCTCTGAGATACTTTCAGAGCTTCAAACATATGTTGACACTGGTTTGTGTGTAGCAGTGAGATATGGTATAAAGAAAATTGGAGACAGACAGAGCTGGAATCAAATCCAAGTTCAAGCATCCAGTTATTGAATGATCTTAAGTAAGTCACTTTTCATACCTGAGCTCTAAACTCCTCTTGCTCCTCTAGGTTCTCTTGTGGTTTCAAATTAACAACTCAGATACATGGCCCATCATAGACATCCTATAGCAGTAGGGGTGGGCTTTGTTGATGTGCTCACTCTTTAGCAAATTTAGGATTCCTCCTTTTTCTTTCTGATTTTTCATGTTCTTCCCTGTATAAACAATTCCCTTGAAATCTGGATTTTGGCCTCTTACCCTATTTTTATTCAGATTTAAGTCAACATTGAACCTTGTGTTTCCCCAATGGAAGCCTGTGTCATTATCAATCCATTTGATCATTTCTCTCCTTTCATTTTTGAGCCTTTTATAGTTACTTAGTCTAAAATGTACCTTTAATCTCCTTGTCATATAACAAACTGCCACTTTCAGATTTCTTTATCAGATATAGATTCTTTATTCATTATGATTTTGAGCTGTAGCAATATGCAAATAATATTTTTTGCATAACTAATATCTAGGTCAAATCATGGGACTATTTTTGCATATTTAAGAGATATGATAAAATTAAAATGGTAGTGAAGTTAAACACATTCAGTCCGTTAGATCTAGTCTCAAGTACTTTGATGCTTAAACTGATATAAGGCCAGGGTATATGTAAATTTCATCAAGTGTTCTTGGCTTGAATTCCAAGTCATTAGGAAAGTCAATCACCTTCCCACTAACCAGTCTCTGAAACCTGGAAATCCCAACACAACCCCCTGCCATCCCAATACAATGGCATTAGCCTGCTCTCTTATTTTCCTTAGTCTTTGTTTCTGGGCAACCTTACACAGTCCTTATACATCTGGCCTTCCTTGGGCATAAACATGGCTTTATAATGACAGTCAATTAAATAGAAAGACTGCCTTGACATTATGGCGCCCTGAAAACAGTGAAGACCGCTAACCACTTAGAAGCAATGAAAAGCATCAAACTGGGTAGAAATTGCAGTGCTGCTCTTAAGTTCAATTTTCCTTGTAGCTCAATATCCTAGCATTTACACTTTCTTGGGTACATCACATTAATAGAGAGGAAGGAGAAATGGTGAGACTGGTGGTATATAGCCAGACAGTGCCTTAGAGTAAGAACATCACATCTGAACCATCAGGGGATAGGTAACAGATACTCTTGACAAGCAGGTATTCAGTGGTATGAGAAGTCATTTAAATGAGAATCAGGAGCAGAGGTCTTCTACTGGCAGGGAGTATCTTTATTATTGCTGTCATGGTGCCCATTAACTATTCCCATCCATCATTTGTTCAATACCTGAGTGAAATTAGCCAACTGCATATTACAGCAGAGCTCAGATATGCCAATCTCCCCTGAAAGCATTAAGCTGTCTTCTGCTACATGTTCTCCCTACCTTCCACCCCCTTTTACTGCCTATTAATGATCTTTCATTTGCATCATGGAACAATGAAGTCCTTTGGCCAATTATGTGAAATTACAGGTGCTCTGTAGGTGCCCTCTGTCACCCGTTTACCTTCTTTGTTAAAGCAGTGAGCTGGAGTGGATTTATATTTCAAACATGACTTGACTTTTGCCCACTTCTAGATGCAAGCAGTACAAATGGAACTGGCACAATGAGCCTCTCCTTAATAAACTGGCTCATGCCCAACCTGAAAGAAACTATAAAGTCAGTCTTGACAGATCCCTTTAAGGGATCCTTTCAGTTCATAAACCATGAGGGAAACAGGATACCTCAGCATTACACACTTGCCCTTTCTATCCCAGGAGGCTTTGCTGGAGCACATCTTTAGATTACTTTTGGCATGCTTCCTCTGGGATACTGCTCTTTTCATAGAACTATTATTCATTTTCTCTGATTCAGGAAAAGAAAAGAAAAGCTTGTACCTTTGAGCACAACTAAATGTGTCATATTGTTCTTGGCACCGAAAAACAAAACAGGGAAAATCAATTTATTGGTACATCTATGATCAGCTAGTCACGATGCTATGTGCATTTATGTTAATTCTTAATCCAGTCCTGCAAAGTAGGCTTAAACATGTTTTTACAGATATGAAAACAGAAACATCTAAAGGGTAATAAATAGTCTGAGATTGCAACTACAAAGACTGTAACTATATTATAGCACAGCGAGGCAATAGGGAGCAGAAAGAGATCAGCAGAAAGAGAGCACTCAGATCTTAGCTCCACCACTTATTAGCTGAATTACTGTTGGAAAGTCATTTATCCTCTTTGTGCCCCAGATTTATCATCTGTATAACAGTATAAGGAATACTGTTCAACCCTAGGATTATTATGAGATTAAATTAGACGTCATAACAACTGTGGGCACATAGAAGGTACTCAATAACTGTTACAACATTTCTTTCCCTTTTGCATAGGCTACTTCGGGAAAAAGCTTACAAAAATTCTAAATAGAGAATATAAAATATATTCATATGAAAGAAATGGGAACATAAAAGCATTGAATTTAACAGCACCATTTATTGATATTATGTAAGTTTCAACAGTATAGTATAGCACTTAGTAGAAAAGCTTATCATTAAGGCGATACATGGATAGTGCAAATGCTAAAAGCAAGAAGAGTTAGATAAAGAAGGGATCGATACTGAAGTCATATAGGATGACATTTACCTTTCTCCTTAAGGAAACTTTGATTTAAAAATATTCTGTTTTTAAGAGGAAATATATTCAAGTGTGGTTAGTGGTAGTCCAACGGTAAAGTTCTCACCTTTGATACAGGAGACCCAGGCTTGATTCCCAGTCAATACACAACTACCATGTGTCTGTCATTGGAGGCTAGCTTGTTGCTGTGATGCTAAACAGGTTTCAGCAAAGCTTTCACTTTAAGACAAACTGGGAAAAAAAGGTCTGGTGACCTATTTCTGAAAATTAGCGAATGAAAACCCTATGCATCTCAATGGTCCAGTCCATAACTGATCATGGGGATGATGCAGGACCAGGCAGAGTCTTGTTCTGGTGTGCCTGGGGTCATCATGAGTCGGGTACTACTTGAAGACAGCTAACAACAATACATTCACATGATTCAAATATCCAGAAGCTCGTAAGGGAAAGTTTCCCTCCCCATCCCTGACTTTCAATTCTCCTCTCCAGAGACAATCAATGTTATCAGCTTCCTATCCTTCCAGAAGTATATTATGTGTATAAGCAAATAAATATACATGTATTTTCTTGATCCTTTTATATTCTTTCTTAAGGATTGTTTACTTTGCTATTTCACTTAAAAATATATCTTGGGGATGGTTGTATATGACTATATAGAGAGTTTCCTTTTATTTTTATACCAGCATAACATTCTATAGTAGATATGTATTATAATTTATTAAGCTCTTATTGGTGGATATTTATTTTGCTTCCAACATTTTCTACCAGTAAAAAATGCTGCAGTGAATAATCTTGTGAGTGTGAGACTATCTCAAGGATAAATTCCTAAATCTTAGTCTCATAGATTAAAAAAAAAAGTACATTTGTAAAGTTGATAGATATTGCCAAATTACCCTATGCAGAGTTTGAAATAATTTACTCTCCTATAAGCACCTTGTAAGAATACTTGTTTACCTACAGCTTTTCCATCCTGATATTTTACAAAATTTCTGCAAGTTTTCTTAATCTGATAGGTAAAAATAGTATCTAGGTGTAATTTAAACACACATTTCTCATATTAGAAAGGTTGAGCATCCAATCACATGTTTAAAAACTATTTGTATTTTTTTTAATGTAAAATGTCTCATGAATTGTTTCTTCTTTTCTCTTATGATTGTTTGTCTTTTATATGTGCTACAGTTATAGCCCTCAGTGTTCTTTGTCTTTTAACTTTGTATATATTCTGTGTTTTTTGTCATGTAGACATTTTTTTATGAATTTTAAGTGGCTAAGTTTTAAATATTTATAACATGGTTTTTAAATTTCTTGAATTTATGTTGAATTTTTATTCCAATGTGGCCCACAGTTCCCTATCATATCTTTTCCTGACTACATATAGGAAAATAAAAGCCCAGATTTTTTTCCCTGCTGCTCCATGACTCTGTTCGAGAGCCAGAGATAGTGTTCATCTACCCTATTCCATACATTTTGCTTAATACTGAGAGCTTAATAAATATCAAATGGAAGAACCGAAAAATGTGTTAATGGATGAAGGAAATGCTGAGTTGCCTAACAATGAGGATATGTGAGGCCACAAAACACATAGACTAGATGTTTTAGGAGTCATTGTATCTAATGATTGGTTAGTGAGTTAACAATATAGTGTCCAACATCATTCACTTTGTGAGTGGCTATTAAATGTTAATGAACTGTTATGTGCAACAGGTGAGAGAAAAGGAGAAAAATATTCGACACAATACCCAAACAAATGTAAGAACCTTGGACAGCACCAGGGCAAGCCTGCTCTAGGATAAATGATAAATAAAGGGTTTGTTTGTGGTACAGGAACTTAGCATTCTCCTCCTGTCCCATGCTTAGGGATATAGTGTCATTTCTCTTTTGTAGAACTAGGTATTAGATTTTCAGCTGTCCTCTGCCCTCAAACAACTGAAAATCTAGGTCCAACTAAGTGGACACAAAATCTTAATGCCCAATGTGTACAGAGTTACACTGCTCCATCAGATTTTCAAGGCAGTGACTTTCAGAAACAGATCACTAGGCCTGTCTTTATAGCCATCTCTGGGTGTGTTTGAATTGCCAACTTTTTGGTTAATAATCAGTGCTTAACAATTTATGGTACCCAAAGATGCTTAATGGCTGCTACTAACATAAATTTTTTAGAATAAATCTTTTATAGGAAGGTGTTATACAATGAGAAAGCTACTGATATATTTTGAACCTGAGGAATTTTGTATATAAATACCTTGAGAATCTGGCTGTAACAAACAACAACCTTAGTAGTTGTGGTTATTAGGTGCATTCAAGTTGGTTCTAATTCATAGAGACCTTGTTGTTGTTGTTGTTGTTGTTAGGAGCCATCGAGTCGGTACTGACCCATAGTGACCTTATGCACAGCAGACTGAAACACTGCCCGATCCTGGGCCAACCTTACATATAAGAAATTGAAACCTTGCCTGATCCTGCACCATGTTCACAATTGTTATGTTTGAATTCATTGTTGCAGTCACTGTGTCAGTCCATCTTATTGAGAGTCTTCCTCTTTTTCACTGACCTTCTATCAAGCATAATATCATCTTGATGACATGTCCAAAGTACTTGAGATGAAATCTTGCCATTCTCACTTCTAAGCAACAGTTTGGCTATACTTTTTCTAAGACAGATGTGTTTGTTCTTCTGGCAGCCCATGATGGCATTTTCAGTATTCTTTGCCAACATCTTTATTCAAATGCATTGATTTTTTCTAAGATCTTCCTTATTCATTGTCCATCTTTCACATTTATATGAGGTTATTGAAAATACCATGACTTTGTGTCATGCACACCTTAGTGCTCAAAGTTACATCTTTGCTCTTTAACACTTTAAAGAGTTCTTTTGTTGTAGGTAGGGTATGTTATCAAGATGATATTAGATAGATGGTCAGTGAAAAAGAGGAAGACCCCCGATGAAATGGATTGACAGAGTGACCACAACAATGGGCTCAAATATAACAGTTGTGAACATGGTGCAGGACTGGGCAATGTTTCAATTTGTTGTACTTAAGATGACTTGAAGACATCTAACAATGAATTGTGCAGGGATCTTTGAAGAAAAATTAAAGAAGTATCATTATAATAATGTCCCATAATGATTTCAATGTCAGGAGAATGTCCTGGAGTCAAGACTATGTTGTTGTTGTTGTTAAGTGCCATCGAGTAGACTCCTACCCATAACGACTTTGTCTAGGGTTTCCAAGGAGCAGCTTGTGAGCTTGAACCACCGACTTTGCAATTCAAATGACTTTGCAGTCTGACACATTAGCCCACAGCGCCACACCTGGACTCCAGAGTCAGGGCTATAGGACCTCTGAAAAGATGTCTCTCATTCCATGAAAGCATCTTATGAGTTTCTGTTACCTCAATTCTTTTATAGGGTCAGGAGTAAATAGCTCATAAGGCACACTGTACTGTATTTTTTTAGCACCCTTGGGTACATACATACTTTTTCTTTTCTGTTCCTGCCCCTCAAGAAGTGGGATTTGATTTAGCCTTTCCAACATACCTCTGAGAGCTTTATGATCATCCTCAATAGCCAGATTAGCCTTGAGTATTTCAGTTGCTTAGTGTTCATCCTTGTGGAAACTATTGCTTGGATTTTGCATGACAGCATGCTGTTTACTCCAGTTCAGTATGTGACACCTGTGGGAGGGTATGTCTGAGGTCTTCACAAAAAAGTGAAAAGAACTTCCCAGAAGGAGCATCTGTTCTTGATGCTGATAAATAGGTACATATGCACTTATATATATTTTTCTTAGACAATTCCAAGGAAGAGTGTAGGGAGGGGGGGAATGTAATGGTTCACATATGCATATGTGCTGTCAGAAATGCTAAGGCAAAGGTTTTCAAGATGCTTTAATATTTCAAATGACTTGATCATGGTAAAGAAGGCTGGTGATAAGAGAATCTTAGAAGAAAAAAAGAATCTTGAGGATAGAAAGGAGAAACTAATAGCACTCTGTGCTAGTTGCTTTACATGTTATTGTTGTTGTTATGTGACATCGAGTCAGTTCCAACTTGTAGTGACCCTATGCACACAGAATGAAACACTGCCTGGTCTTACACCATCCTTTTGTTATATTAAGCCAATGGTTGCTGCCACTGTGTCAATCCATCTCCTTGGGGATCTTCCTGTTTTTTGCTAACCCTCCATGACCAAGCATGATGTCCTTCTCCAGGGATTGGTTCCTTCTGATAATATACCTGAAGTATGAGACACAAAGTCTGGCCATCCTGGCTTCTAAGGAGTAGTCTGGCTGTCTTTCTTCCAAACCAGATTTGTTTGCTCTCCTTGTAGTCGATGGTATTTTCAGTAATCTTCTCCAACACCATAATTCAAATGCATTGTTTTTTCTTTATATCTTGTCCAACTTTCACATGCACATGAAATACCATGAAAGTTGAAAGTACTATGACAAGTCAGGTGCACCTTAGTTCTCAAAGTGATCATCTCTTTGCTCTTTAACTTTAAAGAGGTCTTTTGTAATAGATTTATGTAATGCAATGCATTGTTTGATTTCTTGACTACTGCTTTCATGAGTATTAATTGTGGAGCCAAGCAAAATGAAGCCTTTGACATCTTCAATCTTTTCTCCATTGATCATGATGTTATTTATTGGTCTAGTTGTGAGAATTTTTGTTTTATTTACATTGAGATGAAATCCCTACTGAAAACTGTAGTCTTTGACCTTCATTAGTAAGTATGTTAAGTATTTTTCCTTTCCAGCAAGCAAGGTTGTATCACCTGCATATCTCTGGTTAATGAATCTTCCTCCAATCCTGATGTCATATTATTCTTCTATAAACTAGCTTACTCAATTATTTAATCAGCTTTCAAATTGAATGAGTATGATTAAAGTATACAATCCTGGTGAACACCTTTCCAGATATTATTCAGCATCTA
>NW_006408553.1:1703876-1723581 GCF_000296735.1 Chrysochloris asiatica | reverse complement strand
TCCTTCTCCAGCAACTGGTTCCTCCTGGCAATATGTCCAAAGTATGAGAGATGAAGTTTGGCCATCTTGGCCTCCAACGAGCACTCTGGCTTCACTTCTTCCAAAACGGATCTGTTGGTTCTTTTGGCAGCCCATGGCACAGGTCAGCCTTGTTTCAAAACTCATCTCACTATATGTCCTGCCCCCTCAACCATCATCATTGTTGTTAAGTGCTATCAAGCCCCTTCTGACTCATAGTGATCCTATATAGCGTTCTGAGGAGTGGCTGGGGAGTTTGAACAGCTGACGTTGTAATTCAAACTGACCTTGAAATACAGTGCTTAATTCCTATAGCACTAAACCAGGACCCCCACCATTATTATACTTCCTTATTTTAAAGGTGAAAAAACTTAGGTTCAGAAAAGTAAAATGTCTTTCTCTCATTTCTCAATTCGCAACAGGAAGCAAAAGAGAAAAGAAGGAAATCCTTTCATCATCATCCTCTCATTCTGCGTGTCTTTAATGATGTGTTTTGATCACCACAGAGATTTTGCTGTTAACGTTATTTGAATCCTCTTCGTGACAAGTTCATTTAAGTGGTGTACATTTAATGAGTTGATAAAGTTGTTGCAGTTTGGAGCTCTGATGGCCACACAAGGTAGGGAGGGTGATATTCTTTTAGTAATTAATTAATTACTCAACATGTCAGCTAGTATACAATGTGCTCATATCTCTGTGTGTGTGTTTATGTGTGTGTATGTGAATGTTCAGAGACCAAGCATGAGTGATTTTTTTTCCATTTTTTGGGGGGTCTCTCAGTTGATTCCTGACAGCTAGACCACTCTGCTCATCCTAGGAAGCTTAAGACAGTTCGTGGTCCATAAATCATCCACTAAGTCCCCAAATGAGACTTTCTCTATTGGAAACGGTAAAAGTAACTCCATCAAGAGTATACGAAGGTTGTAGCCTCATCATTATTGTCATAACATCTTTCTAGTCAAGTCACGCTCTTTGCACTTGCAGTCTGAAGCTGGCATTTGGAGATAAGCTTTTGCTATGTGTCATCAAGCCAGGAATGCCTAAAGCAGGGAGGGAGTTGCGCTTTGTGGCATGACTAGCAGGAGGCTAACAAGGAAACCTAGAATCAAATCCTTTTCTGGTGGAGGCCCTGATTCCTCACATGTGCTCTGAAGGGTGAGATCTGTGTAATCTAACTGTGCTTGAAGTGGAGTTGCCCCCAAACAATAAAAGACTATATGCATAGGAGCATTTCTTATTCAAATCTGCAGTAGTGGTTTTGATGAAAGAGGAGCGCTTCTGAATTCAAAGGCATACTTCACAATTCTGGCTGTGGCTGAGCCAGTAATTCATCTTGTGGCCATAGGTTAATGGTTCAATTTGTCTGGCCCTCCACTTTTGCATCTGTGAAATGGCAATAATGGTATCTCAACTACTGCTTTCATAGGATTATTTAGACTGAAAATAGCTCACAAGTGTAAAGTTACCTGAAGACATTAACGACCACAACAATAATGTAGTGGGTTATGCATTGGGCTGCTAATTGGAAGGTCAACAATTCGAATTCACCAGCTACTTCTAGGGAGAAGTAAAAAAATCCTGTTCACATAAAGATTTACAGCTTCAGAAACCCGATATAGCGTCACTGTGAGTTGGAACCAACTTGACAGCATGCGTAGTAGGCTGAATCCTTGTGTGGTGGACTGATAACTGCAAGTAGGATAAGGTACTGAACTGATAACTTCAAGGTGAGTGGTTAAAACCCACAAGCTGCTCTCTTTGGAAACCCTATAAAGGGTGTCTATGAGTGGGAATTGACTGGATAGCACTTAGAACAACAACACGTATTCAAGGTAATCTAATTTTCAGGACTAGTGTTGCCGTCTTCAGATTCAACCAGCAAAGTCTTTGATTCTTATTTCCTTCTTCATTTCTTATTATTCTCCCATATGGTAGGCAGAGTTCTGAGATTGCCCCAAGATTCCTGCCCAGGCATGTAAGTCCTATGTAAGCCTCTTTCCTTGAATGTGGGTGGGATTTGTGATGATGTTAGGTTATGTAAAATTCCATGATAACAGACAGGGATGAGCTCTCTCACATTGGCCTTGAAGATACAGCATCCATGAATTCAACAGCTGCAAGAAAATAAATTCTGCCAGCAATCAAATATGTGTGGAAGAGAATTTCAACCCCAGTCAACATCTTGCTTTCCTCCTTGTGATACTGTTAGTAGAAAACACAGCTAAATACTGCCCAGACTTTTGAACTACAGAAATATGAGATAATAAATGGGCATTGTTTTAAGCCACTAGGTTTGTGATAATTTATTATGTAGCAATAGAAAACTAATAACCCATTTATTCCTTTTTCCATTCCCACTTCTACAAAATAAATTCAGACAAGCATTTTCTTTCATCTGGACTGTTGCCATAGCTTTCCTGGAATCTGTCTGTCTTCCTTTCCTACCTCATCTCCTGGTCATCTTGTCTATACTGAGATGTGTAACTTCTATATCCTTGATTCTATTGGTGAACAGTTTCCCCTTTATTTTCACGTTTCTATAATAGTACTGTGTCTTGTGATGGATGTGTTCATTTAATGTAGTGTTTGTTTTCTGCCACAAAATGCTCTTATTAAATTGATGGTGCATCATTCCATTTGATAGAGTCTCAGAATTGAGAAAATCTGGCCGCTCAGTCTTAAACATGACTATTATAGCACTACAAGTTCCTAGTGAGAGCCTTTAGATACCTTCCAGGAAAAGACAAGAGGGTTCCCTTCTCATAAGCCTCTGTCCCAACATCAGCAACTGTGAAATACACTGATGTTCATGGCTTGCTATGAAGAAGCGGCTATAGGAAGAAGCAGATGGCCTCAGGGTTTGGTCCATTTATACTCAGTGTCTCCTCCCTCTCATTGTTCCTGGTTGGCAGTGATCAGATTCCTTTGTCACCCCTATTTCTCTTTGACATTAGTGACGTGCATGCATAGTACAGACTATCTTCTCACTCCCCAATAATGCTACAGATGTGATTTTCCTGTTTATCCTCACTCTGATAAATCAGAAACCATCTGGGATCTCCGTCTAGGCGTCCCACCAATCCCATTCTTTCCCATACTTAAGCCATGATTTGGTTTACTTTAAATAGAGAAGAGGGCTGGCATCGGAGTCAGGATGCACAGATATCACTCATTAGTGGTGTGACCTTGGGAAAGCCACTTATCTCTCCTGGTCTCAGTTTTCTCATCCATATAATGAGCTGTTCTCTAAGGTTCTTTCTTCTGATTTCTGATTCAGCCCAATCTCTCATTTGACTCCTTATTTAAAATGAAAAGTTCCCTTCAGTGGGGGTCACAGCAGAAGTTGGGCACCATGATGGAATCAGTCCAGGTCATGGAGGGATTATGATGTTACTGGGGCATCTCAGCAAGTGTTTGGGGAGAGATCAGAGCCTCCATTGTTTTTAGCAGGTGACAGAGCCATAACCCAGATTTCCCAGAGCACATTTTCCTGCACAACTAGACTAACTGACATCTTTCTGTCTCCAAGTTTATTCCTGCAGATGTTTCCAATCTTCATCACTTTATCATAATTGTTATGATAAGCATTTCTGCCAAAATGATAGTAAAAACTCAATTTTCCTGAGCAAAATTAACAACAAAAAGTGTTCACGGCTCGTGCAACCTGGTTATTAAGCTGTAGCAGGAATTGACTGCAGCTGTGAAATAAGATATAATTAAAATCTGGGGCCCTTCAGCATGTATCTGGTTTGTGCATTTGTAATCTTGTAGATACATGAATTACTAGAGCTGACCAGCTCAAGCTGTCAATTGGGAACCTGTCCAGTGGAATGATATCTATCTGAATGTCAGAGAGAGATACGACACACACACACAAAAGAGACAGAAAGACAGAGGCAGAAAAAGATAGTTGTTGTTAGGTGATGTTGAGTCGGCTTCAACTCATAGTGACTCTATGAATGACAGAAGAAACACTCCCTGCCCTCTGACAATCTCATAATCCTTGTTAAACTTGAGCCCATTGCTGCTGCCACTGTGCCAACCCAGCTCACCGACCATCCACTTTACTAAGCATGATATTCTTCTCTAGGGACTGGTCCCTCCTGGTAATATGTCTGAAGTATGAGACAGCAAGTCTTACCATGCTGGCTACTAAGGAACATTCTGGTTATACTTCTTCCAACACAGATTTGTTTGTTCATCTGGCAGTCCATGGTGCTATTGATGTTCTTCTCTAATATCATAACACAAATGTATCAATTCTTCTACTGTCTTCCTAATTCACTGTCCAACTTTCACATGCGTATAAGGTTATTGAAAATGCTATAGCTTTGGTCAGGTGCACCTTAGTTATCAAACTGACATCTTTGCTCTTGAACACTTTAAAGAGGTCTTGCGCAGCAGATTTGCCGAACATAATATGTTGTTTGATTTCTTGACTGCTGTTTTCATGTATGTGGATAGTGAATCTAAGCAAAATGAAGTCCTTGACAGGTTCAATCTTTTCTCCCTTTATCATGATATCATGATGGTATTTATTGGGTCAGTGGTATTTAGTCTTGTTTTCTTTACATTGAAATGTAATCCATAATGAAGACTGTGGTCTTTGATCTCATCAGTAAGTATTTTAAGCCCTCTTTACTTTCAGCAGGTAAGGTTGTATCATCTGCATAGCATAGATTGTTAATGAGTCTTCTTCCAACTCTGATGTGATGTTCTTCTTCAATAATCCATCTTCTCGGATTATTCGCTCAGGATAGAGATTGAATAAGTGTGGTGAAAGAATACAACCCTGGTGCACACCTTTCCTAATTTTAAATCATTCAATGTCTCCCTGTTCTGTTCGAATAATTGTCTCTTGATCTATGTACAGGTTCCTCTTGAGAACAATTAAGTGTTCTTGAATACTCATTTTCTTCAATGTTGTCCATAGCTTGTCGTGATCCACAGAGTTAAAAACCTTTGCATAGTCAATAAAGCACAGATAAACATCTTTCTGGTATTCTCAGCTTTTAGCCAAGATACATCTAATGCCAGCAATGATATTCCTCATTCCACATCCTTATCTGAATCCATTTTCAACCTCTGACAGTACTCTGTCAATGTATTGTTGCAGTCATTTCTGAATTATCTTTAGTCAAATTTTACTTGCATGTGGTGTCAATGATATTGTCCAATGATTCCCACATTCGTCAGGTCACCTCTCTTTGGAATGAGCATAAATATGGATCTCTTCCAATCAGTTGGCCTTGTAGATGTCTTCCAAATTTCTTCTCATCAATGAATGAGTGCCTGAAGTGCTGCATCAGTTTGTTGAAATTTTCAATTTGTGTTCCATCAATTCCCATATCCTTGTTCTTTGCCAATGCCTTCAGTGCACCTTGAACTTCTTCCTTCAGGACCACTGGCTTTTGATCCTATACTCTCTCTTGAAATGGTTGAAAACCATCCATTTCTTTTTGATACATGGACTCAATTCAATCTCCTTTTCTGCATCATTCAATATTTTGCTTATAGAATCGTTTAATATTGCAAGTCGAGCTCTCTGATCTTCGGTCCAATTTACCAAATCTGTTCTTGAGACAGTCTCCAAATTCAGATGGAATATGTTCGATCATATTTTGGTTCTTGTATACTTGTTTTAAATTTCTTCAGTTTAAGCATGAGCTTGCATATGATTAATTTATGGTCTGTTCCACAGTCTGCCCCTGGCTTTGATGAGAAAGAGAGGTAGCAACACACAAGTATTCATTAAATGTCAGCAATAGACCAAAACAAAATGAAACAAACAAACAAACAAACAAACCCTAAAACAAAACCAAAAAGAACAAACTCATGAGATTATGGCTATAGTTTTTCAAACCCAGTAGACCAATACAGTGAAGTGTTTGGTTATTTCTAAGAAGTATCTATAATGGTGCCCCTATGTGTCTAATTACATATATAAATATATGTACATAAAGTAGCAAACATGCAAGTACATATGCATACACCTATACATACTCACAAAGCGCTCTGGTAGCATAGTGGTTACAAGTTGGGCTGCTAACCTCAAGATCAGCAGTTTGAAACTACCAGGTGTTCCATGAGAGAAAGATGATGCTTTCTGCTCCCATAAAGATTTACAGCCTCAGAAATCCTATGGAGGGTCACTATGAGTCAGAACAGACTCCATGGCACACCACCACCACCACCATATATATTCACATATGCATACCTGATATATATATATATACACACACGTGCATACATACACATATATTCACACATATTTTTAGTTGTGGTTACTGTTATTTCAAAATTATATGCCATTGCAATTACTAACAAGTCCTTTTGTGTTATATATATTTCAATGACATTGTTTACCTTCTTCAAGCTGTGTACCCTTCACTTTTATTTGGTGTTACATTTACCATCACCAAAATTTTTTTAGAAGTTATTATTGTATAGTGAATCCCTTTATCCCCCACCTCCCATTCCTGGTAATCAATAAGGTGAGAACATATAATGTTTGTTTTTTTTATGTGATTGACTTAGTTTGGTCAGCATAATGTCCTCCAGGTTCATTTATGTTCCAAGATGTTTTGGGAACGAATTTTTATTGCTAAGTTGTATTTTATTTATGAGCTCAAACATAAAAACAATTGTGAAGATGGTGCAGGGCCAGGCAGGTTTTCATTCTGTTGTGCAGAGTGTGTTATGAGTTGGAACTAACTTGAAGACACCTAACCACCACCACCATCACTACCACCACCACAGTATTTATTGTATGTATGTTTCACATTTAATTCATTCATTCATTCCTGGTAACTTAGGTTGTTTCTATCTTTTTGCTATTGTGACTAGTGCTGTAATGAGCAAAGGTGTAGATATGTCTATTTGCATCTATTAGATTCCTAGAGTAGGCACCTAGGAGTTCAATTGCTGGGGCATACAGTATCTCTACCTCTAGGTTTTGAGAAGCCACCAGATTATTTTGCACAATAACTGTACCATTTTGCATTCTTACCAGTAATGGATGAGGTTTCCAATTTCTCCATATCCCCTCCAACACTTTATTATTATTATTATTTTTTCATCTTGATCATCCGAGTGGAAGTAAAATAGCTTCTCATTGTGGTTTACATGTGTATTTCTCTAATGACTAATGATGTTGAACATCTTTTCATGTGTTTGCTGATCATTTGAATATATTCTTTGATGAAATGTTTATGTTCTTTGCCCAGTTTTTGATGGGATGGTTTGTCGATTTGCTAAGTTATTGAAGTTTTTTTATGTATTAGATATTAGACCCTTATAGTCTTAACAGAAGCTCATTCCCAAATATTTGTTTCCCAGTATGTAGGTTGTTTCTTTACTCTTTGAATAAAGTCTTTTGCTGAACATAAGTATTTAGTTTTTATGAGGTACAATCTGTATTTTGTTTCTCACAGCCTCAGATAGCATCGGGGTATATAATTAAGGTCTATTGGAACAGGCATTTAATAAGTGCGTGAGAATATTTTTGATGTCTTAGTTATTCATTTAGGTTTTGAATGATCCTAGTGTTCGTAGTTTGAATCCCTCTGAGGTAATGGTTGTACAAGGCTCAGCTTTGAATCTGTAGTACGATGGTAATGTTGTTGGTGTTGGTAAGTGCCATTGAGTCGGTTGTGACCCATAGCAATTCCAAGAATGGTTTAAATCCAAATATTTGTCATCCCTGTTAACACATTAGAGGGAGCTGTTCTTCACAATGGGGGTTTGCAATGATGACTTATAACCATTTGTCATAGAGTCCACCCTGACTTGTCTTAACTCCACGTGTGTCAAAATAGAACCTTGTTCTCTAGAGTTTCCAATAGCTAATTATTTGGAAGTAGACCTCCAGGCCTTTCTTTAGGTGAATGTGAACCTCCAACCTTTTCAACTTTTTATATTAGTATCTGAGTGCATTAACCACTTGCACTAGGTGGCCAATGATGACGTATAAGTTCATTATCGCCCACTGAGGCTACTCTAATTGCTTTCAACAATTTGGCAACATGTCCACTAGTCTGTCTCCTAAAATCCTACAGATTTTATATCTAATTCATACTTTGCCTCCTGTGCCTTCTCCATAGGGACCATTTTAGTAGCACTCCCATGTTGCCATGACTTTTGCTTCCATGCCAAATAAGGCATGTGAAACTGGGTGAGCTACTTGTTCTCTCTGAGCTGTTGTTTTCTTAACTGACACATGAGGGCATTGTACTAGATAATCCTTAAATTTTCTTCAGATGTGGCCTTCTATAATTCTGAGAAAGATGCAGATAGCTGTGTCTAGATTTTAACAGCATGGTCACACAAGTTCTTAGACCATATTTTTTCCTTCTGGATTTAAGTTAACTCCTGGTCCCACCTCCTCAAAGTCAAATCAAAGATATGAAATGGAGCTATTAATGGGAAGGGAGTTTTTGCTGTTGTTAGGTGCTATTGAGTTGATTCCTGCTCATAGTGATCCCATGTGACAGAGGAGAACTGACCCATAGGGTTTTCGTAGCTGTAATCTTTTATGGGAGCAGGTCACCATGACTTTCTCCTGAGAAAATTCTGGATGGATTTGATTCACCAACCTTTTGGATAGCAGCTGAACCCTTAACCATTGAACCACTAGGGTTTAGTGGAAAAGGAAAAGGTTACTTAAATATACCAGGTACTATAGCCTGGACTTGAGCTGAGCATTTGCACCAACATTATCTACTTGAGTAACACATTAGTTAGGAACACGCTCTGGATTCCCATTGTCTAGGTTCAACTTCTGGCTCCAATACTTCATGTCTGTATGACCTTATGTAAGTTATGTAACTCCTCTAAAATTTAATCTCCTGATTTGTAAAAAGGGGGTAAAATATTCACATTATGGAGTCATTATTAGAAACTGAATGTGTTTGTGCAAAGGACTTAGAAAAGAAATTGTAGCATAGTGGGCTACACGTTGGGCTTCTAACCATAAGGTCAGTAGCTTCAATCTACCAGCCTCTCTGCAAGAGAAACATTTCCAGCTTTGGAAACCATGTACAGTGTCGCTATGAGTTGGAACTGACTTGACAGCACATAACCACCACTACCAAGACTAAATAAATGCTGGCTGTTATTACTACCATGTAATCAATCTCTATCACAGATACCCTTTTACATATATGGAAGCTACAGCTCAAAGAGGGTTAGTAGCCTGCTTGAAATCATCTATCCAGTTAGTGGTAGAGCTGGGTTTAAAACCCAAATATCTCAGACTCTAAATGCTGGATTCTTTCTTCTACTCCAACAGGCTTCATAAAAGAATGGCCTTCCCCTTTGCATTTTGACATAGAGCATATCCATGAAAACTGGGTTAAAAAATCTAGACCTCACTTCTCATTTCCCAAAGGTAGACACATGGTGACCATCATCTGAAATGGCAATGCCTTGAGCAGGAAATTTGGCTGAGCCCAGTCAGGGGCTGTGTGTGCTGACCTCAGATGCGTTCTTTCCAATCGCTGGTATTAGAGTAGCAGAAAGCATGCTTCCCTTGGAGTCAGGCAGTTGTCATGGAAATAGGTAGCTTAGAGGCTTGATTTCTGCATCCAAGAATTGGAGCCTTATCTATCTGATTTGCAGGAGTGTGGTCAGGGTGACACCACTTTGCCCATTTAAGTGACCTGGCACATATTGTTGGAGGTGCTCAGTTTTCCTTCTCTCTTGTCTTTCTCTCACTCATGCTTGAGTTAATCACTCTTCTCAAAATTCTGAAACTGTGTGTCTATGATCTTCCAACCATTTCTGCATTTTTATATATAAAAATAAAAGCTTATTGAGGATTGTAATTGCTTGGGGATTTCCCTCATTGAAGCATCTTTGGGTAACCAGAGTCTCTCTGGCTTTCTCTCGTACTGTTTCTGATGTTAACATTTTAATAACACATTCAGAGTGTTTTTGTTTTATGAATTCTAATATAGATGGAAGTTCTTCCCAAGAGATGTTTTTAAAGCAGGTGTTTTAAAGTGAATGACTCAATATCCACATGCATATTTCCGTGACTAAAAGCCATTTTTTTATTCTTCCAGACGTCAAATTGCTCTAGTTTTCAGACAGCTCTGAGGTGGTCATCTGCCTTGTTTAATGTTTCTCTTGCCTTTCTCTGAGGAGCTCACTGCACATTGAAACCCCCAAATGTGGATTAAATGTGTGTTTATGCATATCTGTGTGTACGTGTATACGTATATGTGTGTGCGTTGTGCAATCAAAAAAGGATCTATAGTTTAACGTTGCCTCCTTTTTCACATTGGTGGGAGAACAAGTAGCTTTAAAATCCATGCATTTTAGCTTTAAAATCCATGCAAAAGGAGGTCTTATTAGGTGGCAACCAATCTGCCTATTTTGTTGAATGTTATGCTACTGTTTGGTGGTGAAGTACAGAGCCTGGCCACCCAGAGAAACCCCAGCCTCTGGGCTCACTCAGCACAAAACAGGCCCATGTTTTTAGGCCTCACAGCTCATAAGAGAGTGAGTGCACTATTACTGGAAACAGCGTACTTTGTGAGTCTGCAAGAGGGACGACAGGTCACTATTGGTATGGGTGCGTGATCATAACAGGTTTCCAGACTGCTGTATCTAATGGAATCTCCCTCTGGGAGATACTCCTCCAACAATGTGGTCACAGTGGTATTTTGAAAACACCACTTCTCTAGCTCTTTTTCAGAATGTCAGGATGCTTACTTATATATCTAGGGCTCTTGAGGTCCTCCAATTAAAATACTGGTTTTCATTTATCAACATTTTCCAAAGTTATTCAACAAGGAACAATGAGGGGTTTTTTAGTTTGTAAAATTGTGGTAAAATTATATATAAGAAAACATTTGTCAATTCAACATTTTTTTATATGTACAGTTCATTGACTTTGATTATGATCATCATGCTGTGCAACCATTATCACTATCCTTTTCTAAATGATCCCACCAATCTTAACAGAAGCTCAGTGGCCTCTAAGCAATACTCCCTCTTTTCTCCTCCCCCCACTCCTGGTAACCACTGGTAATCATTGGGCGCTATACATTGACTTTATGCCAGTGGTACCATACAATATTTGCTCTGCTGTGACTGATATTTCAGTTGGTATAATGTTTTCAAGGCTCATCCATGTTTCTGACTTATCAGGCTTCAGTTCTCTTTGTATTGAGTAGTATTCCATTGTATCAATGTACTATAGTCACCTGTTGATGGTCATTGAGATTGTTTCTACCATTTGACTATTGTAAATAGTGCTGCAATGAACATTGCTGTGCCAGTTTCTGCTTATATTCCTGTTTTAAATTCTTTTAGACACATGCTTAGAACTGGGATTGTAGGGTCATATGGTAGTTCTATGTTTAATTGCTTGACTAACCACCAAACTCTTTTCCATAGTGATTATACAATTTTGAAATCTCACCAGCAATGAATGAGTGTTCAGATTTCACCACATCCTTGCCCAAGTCTGTTTTATTTCTTCCATGAAGAAATCATAGCCATTGTAGTGGGGTGAGGTGTTATCTGATTGTGGTTTTTATTTACATCCAAGGAGCACAATTTTGGTTGTATACATGCTGTTCTAAAGGACATAATTTGTGAAGTAGATCCTCTAGAAAAGATCATGGACACTGGACTCATCCATTTTGAAGTTGACTGGGAGACAATTTCACTTCTGGTCTGGTTGGTCACAGAGCTTGAAAACAGTATACTAGGATGGGATGAGATCTGCGATAGTAGTAAGTGCAAACTGACATCTTGTTCACTGAAGGAAAGGATTTTTGCTCCAGGTCATAGCGGAGGAATATTGATGAAAATAACCCATGTCTCAATTCCTGAGAAAAGTGCCACTTGATGTTAAACTAATTGTTACATTCCAGAAATGAGGACCAGGGGGGAAAAATTCTGGTGAGAGTTAAAAAGAAGTATTCGAATATAAAAATGTGACTTCTTAAGAAAAAGCATGGGAAGGATGGGACTCACAGAGATCATCTTTTGGAAACATTTGGTAGCGATTAGGGAAAAGGGAACATGAATATAATCCAGTTATGAAGAAAAGATATATGGGGATTTATACTATAAAAATAGAGTCCTGATATAGCGCTGTAGGATAGATACTTGAATGCAAGATCTGTTTGAACTGCAATGTGGGTTGTTCAAACTCACCAGCTGCTCCTTGGAAACCCTACAGAATCGCTATAAATCAGAACCAACTCGATGGCACTTAACAACAACAACAACAACATGCTATAAAAAGGAAAAAGAAGAAGAATGAACCAGTTTTTGAGATAAAGATTCCTTGGGACAGAAGCAATGCTAATATATATATAAAACTGACAGTAATGATGGCTACCTTTTATTTCATAGAACTTTACAGTTTATAGTTTACAACATACTTTCACTAGTGTGGTCTTATGTATCCTCTTTAGGAGGACTGGAAGAAAAACTGGTGAGAAAATTCACCACAGAAAAGTGGAAGATGGTACAAGGAAATGGAAAAAAATGAACACTTGGGTCCTATCAGTTTCTGAAACTAAATGACAAGTTGTATACACAGACTTTGGAGCTGAATTTCATGGGTTCAAGTCATGGAACCTAAAAGCTGTGTGGTTTTGGACAAATCACTTAATAATATTGTATCAAAGTTTCTTCTCTGCAAAAAGAGCACCTATTTAGAGAGGTTTTATGTGGATATAAATACTTGTAATTTTTTATTGTGAATTGAGTGAAGGTTTGCAGAACAGATCATCAGTTTTACATTCAACAAATCATATACTTCATTTCATCTCAATGATTATAACCCTCTCCATCCTGGTGTAGCACTGTGGGCTAATGCGTCAGACTGTAAAGTCATTTGAACTACAAGGTCGGTGGTTCAAACTCACCGGCTGCTCCTTGGAAACCCTACACAGGGTCGCTATGGGTTGGAATCGACTCAATGGCACTTAACAACAACAACAATGTAACATCAGTTATCCCACTTCTTTCCTGTGATTCTTGTTTCTCTACCTCCTTCTTTTTCAACCTTCTGAATTTTGTTCTTAAGTAAATGCTGCCCCTTTGATCTTGAGTGGTTGTCTATTCCATGGTGTTGTTGTCTATTCACTAGTGTTGTTGTTCCCTTTATATAACTATCAATTGTTGTTGTTGTTAAGTGCTGTCCAGTTGGTTTTGACCCATAGTGATCCTGTATAGAGTTTCTGAGGAGTGGCTGGTGAGCTTGAACCACCAACCTTGCGGATCAAACCAAACTGCAGTCTAGTGCATTAACACACAATGTCACACTACTGCTTGGCTAAAAATTGAGCCATGAGGGTGAATTCAGTTCCAGATCTGAAGGATGACCGATGGTCATAGTTTCAGGTTCCTTTAGTTTCTCTCTGACCAGTGTTGTTGTTGTTGTTACTAAGTGCCATCTAGTCTGTTCTGACCCATAGTGGCCCTGTATAGTGTATCTGAGGAGCAGCTGGTGACCTTAGGTTCAAATGGACTTTGCAGTCCAGTGCATTAACTCACATCACCATACCATGTCTTTTCTTTTTCTTTTTCAGATTTGTTCCATATTTTCTTTGATTCTGTCTAGGACTGTCTAATGTGATCCCTTTCAGAACAGTTGGTAGTGGGAGCAGGACACCATCTACTTCTCAGGGTCATAGAGACTGATGTTCACATGTTTCATTAGTCCATTGAACTAGTTGATTCCAAGTATCTTCAATTTCCATTACTTTTCCTTTTTAAGATAGTTTTATGCTTATTTTATACTGCTTAGAGGAGTGCCTAACAATAAGAGCAGGTAAATGCTTGAAAAAGTGAGAAAGTTTTTTTGGAAAGTGAAATGTTATTAAGTGCTGCTGAGTCGTGTTCGACTCATAGCTACTCTGTATAGGGTTTCCGAGGAGTGGCTCTTGGGTTTGAGCCACCAACCTGTGGTTAGCAGTTCAGTGCTTATCCTACAGCACCATGCCAGTAGGTACTATGCATTTTAAAATAATACTTGTGATAGTAAGTTTAATGTTTAATTCATTTGAAAGCAGCCTTAGTGACACAATAGTTAAGTCCTTGGCTGCTAATTGAAAAGTTGGTAGTTTTAACCCATCCAATGACCCTCATGGGGAAAGACCTGGTGATTTGCTCCTATAAATATCACAGCCTAGAAAACCCTACATAGGGCGAGTCTACTCTTTCACATGGGGTCTCTATGTATCTGAAATCAACTCAACAACACTTAGTAAGAACAATTCATTTGAGGAGAGATGCTTTAGAGTTGGTAATATAAATGTTGTGAGGATGGTGCAGGACCAGGCAGTGTTTTGTTCTGTTACATATAAGGTTACTATGAGTCAGAATGGACTCAATGGCACCTAACAACAACAACAACATAAATATATATAAGTGTGAAATGAAATACAATTGTAGATAGGTCAACTTGAAGACTGGGACATGCTTACTGATGATCCAGAAGACTTACTGATTTTTAAATTCTCTGGGGAAAATTAGGTAACCTTGTGGAATCCACTAGATGGGCCTAGTGCTAACCTTCCCTTGCTTACCTGGACCCTGCAGTGCCAACTCTCTGAAATACACTGGTATCTGAATGGAGCCTCAGGGTGTTCACTCACCTGCATTCCTGTTGACAGTAGCCTACAGGTTAGACCATCACCTGGTGGTTGGAGTCTACTAACCAACTTTCTTAACTTCTTCCTATCTTCCTGCCTTCACAGCCTCCTAAACTCAGAGACAGATTCTAAGCAATCACTCTCCCTAAGTGCTTGGCACATAGCAAGGTTTAGCGTTTTGATTATTTCAACTCCCAATGTCAAGAACAGGTTAAAGAACAGGCTGACTTTGACACTCTGGAGACCAAGGATGTTGGGGCATGTGCCCACTGAAAATCCCTGGAGCCCATTCCCGGGACCTGCCTGCCTGGGAACATCTGGACAGAAACTGGTCTCCTCTGCTTTTGCAATTGCACTTTTGAGAGAGACAAGCGAGCAGGACATCTGAGTGACAATAAGTCCTTAGAGCTCCTCAAGAAGGGCTAAGTACAGTAATTTGTTGTAATGACTCAAATTTAAAACAATAACCCAGAGGCATAATAGTGTGGGCCAAGAATACCTACTGCATCTGATGGGCTGTTAATGGGAAATTCGCAGTTTGATTGGGTGGAAGAGAATTTTCAAATGACTTTCACTCTGGCTGTGTGCCTTGCAGTGTGGAGAGCTAAGTTTCCTATCAGGGTTAATTTGGACCAATTCCTCTCTGCCTGCCGAGAGTCATTCTCCTGATGGAGGCCCCTTTACTGTTCTGCTGTCCTCGTAACTTGATACATATTTCTAAGGCAGCACTCTCATACTCATTCACTCTTGCATTTTTTCTCTCTCTTTCCTTGCCATCTCCCTCTCAGTGAAGCTGCTACTTCAAAGCCACTTTCTTAAGTGAGAGACAGGAGTAAATACACTGCAGTTGCAGGAACTGCACCTGGCCGGGTTGAGAGATGTTGAGATGCAAACATCTAGGAACATGCCCAGATCTGGAAAAGATTTTGCAGTTTGTTCCCAAGGTGTTTCTTTAACTGATGGTAGAAGGCCAGGGAGGCAGTGACTGCTGTGAGGTCTCCCTATTGCAAAGTCAAAGGGCTGGGACCACAGCCCCATTCCCTTCTCTCTTTACCACCAATTTCACCCCACTCTGAGAGCATCACTCATTCCCAGCACCAGCTTTTGAAAACCAGGGATCAGAGTTTAAAAGGGATTTGGGAATTTTGCAAGTCACTCAGTCTGGGCATTCATCCATGGAAATACTTCTTCTCCCTTGTTCTTATGTCTTGGTCCTCCTTTCTGGCACTGCCTCCCAAGTATCTGCTTTGGACCCACTCAGATTTGCCCCACCAGGGCAGCATTCCATAAGTTAGCATTCTTCCTAGTTTTTTCTTTTCCCCTTCATCAAAATTGCTATCCTGCCGGTGCTCTTAGCTCTGCAAATACACCCTGATGAGTTCAAGCTCAATATGAGTGAACATTAACTTAATGACTAGACTCTTAGGGGGCAATCAGGGAAGTAATGTATAAGGGTGGAATTCTATATTATCATGATGACAAGACACAAGGAAAATACACACATCACATATTTTTTGTGGGAAGCTTTTCCATCCTAGTGTTAATCAAACTGGCCTCACTCATGACTCTATAAAGAAAATAGTTCTTTTCAACGAGTCAACATAATCAATTCAATTCAACAGATAGTTCCTGTAGTGGGTTGAATTGTTTTCCCAAAAGATATGCTCAGGTCTCTATCCCTGGTTTCTGTGAAGGGGTTCTTATTTGGAAATAGAGTTTGCAGATGCAATCAAGTTAAGATAAGGTTATATTGGGCTGGGGGTTGGTGGTAGTAAATTCAGTGACTGGTGTCTTCATAAGAAAAGTAGAGGATGAACACAGAGGGAAATACACAAAGGGATGAAGGCTACTTGATGATCAAAGCAGAGATTGGTGTGATGTAACTACAAGCCAAGAATTTTCATCAACCACCAGAAGATACATGAGATAAGGAAGAATTCATCCCTACAGCCTTAAGAGAGAGCTCAGTTATACTGAATTCAGATTTTTAGTCTCCAGAACTGTGAGATAACACAGTTCAATTATTTTAAGTCATCAGCTTCATGGCATTTTGTTATGGTAGACCTAGGAAGCTGATACAGTGGCTAAGTGTTTATGTTGTACAGGTGCTCTTCTAGATGCTGGGGATACAGGTGCCAAGACACATGTGGTACCTGCCTTACCAAGGTCTCTTCAGAAGCTCCAGGAGAGCTTGACAGTAATGGGTGATAGGATCACTTCTCTCTCTCTCTTTTTTTCTAAGTTTTTATTGTGAGCTGAGTGATAGTTTACATGGGAGAACATTGGATTTACACCATTGCTACACTGCAATGATTACAATCTCCTCTGTGCATCATCATTCAACATTATTTGCTTCCATTCCCTCTGTTGTTTTTTTATTTTTTATTTTTTGTGGGGAGGAGTGAGGTAGGGAGGAAGATGTACACAAAAACACTCAGAAATATATAATAATTTAAACAACCAAAGGGAGCCTGCCTCCTGGCTGCCAGCACCAAGTCCTTCTCTTTCCATGAGTTCAGAGTCCTAAGCTGTTCCCTCTCTCCATGTCCTCATCTCTGCCTCCATCTCTGGTGTTGCTGCTTCTCTGGATAAGGTCCCGCATTCTGCCTGTGCTCTTCTCCCTTGATGGTCCTAGGGTCTTCTGTTCTTGGACTGTAAGATTAACTACTCCTCCATTTTTGTTATAAAACCTCTACCTTTACAGTTGTGACAGTCACAATTAGTCAGGATAACAATTACTCACTATTGAATCACCAGAACTCTATCCCCATCTCCTTTCTCCAGGCCTGTCTAGACAAGATGAAAACCATTCAGTGGGGACTCTATCTTCCCCCACATACTCTTAAACTAAACTCCCTTTTGAATACTTGTATCCAGTCACTTGGTACCTTTATTACCCCCTCATTTCAGGTAGCCAATGTCTAAGTTGCCCATCCCTATCTACCTTGTATACAGAGGGGATAAGATTGATACTTGATGTGAAGACTCCTTCCCTTTCCATTGGTGCCTTGAGCTACTACATCCATAAGTATAGGTCAAGTTCATCAAATTATAATAATTTACACTCATTTCCTTCATCAATTTTTTTTTTTTTTTTATCTTCCTCTAGTCAAGTTCTAAGGAGCTCTGGTAGCATAGTGGTTATGAATTGGGCTGCTAATCTCAAGGTCAGCAGTTCAAAACTGCCAATTGTTCGGTGGGAGAAAGATGAGACTTTCTGCTCCCCTAAAGATTTACAGCCTTGGAAACCCCGTGCAGGGTTGCTATGAGTTGGAACGAACTCCTTAGCTCATAACAACAAGTTCTGATTATCAAGCCATTGCAGCTAGGTCAAATGGGTAGGTACTATCTGAAAGTCTGGGTGTTCTTGTGCATCTCACTTCACACCAGCTGGATGCTTCACTCTCAGCTCTAGTCCTCTGTGACCTTGTTCTTGTCCATAGGCTCAGAAGTCCCCAGGTCTTAGCACATTTTGGACCAACCAGCCCTTCCTCTTCTCTCTCTTATCTCCAGGTCAATGGGAGTCTATGGAATATGGTTGAACTCAGCCCATATCTTCATTGCTGCCTTTCCCCTTCTTTCACTCACCAGTAGACCAACATGGTCACCAGCAAGCTTACATGCCTGCTCATGTGTTCCTTTTGAGTTTCAGTCTTAGAGAGGGGTTTGCCCTGAAGGGACTTGATTACTTGCCTTAATGGCTCCCTGGCAAACAACTTGCTTGTTCTTGTAGTAGCCAATCAAACTGACATTTTTGTTTTGGATTTTTCCTGCTGATGTTTTTTGAAGATGTATCTTCTGTTTCTCTAGCTGTTCCAGGCTGGTCTGCTTGTCCATTCTAGTGGGAATATCTCACCTCAGAATTTTCTGGATGGGGCTCAGGATTCCACCTAAGGTCCTATACACTGCAAAGGCTCCGTAAGAAGCCTATTTCACTGGGCAAGTTCTAGAACTCTTTTAGGTATTCCAATCAAGTATAGGCTGAAGATGGGCTTACAAACTTTCTGTAATCATGTTTCCCAACATTCCTTTCTATCCCACTCAAGTGTCTATTTTATCATAGTAGGCAAGGGCAACCAATATTCATAAGACAGTCAAGCATCTTAACATTATTTTCCCTCTTCAGATTATATCTAGATCCTTGTATCACAGAGCCCTGTTATTCCATGGGTGAGCTTACATTTCTATTTACCTCTGTCCCATTTAGCCCATGCAAACCTGTCTTAGTGTTCCCCTATCTACCTTGTTCTTTCACCTCCTTCCTCTTATTGTGTATTGCCCTCTCCAACACCTGAACTATGTATCTACCCCCTACCCTGTGCTCTACCATCACCTCCCTCCACCACCCCCAACCCTACCCCACCCCACCCTCAATGGTAACCAACAAATATTTTTTCCCCCTTTTAGTATGGATATATTTTCTTAAGCTTTTACAATAATGGTCTTATTCAATATTTGTCCTTTTGTGACTAATTTCACTCAGCATAATGTCCTCAAGATTCATCCTTGTTATGTGGTGGCTTGTAGTTTCCTTGTTATTTTTCAAGGTAGCATAATATTCCGTTGCATGTATGTACCAAAGTTTGTTTATCTATTCTTCCATTGATGGGCACTTAGCCTGTCTCATCTTTTTGCTATTGTGAATAGTGCTGCTATGAACATTGGTGTGCATATATCTACTTGTGTTATGGCCTATATTTCTTATGACTATATACCAAGTAGAGGAATTGCTGGATCATAATGTATGCCTGTTTCCAACTTTCTGAGGAAGTGCCATACTGTTTTTCAGAGTGGATGGACCATGTTGCATTCCCACCAGCAGTGTAGGAGGATTCCAATCTCTCCACATCCTCACCAGCATTCATTGTCCTTTTCTTTTTTGAACTTCACTTACTGCTGGTGTGAGATGATATCTCATTTTTGTTTTGATTTGCATCTCTCTACTGCCTAATGATTGTAAACATTTCTTCATACGTTTTTTGGCTGCCTGAATCTCTTCCTTGGTGAAGTGTCTGTTCATGTCCTGAGCACATTTTTTAATTGGGTTATTTGTCTTTTTTTTTTTT
>NW_006408553.1:1698816-1703091 GCF_000296735.1 Chrysochloris asiatica | reverse complement strand
CAATGTTTAGTCTTCCTATCCAGGAGCATGTTACATTCTTCTGTTTTTGTAAGTCTCTTTTGGTTTCTTGTAATAGTGTTCTCTAGGTTTCTTTTGTTTCTCTGGTTATATTTATTCCCAAATATTTCATCCTTTGGGTGGCTATTGTAGATGATATTGCTTTCCTAATGTCCTTTTCAGGGGGCCACTCCACTCTTGAGACACATTCTGGTTCCACTATCTTTTCACTCTTCTCCATAGTTTAGTGCATAGCTCTGATTTTAGAGCTGCATGGACACAGCCCACTTCCTGCTTCAAACACTGACTTTTCTAGCCTTCTTTCACTCGTTAGGGAAGTATCTGACTTTGGTGTTAAATTAGGCTAATTTTGAATCATTGCTCCACAAATTAGAAGTTAAACCTCCAGTTTCCCCATGTCTACAAGAACAATACTCAGATGGCCTTGAGTATTTCCTCGAGGAATTCAAGAGAAGAGACTCCAGGGTAAATCATAGAGTTGGATAGACAAATGAACTTGTATCCTATTGTCTTGTCTTTATCCTCCACTTGCTAACAGTGTAATCTTGAGCAAATTACTTAATTTACTGGGCCTCAATTTCCTCCTCTATTTATGAGAATCTTCATACATCTGCCCATTTTTGGTACTGTGGTAGCTTGTGTGTGGTTCTGTTGTAAAAGCTATGCTAACTGGCAGTTCAAGTACCAGCAGGGTTGCCCATGATGGACAGGTTTCAGGGAAGCATCCAGAGTAAGAACAAACTAGACGGGAAGGAAGATGAGCCCCTTTCATTGGAAGGCACTCAAGATAACCCCAATGAGGTGGATTGACACAATGTTGGCTGCAAGAATGGTGTGATAGTTAAGGTTTTGTGTCAACTTGACTAGGCCAGGATTCTCAGTGGTTTGGCAGTTAAGATATAGCTGTCCTCCATCATGAAATCTAATATAATGCAATCACCTCTATGATAAAATATGCTATGAGCTGTCAATCAATTGAAAGGAGTTTTCCTTGGGTATATAGGCTACTTCCAATATGTGGGGAACTTGTGCAAAGACTTCTTCACTTTTTGCTGGCTCTGGACCTGGCATTTGCATTGTAATTCAACTTGCAGTTTTTGGTCTACTTTATTCTTGGTTATCATCAGCCTGTCTGTCATCTGACCTGCTAAGCTTGGGTTCATCAGCACAGAAGTTACATGAATCAGAAGACCCTATGCTGACATCTGACCTATGGACTTGGGACTTGTTCACCTCTACAACTGTGTGACTAGTTTCTTGATATAACTCTCTCTTTATAGACACATATATAAAGTTCACTGGTTTTGCATCACTAGAGAACCCAGCCTAAGACAAGTGGGCTCAAACATAACAAGAATTGTAAGGATGGTGCAGGACCCAGCTGTGTTTCATTATGTTGTGCGTAGTGTTGCTATGAATCAGCGCTGACTTGATGGCACCTAACAACAACAGCAACATCATATGACAATATTAATAGCATTAATTCTGTAGGCTATGAACACTGACAGAGTTAATACATGTAAAGTGTACATGAGTTTCTGATAAACAGTAGGTACTCAATGAGACTATTGTTGTTAGGTGTCATTGATTCTCACTAACAGTAAGGCCATGTGACAGAGTAGAACTGTCCCATATGGTTCTGTTAGGCTGTAATCCTTACAGGAGAGATCCTGGGTTCTTTCTCCTGTGGTGTTGATGAGTAGGTTTGATAATTACTTGTTTAGCTTAACTATTTATAATAATAACTATTTGTTTAGCTTAATCTTTCTTTTTTCTTTTAACTTTTTATTGTGAATTGGGTGAAGGTTTGCAGACAAGATCCTCAGCCCTACATTCAGCAAACTATAAACTTGTTTCATCTCAATGATTACAATCCCCTCCCTGCAACAATATTTATTCTACTTCTTCCCTATGGTTTCCCGTTATATCTTATATTTCACAAATGAACACAGCAAAAATATTTGATGTAAGCTTAACAAAACAACTAATACATATTCATTTTAATTTCTAAAGGACACATTTTACCAGCCATCCTGCTGCTTTCAGGCACACAGTCAACTTCTCTGTAGCATTGCTTTTCTAAGTAGGGATCTCAAGGTCTACTCATGCTCTTCCTTCTTGATGGTCCTGGGATCATCTGTCCTGATGTGAAAGATTACTCTCCACTCTTAGTTACACATCCTCTACAATTACAGCTGTGATAATCACAATGAATCTTGCTAACAATTATTCACAATTGAGTCATAAAATGCTATCACCATCATCTCCCATCTCCTTTTACGAGATCCATCTGGAAAAGAGGGAAATTATTCATTGGGGATTTGACCTTATCTCCCTCATTCTGCAACTAAGCACACTTGTGAAACTTATAAACCAGGCACTTCATGCCTTTGTAGCCCCCATACTTTTGATAACCAATGTCTAAATGTTTTGTCCCTATATACTGTGGGTTAAGACCCCTAATGAGATGGATTGACCAAGTGGCAGCATTGATGGACTCAAGCGTGGCAAAGTAGTGAGGTTGGTCCATGATTGGGCAGTGTTTTGTTCTGCTGTGCATAAGGTCGCTATGGGTCAGTACCAACTTGATGACACCTAACAACACCAACATATACTGTGGGTTAATGTGCCAGACTTCAAAGCCGTTTGAACTGCAAGGTCGGTGGTTCAAGCTCACCGTTTGCTCCTCAGAAACCTTATACAGGGTCGCTATAGGTCAGAATTGACTCGACAGTACTTAACAACAACATCAACCCAAGTACACTGAGGAAACAAGGTTGTTCCTTGATATGAAGAATCCTTCCATTCTGATTGGAATTTTGAGTCACTGAATTCATAGGCACAAGTCTATCTACTTCATCAAATTGTAGAAATTTCCACTTGTTCTCAGTATCAAATATCTTTATCTTCCTTAGTTTGGTGAACTAGCCATCCATGCTAGGTCAAATGGGTACTAACTTCAAGTGTTAGAGTTTATGCCTCCCTGCACTTCAGATTAGCCAGCCCTTCCTCTTCTCTTTCTAATTTCAAGGTCTATGGGTGACAATGGAACACGGCCAACCTACCCCATGTCTTCATCGCTGCATTTCCCCCACTGCCACTCACAAGTAGCCCCAGATGATCACCTGTGAGCATACTATAGTGTTTATGTGTTCCCTTTGAGTTTCAGCTCTAGAAGGGAGCTTTTGTTTCTTGATACCTCCAAACCAAACAGCTTACTTGGTAGTCAAACAGCCAAATAATCTTTTTTTTTTCTTTCCCTGCAGGTCTTTTTTGCAATATGAGTATTCTGTTCTCACAGCAGTTTTGAGTTGGTCTGCATATCTTTATAAGTGGGACTGTCCCAACCCAGAAGGTTCTGGGTGGGACTCAGGATTCTACCTAAGGTCCCATACTCTACAAAGGCTTAACAAGAAGCCTATTTCCCTGGGCCAATTCTATTTTCCATTTTAGCAAATCAAATTAGGCTGAAGGCAGACTTACAAGCTTTCTGTCATCATAATTCTTAGTATTTATTTTTATCACACTTAAATGTCTATTTTAGGCAGGGGAAAACAAGACGGTCAAGCACATTACCATTTTTCCCCTCCTTTAACCATTTAGTCTATGTCTTGACCAATGTATGTACTCACAGAACAATGTTTTTCCAAAGTTGTGTATAAATCACTGTTTACCTCTATCTCATTAGCCCATGCATACCTCCCTAAAAGTCTTTTCTTAATTGTTCATCTGCCACCCCTCCTCATCTTGTGTATTGCCCTCTCCCTCCATTTATATTGCCCTTCCTGTCATCTGAGCAAACATGTGTCTACCCTGTAGCTAGTGAACTACTCTCCCCTCCCTCTGAACCCTGGTAACCATCAAAGAATGGTTCTTTTAGTATGGAAACCTTTTTGTAAGCTTTTGCAATAGTGGTCTCACACAATATTTGTGTTTTTGTTATTGACTAACTTCACTCAGCATAATAACCTCGAGGTTCATCCATATTATGAGGTATTTTGCGGATTCATCACTATTCTTCAAGGTTACATAGTATTCCATTGTGTATATCTAACAACATTTGTTTATCTGTTATTCCACTGATGGGCACTTAGACTGTCTCTATCATTTTGCTATTGTCAATAGTGCTGCAATGAACATTAGTGCATTGGTATGCATATATCTACTTGTGTTCTGGCTTGTATTTCTTGTGGGTATATATCAAGTAAAGGGATTGCTTGGTCATAAGGTATTTCCATTTCTAACTTTCCGAGGAAA
>NW_006408553.1:1696346-1697921 GCF_000296735.1 Chrysochloris asiatica | reverse complement strand
ACTCAAAAGCATCAATTCTTCTACGGTCTTCCTTATTTACTGTCCAATTTTCACATGCATATGAGGTTATTGAAAATACCATGGCTTGGGTCAGGCACACCTTAGTCCTCAAGCTGACATCTTTGTTTTCAACACTTTAAAAAGGTCTATAGCACCTAGATTTGTCCCTGTTTTTCCATTGATGATCTTTATAGTTCTGGGATTTATGTTTAGATCTTTAATCCATGTTGCACTAGTTTTTGTTTATGATGCGAGATATGGGTACTTTTTCATTCTTTTACATATCGATTTCCAGTTTTGCCAACACCATTTGTTGAAGACAAAACCTCGTTCCCATTTAATGTATTTGAAAACTTTCTTCAAAGTTCAGTTGACTGTATGTTGATGGATTTACTTCTGGGTTCTCGATTCTGTTCCATTGATCTATGTATCTTTCACTGTACCAGTACAAGGCTGCTTTGACCACTGTGGATGTGTAGTAAGTTTTGAAATCAGGGAGTGAGAGGCCTCCAACAATGTTTTTCTTCTTAAGCTGTATTTTGCTTATCCTAGGTCTCTTTCCTTTCCATATAAAGTTTACGATTATTTTTTCCATCTCTGTGTAGAATGTTGTTGGAATCTGGATTGGGATTGTGTTATATCTGTATATTGCTTTGGGTTGTATTGGCATTTTCCCAATATTAAGTCTTCCTATCCATAAGCATGGTGTATGCTTCCATTTTGGTAAATTTCTTTTGGTTTCTTTTAGTAGTGTTTTCTAATTTTCTTTTGTTTCTCTGGTTATAGTTATTCCTATATAGTTCATCCATTGGGTGGCTATTGTAAATGGTATTGTTTTCTTAATTTCCTTTTCAGAGATGTCTTTATTATTATAGAGGAATCCAACCACTTTTTGTATATTTATCTTGTACCCTTTTACTTGACTGAATCTTCCAATGAGTCCCCAAATTTTTTTGCTGACTCTTTGGGATTTTCTATGTATAGGATCATATCATTACCAAATCTAGAAAGTTTTACTTCTTCTTTGCCAAATTGAATGCCTTTAATTTCCTTTTCTTGCCTAATCATACTAAGACTTCCAACACAATAATGAATAGGAGTGGATGTAGAGGGCATCCTTGTCTGGTTCCTGTTTGCAAAGGGAAGGCTTTCAGTTTCTCTCCATTGAAAGTGATGTTGTCTTTTGGTTTTGTATGTATGCTTTTATTTATACTGAGGAAATTCCCTTCAATTCCTACTGTGTTGAGTGTTTTTATCAATAATGGGTGTTGGATATTGTCAGATGCTTTTTCTGCAATAATTAACATGATCGTGTGGTTCTTTTCATTTCTTATTTATATGGTGGATAATGTTGATTATTTTTCTAATATGGAATCATCCTTACATCAAATTCAACAGTAAAGCCACCTAGGACTGGATTTTTTTTGTTGGGGGTTTTTGAAGATCTGATCAATTTCTGCTTTTGTTATAGGCCTGTTCAAGTTTTCTACTTCACTTTCTATAAGTTTAGGTAAGTTGTGTATTTCTGAAAATGCATCAATTTCCTTTAGATTTTCAAATTTGAATATAACACTT
>NW_006408553.1:1694285-1695376 GCF_000296735.1 Chrysochloris asiatica | reverse complement strand
TCATCCATTCTGCTACCCTCTGTATCATGACATCCTTTTGCTGACACTCTACTTTACCAAGTATGATACCTCTCTCTAGGGTCTGTTCCCTCCTGATAACATGCGCAAAGTATGTGCGATGAAGTCTTACTGCCCTTACTTTTTTTTGCAGCATTCTGGATGTACTTCTTCCAAGACATATTTGTTTGTTTTTCTGACAGTATGTGTATGTTCAATATTATTTGCCAACAATACAATTCAAATGCATCTATTGTTTTTTGTTGTTCCTTATTCATTGTCCAGATTTCACATGCATAGAAGGTGATTGGAAATACCATGTCTTGAGTCAAGCTTACTGTAAGTTAGGGTTCTGTTTCAACTTAAGTAAGCCAGGATTTCCAGTGTTTTAGCAGTTAAGATGTGCTTATTCCCATGGTGATGAAACTTGATACAGAAATAGCTAACTTTATGATGAGTGGCTAATCAATTGAAAGGATGTTTCCTTGGAGGTGTGATCTGCTGCCAATATAATGGACATGCAGGAAAGGCTCTCTCTTCTACTGGGGACCTAGGACTCTATAACTTAAAACCATTTCTTTGACAATAAATTTCTCTTTATATATATATACACACATATATGGATTCCAAAGGTCGTGCTAATGGAGGGGGCGGCGGCTGAATGATGTGTGAGAACTGCGCAGACCTGGTGGAGGTGTTAAGTGAAACCCAGACCATGGAGCAGCGGGGTGAGAGGTGTCTGGAGACCAGGTTGACCGGGGGTGTGTGGGGTGTGTGTGTAGGGTGTTGCTGCCTAATGGGAAGAGACTGCAGCGGCCAGTCAGGCTGTCCTACTTAGCCTGGACACGAGGGCACCATCCCAGCCTAGCCATTGGATCGTGGCTTTGAGGCAGGCTTGACCAACTTAGACACCCACAAGCGCAGCCCAGAGCGTCTCATTACAACCCTGTCACCCCTGCTGCGCTTCTACCTCTTGACTGATGCGACATCGAGGACGAGGACAGAAATCCCACCTTCGGGCCAGAATTAAGGGCCTTAGTGCAAGGAGATTCGTGTTTAACAGCGACCTCGCAGCCGCCACTCGTCTGTCTGTC
>NW_006408553.1:1678889-1689705 GCF_000296735.1 Chrysochloris asiatica | reverse complement strand
GGAGCAGCTGGTGAACTAGAACCACTGACCTTGCAGTTCAAACAACTTTGCAGTCTGATGCATTAACCCACAGCACCACACCAGGACTCCTCATACATGCATATTAAGCTACTGTAAACATCATGACTTGGATCAGACACACTTTAGTCCTCAAACTGATATCTTTGCTCTAGAACATTTTAGAGTGGCCTTGTGCAACTGATTTAACCAATGCAATATGTTGTTTGTTTTCTTGACTGCTGCTTCCATGTGTATTGATGGTGGATCCAAGCAAAATGAAATCTTTGACAATTTCAATCTTTTCTCCATATGTCTTCATGTTATTTATTGGTCCAGTGGTAAGGATTTTTGTTTTCTTTGCACTGAGGTGGTCATAGATCTTCATCAGTAAATATTCTAAGTACTCCAAAGTGTTTTAATTATGCTCATGAGGAACCTATACATAGACCAAGAGGAAGTCACTTGAACAGAACAAGGGGACACTGAATGGTTTAAAATCAAGAAAGGTGTGGGCCAGGGTTGTATTCTTTTACTTACTTATTCAAATCTGTATGTTGAGAAAACAATACAGGAAGCTGGATTGTGTTAAGAAGAACGTGGAATGAGGATTGGAGAAAGACTCCTTAACAACTGTGGTATGCAGATGATACAACCTTGCTTGCTGAAAGCAAAGAGGACTTAACATTTTGCCACTGAAATCCTTCAGTATTGCAACCAAAGGCAGTTGATTTTTCTCTTCAGTTCTCTCAGCTTGAGAAATGCTAAGCATGTCCTTCCTTTTGGTTTTATAATGCTAGAACTTTGTGCATTTCATTGTAATAGTTGTCTTTGTCTTCTTGAATTGCCCTTTGAAATTTTCTGTTCTTTTAGTTTCTCATTTAATCCATCCCCTTTAGCTTCCTTACCGTCAAGAGCAAGTTTCAGAATCTCTTCTGACATCCACTTTGGCCTTTTCTTTCTTTCCTGTCTTTATAATGAGCTTTTTGCTTTTTCCTGTATGATGTTCTTATTATCACCCCACAACTCCTGTGGCCTTTGATCATTAATGTGTAGTGCATCAAATATGTTCTATAAATTCGGGTGGGATATACTCAGGGTCATATTTTGGCTATTGTAGAGTTCTTTTAGTTTTCTTCAGCTTTAGTCTGAACTTGCATCTGACCAATTGATGACTTCCTTCAGTATCATTGGTTCTTGATTATAAGAGACCTCTTGTGGTTAGCAGTCCAGTATTTATCCTACAGAGCCACACCAGGACTCCAGGATTTATAGTAGAAAGCTAGGTTCTCTGCTTCTGTGCTCAATCTGTTATGAGATGTTTTTTAGTTGAAATATATGAAGAAAACACAGGCTCACATAGATATGTAGGTAGGAAAAAAGAGGTGACTTCAGTCCCCCAAGACAGTCTTGGTAACATTAAGGGATCTTCAAGTCACATTTGAGAACAACTGACCTAGAGCATAGTCTATGGGACATGCATGGTGAAGCACTGTCAGAGAGAGAGGCATTTGGTCTACACAACTAGGAAATGGCACTTCTCAGTCTACTGGTGCTTCTTTATCTGCACTCCTTTAGCCTTGGGGCTTGCCTCAGGAATCTATTTTTGTTCCTCTGTAAGCATTCTCGACACAGCCAGAGTGTTATTTTCTAGAGGTAAGTTGCTCCGAACCTGTAGCACTGCAGGATAGTGCACTGGGCCACAAGATTGGTTTGAACCTCAAGATCAGCAGTTCAAACTCACAAGTTGCTCCTAGGAAACCTTATATAGGGTGTCTGGTAGTGTTGTGATTATGAATCAGTATGTGAACCTTAAGGTCAGCAGTTCAAAACTACCAGATGTTCCAGGGAAGAAAGATGAGGCTTTCTACTTGAGTAAGATTTACAGCCTTGAAAACCCTGTTCAGGGTCACTATGAGTTGGAACCGACTCCACGGCACATCATGACCACGATGAGTCACAACCAACTCAACACTTAACAACAACAATCTTCTGATGAGTTCCCATTACACTGAAAATAATCCAAGCTCACCGGTATGTATGCTTGTATGCTGGTCCTTGTCCATCTCTTACCTCATTTCTTAGACCCCTTGCCCTTGCTCACCTCTCTCTAGTCATGCTGACCATCCATGAGCATACTAAACTCTATCCTTTAGTATTCTCTGGTCTTGTTTCCTGTAGTGCTGTTCTCTCATATCTTTGCATGACTGACTTGTTCTTGCCATGCAGTTAGGTTGCAGTCAAGATGGCATCCACATTGACTGAAGCAGTTGATATATGAAAGTTTTATTTTCCTAAAACTTCTCTAACTATGTGAATCTATTTGTTCCTCTTTTACTTTCCTCATAGTGCTTATCATTAGCTGCAATTATCTTCTCAAAAAAAAAAAAAAATTGTATTGTTGCTAGGGTGAACAAATTAGTTTTCCACTCAACATCTTATACATGTTTTGTTTTGTGTTATTAATTGCAATCCCTCAATGTAACAACTCATGTACTGCTTTTCCCCTGGGGTCCCCATTTCTATTAGTCCTTTCCTGACCATTCCTGCCTTCTGAGCTTTGATTTGGGGCAAATTTTGCCCTTTGGTTCTCATATAGTTGATTGTTCTGAGGAATACACCAACACAGATATTTTTGTTCACTTTATATACCTGTTTATTGTTCGACTATAAGGAAATCCCCAGGAGTGGGTTTAGTTCCATGTTTGAAGGATGACTCAGGGTCATAATCTCAGGGGTTCCATCAGATTAGTAAATCTGGTCTGTTTTATGATTTTAAATTTTGTTCTACATCCCCCACCCCAGTCTGTCCAGAACCTTCTATTGTAATTTCAATCAGAGTAGTAGGTAGTAGTGGCCAGACAACATCTTGTTCTTCTCATAGTAGAGGCTGTGATTCACATGGTCCATTGCTTTTTGCAGTAATTGCCTTCCTTGAGTCTTTGATTTCTTTGTTCTTTGCGCTGGATGGAGAGAGACCAATAGTTGCGTCTTAGAAGACTGTTCACAAGCTTTCAATATCCCATTTGTTATTCATCAAAGTAGAATGTTGTTGTTGTTACTGCTGTTAAGTGCCATGCGGACTATGTTATACCAATTGACCTAGATGTCACCTGAAACTGTAGTCCCCAAGTTCAATGAGCCATTCCCTCAAAGTTTTTGGTTATGGCTAAGAAATTTTAAAACTTGGACCCCTGTATGAATATCATCTGCCAAACCTACTTGCATATATACTCGTGGGTATCATTTTGTTTTACTTCCCATATCGGTTCAGCTTGCCCAACTATCATTTACAGACTGCTTGTTATGGCAGGATTGTGTATGCAGTTGTATTTTCCTTTGTTGTCTTTAACTCGTACATACCTCCCAGTGTTTTCCCTTGCCTTGATCATATTGTATTGATTTCCTTCTTATTGTATATTGCCTTTACCTTCACCGAAATTAATATGTGTCTACTTTCCAGCTGGACTCCTGGTATGCCATTGTATGATAAGCACTGAACTGCGAACCATAAGGTTGGTAGTTCAAGCCCACCAGCTCCTTCTCAGAAACCCTATATGGGGTCACTATGAGTCAGAACCAACTCAACAGCACTGAACAACAACTCTCTAGCTAATAATTTTCCCTCTTTTCCTCCACCATACCTAGCAACCATCAAAGAATGTTTCTTTCAGTGTGTAAACCTTTTTTTGACTTTTTATAATAATGATCTCATATGATATTTGTCTTTTTGGTGATTAAATTATTTTACTCAGCATAATGCTCTCCAAGCTCATCCATATTATAAAGTGTTTTATGAATTCATCATTATTCTTTAATGTTGCATGGTGTTTCATTGTGTGTGTGTACCATAGTTTGTTTACTCATTTGTCTGTTGATAGGCAGTTAGGTTGTTTGCATCTTTTTTTGTGATTGTGAAAAATGCTATGATGAACATGGATGTGCTTATATCTATTTGTGTTGGGTTCTGATTTCTCTAGGACATATACTTAGTAATGGGATTACCAGAAGCTCTGGTGGTACTATATGATACACACTGAACTGCCAGCTTCAAAATCACTCATTCAATCCTAGAAGTTGCTCCTTGGGAGAAAGATGAGGCTTTCTAGTCCTGTAAATATTCACAACCTCAGAAATCCTATACAGGGTCATGAAGAGTTGGAATTGACTAGATGTAGTGAGTTAATTATTTTGAATGAGATTGCTGAATCATATGATGTCTCTAACTTTTTAAGGACGTTCCATACTATTTTCCTATTTCACCAGCATTGTATGAGTATTCCAATCTCTCCACACCTTCTGGTTTTGCTGGGGTGAGATGCTATCTCATGTTAATTTGCATTTCTCTAGTGACTAATGATTGCGAGTATCTCTTCATGTATTTGTGGTCATCTAAATGTCTTCTTTGGAGTCTTGGTGTGGTGCTATGGTTTAATGCAATGGGCTGTAAGGGTGATGTGAAGCACAAGATCAGCAGTTCAAACTCACCAGCCATTCCCTGAAAAGCCTATACAGGGTCACTATGAGTCAGAAATGACTCGACAGCCCTTAACAACAAGTATATTCTTTGGAGGTATCTGTTCATGTTTTGTGCCCATTTTGAAACTGGGTTGTTTCCTTTTTTGTTGTAGTGGTTTTGATGTTTTCTATGAATTTTAAAGATTAGTCCCTTTTTATGTATGTCATTGCCAAAAGTTTTTCCCAATCTGCAGGTTCTTGTTTTAACCATTTTACAGAAGTCTTTTGATGTATATAAATGTCTAATTTTTAGGAGATCCAAGTCTTCTAGTTTATCTTCTGCTGTTTGTGTATTTTAAGTTATGTTTGACAGTTTATTTATGCCAAAAATTAAGGCCTTTCATTTTGCCCTTATTTTTTCTTTGATGATCTTTATAGTTTGAGGTTTTATACTTAGGTCTTGTATCCATCTTGAGTTATTTTTGTATGTGGTGTGAACTATGAATCCATTTTATGTTTTTGCAAATAGATATCTAGCATCATTTGTTAAATCTTTTAAACATTTACTGAATTTTGGCCCTTTGTCGAAGTCCATTTATCTTTAGATGGATGGATTTACTTTTGAGTTCTCGGTTTTGTTTCATTACTCTGTTATTGTACCAGTGCCCGGCTGTTTTGACTACCATGGCTGTAGAGTAGGTTTTAAGATACATAGTATATGCAATTATCTTAATTGTGTAATTATCTACTTCTTTATGATCTGTCTAACCATAGAAGAAGGTAGGCGCTGTTGTTGTAAGTGACTTCTTTATCATATTCAACTCTTTATTTTCAATCTCCGGAATAACATCTGGCACATAGTGAATGCTCAGTAAATAATTTTGAATATGTGAGTAAAAAAAGAACTGTATGAAATAATAATTGAACTGGAAATCAGATCTGGATTTTGATCCCAGCTTTGTCACTAGCTCTTTGACAACAATTCCTACTGTGTAGGGTTGTTCTGAAATTAGATGAGATAATGAATGTAAAGTACTTGTCACATAAAAATCATTACATAATTTGTTCCTCCTCACTTCCTTTTCCCTAACCTACCTAGTCAACAACACAGCTAACTAAAAAACAAACAACATGACTTTTGTGGCTGGCTATCTTGAATGAGCTCTGACCCATAGCTAACAAATCTGGAAGAGATCTCAGACAGATTGAGCCCTCTTAAGGGTTGATTTATATTCCCCCAAAGAGACGTCCAAGTCCTAACCATAACACTTATGAATGTGGTCTTATTTGGAATAGCATCTTTACAGATGCAATGAGCCACTTGAGGTTATACTGGAGTAGAGTAAGTCCTACTCTGATATGATTGGTGTCTATATTAAAGGAATGAAGAGATGCAAAAAGACAGACACTGAGAGAAGATAACCAGGTGAGGATAAGGCAGAGATTTTGCAGCCACAAGCTGAGGAACATCTGGGGCTACCCAAAACTGGAAGAGACATGGAAGGATCCTCTCCTAGAATCTTGAGAGGGCATATGGTCCTGTCAGATACCTGATTTCAGATTTCTAGATTCTATAATTGTGAGAAAACAAATTTCTGTTGTTATAAGCCACCCAGTGTGTGGTAATTTGTCATGGCAGTCACAGAAAGCTAATATAAGTCTCATCTGTGAATTTCAGAGATCAGGAAACTATGAGCTGGAGAAGGCAGATAACTCACTGACCTTAGGGTTTATTCTTTTTTCCTCTGAGATTCTACCCCCTCTCAAGCTCCCCTTCTAATGGTACTGATGAGGGCACTCACAGTGTTTGTTTCTGGCTTTACTCCAGATCTGGTGGTGGTTGTGCACCGTGGAGTCAGTTCTGACTCACAGCGACCTTGTATAGGGTTTCCGGGGCTGTAAATCTTTACGGAAGCAGAAAGCTTCATCTTTCTTCCATGGGCAGCTGGTAGATTCTAACTACTGATCTTTCGGTGAGCAGCTCAGTTTGTAATGAACGACGCTATCAGAGCTCCTTTACTACAGATCTACTGAATTAAATTCCTTGGTGGAGGTGGGGGAGGATATCAGTTCCCATTGAGTGTGTTCCAACTCATGATGACCCAGTGTGTGCTAGAGTAGACTTGTACTCCCTCGAGTTTTCAATAGCTGATTTTTTAGGAAATAGATAATCAGATTTGTCTTCTAAGACATCTCTGGGTGGATTTAAACCTCAAACTTTTCAGTGAGCAACTTAAACTTATTACTGTTTGCACTATTCAGGGATTCGTCTTTGGGAACTAGGGCCTCAAAATGAAGCTTTCCATGCAATGCTATTCACGTGAAACTTTGGGGAAGACTGAAACTGGAACAAGGCATTAAACATTTTATGATGATACTGCTGTACTTTTGGAGTCCTGGTGTGGTACTGTGGGTTAATGCACTAGACTGCAAAGTCAGTTTGAACTGCAAGGTTGGTGGTTCAAGCTCACCAGCCATTCCTCAGAAACCCTATACAGGGCTGCTGTGAGTCAAAACCAACTTGATGGCATGTAACAGCAGCAACAACAGCAACTGCTTTCCTTCCATTCTTCATTATTTGCTCTCTGCTATTTTTAAGGATTCACAAATATTCATTTAGTAGCCCAACTTGTTCTCTGAGGAAACTAAGCCCCTGAGGAAAGTAGGCTCTCAGTTGGAGTCTGCGCAGTGGGGAGCTGCTATAGAGGCCATAGCAGGATGGAGCCCTCCTGAGTGTAACTCCCACTTATGTCCCTGTGCTCTATCCATAGACTGCAGGAGTGCAGCGGTGTGGGGGAGCGATCCACAGCAGTGAACAGAGCACAGATTCTCGGGGCAGCACATGAAAAATCAGTTTGAATAGCAGCCCCAACAGCTCTTGCCAAATTCTCAGGATTCACTAGAAAAACAGAATAGTCCTTTCTCATCATCCCATAAATCATTCCACTGAGAGCCGTCAAAAACACAGCCTGAAAAGACATTTCACTTGCAGCTCAGCTAGAAGACAAAATCCTAGATCTACACAACTCGTCTCCCCTGAGAACCCAAACTGGAGGAATGAGCTTACTTGGAGCAAGCTGTCTCCCTCCAATAAACCTACTGCCCCGGATTCTAAATACAATTCTGCTTGAATTTCCTGAGGGGTAAATGTCTTGCGCTGAAATGCAAAGTTTCTGCAGAAACACTGCTTTTATTGACAATGGTTGGTATTATCCCCAGACCTATGATCATGGAAAGGATTGCTTGAGAGACAGACAATATTGGAGTTGAATTCCAGTCCATCTCTTCATTAGCTTTGACGTTTTGGACAACTCTCTTAAAATCTCAAAGCTTCAGCTGTTTAAAGGGAGTAATACAGCTCAACCTCTTTATTGTTGTTAAGTGCTGTTGAATCGGTTGTTACACACCAACCTTGTATAGGTTTTCTGAGGAGACACTAGTGAGTTTGAACTAACAAACTTGACGTTAGCAATCAAGTAAGTGCTTATCCTATAGCCCCACACCAGGAGTCCAAACAGCATGTTATTATTAAGTGCTGTGGAGTCTGTTCCAGCTCATAGAGACCCTATATAGGGTTTCCAAGGAGCAGATGATGGCTTTGAATCACTTACCTATGGTTAATAGTCCAGTGTTTTCTCTACAGTGCCACTCCAGGATTCCCAAACAGCATGTTGTTGTTGTTAGGTGTCATCGAGTCAGTACTGACCCATAGTGACCTTATGCACAGCAGAACGAAACACTGCCCAATCCCGGGCCAACCGCACTATTGTTGCCACACTTGGGTCCATCGATGCTGCCACTTGGCTAATCCATCTCGTTGGTCTTCCTCTTTTTCGCTGACCCCCACCTTACCAAACATGATATCCTTTGCCAGCGACAATGGTCTCTCCTGACAATACGTCGAAAGTATGAGAGACGAAGTTTGGCCATCCTGGCCTTCAAGGAGCACTCTGGCTGCACTTCTTCCAAAATGATCTGTTGGTTCTTTTGGCAGCCATGGCACTTTCAATATTCTTCTCCAACACCATAACTCAAAGGCATCAATTCTTCTACGGTCTTCCTTATTCACTGTCCAGCTTTTGTGTGCATATGAGGTTATTGAAAATGCCATCGGTTGAGTTGGGCACACCTTAGTCCTCAAGCTGACATCTTTGCTCTTCAACACTTTAAAAAGGTCTTGTGCAACAGATTTGCCTAATGCAATATGTCATTTGATCTCTTGACTGCTGCTTCTGTGAGTGTTGATAGTTGATCCAAGAAGAATGAAGTCCTTGACAACTTCAATCTTTTTTCTGTTGATAAGAATGTTGTTTATTGGTCCAGTGGTGAAGATTTTTGTTTTTTTGTACATTGAGATGCATTCCATACTGAAGGCTGTGCTCTTTGATCTTCATCAGTAAATGTTTTAAGTCCTTTTCACTTTCAGCAAGCAAGGTTGTATCATCTGCATCTCACAGGTTGTTAATGAGTCTTCCTCTGATACTGATGCCATGTTTTTTCTTCATATAACCGAGCTTCTCGGATGATTTGCTCAGCATACAGGTTAAATAAGTATGCTGAAAGAATACATCTTTGTCACACACCTTTCTCAATTTTAAAACATTCAGTGTTCCCATGCTCTGTTCAAACAACTGCTTCTTAGTCCAGGTACAGATTCCTCATGAGCACAATTAAGTGTTCTGGAATACTTATACACATACATAGTTTGTCATGATCCACACAATCGAAAGCCTTTGTGTAGTCAATAAAGCACAGGTAAACATCTTTCTGATATTCTCTGCTTTCAGCCAAGATCCATCGGACATCAGTAATGATATCTCTCATTCCATGGCCTCTTCTGAATCCAGCTTAAACCTCTAGAAGTTTTCTGTCAATGTATGATTGTAGCCCTTTCTATATTACCTTCAGCAAAACTTTACTCACATGGGATATCAAAGAGATTGTCCAATGATTTCCACATTCCATTGGGTCACCTGTCTTTGTAATGAGCACAAATATGGATCTCTTCCTCTCAGATAGTTGTCTTCCAAATTTCTTGGCAGATATGAATGAGTGACTCCTGTGCCGCCTTACTTTCTTGAAAGATTTCACTTTTTATTCCTTCAATTTCTGGTGCCTTGTTCTTTGCCAATTACTTCAATGCACCTTGGACTTCCTCCTTCAGTATAATTGGCTCTTGATCATATGCTACCTGTTGAAATAGTTGAACATTAAGCATTTCCTTTTGGTACAATGACTCTGTGGATGCTTTCTGCACCATTCAATAATTTGCCCAGAGATTCTTTCAGTAACGAAAGCCAAGGCTTGAATTTTTTCTTCAGTTCCCCCAGCTTGGGAAATGCTGAGTATGTTCTTCCTTTTTGGTTTTCGGATTCCAGATCTTTACACATTTTGTTGTAACATTTGGCTTTATCTTCTTGAGTTGATCTTTGAAATATTCTGTTCAGCTCTTGGACCTCCTCATTTAGTCCATTGCTTTAGCATCTCTATGCTGGAGAGCAAGTTTCAGTGTCTATTCTGACATCCATTTTGACCTTTTCCTTCTTTCTTGTCTTCTCAATGGCTTTTTGCTTTCTTCATGTATGATGTTCTTGACGTCATTCCACAACTCGTCTGGTCTTTGGTCTCTAGTGTTTAATGTATCAAATCTGTTCTTCAGACGATCTCTAAATTCAGGTGGGATATATTCAAGGTCATATTTTGACTCTTGTGGACTTGTTTTCATTCTCTTCAGCTTCAGTTTGAATTTGCATATGAGTAATTGATGGTCTGCTCCACAGTCGGCCCCTGGTCTTGTTTTCACTTTCCGCAGATGTAGTCAGTTTGATTTCTATGGATTCCATCTGGTGAAGTCCATGTGTATAGTCGTCTCTTATGCTGTCTAAAGAAGGTATTTGAAATGAACAAATCAATGGTTTTGCAGAATTCTATCATGTGTTCTTCAGCATCATTTATATCACCAAGGCCATATTTCCCAACGACTGATCCTTCCTCTTTGCTCCCAACCTTTGCATTCCAAACACCAGTAATGATCAATACATCTTGATTGCATGTTTGATCGACTTCAGATTGAAGAAGTTGGTAGAATTCTTCTTTTTCATCCTCATTGGCTTTAGTGGTTGGTGCATAAATTTGAATAATAGTGGTATTAACTTGGCTTCCCTGTTGTTGTGTGTTGTGGAGTTGATTCTGATTCATAGCAACCCTGTACAGGCTTTCTGAGGCTGTAAATCTTGACGGGAGCAGAACGACTCATCTTTCTCCTGCAGAATAGCTGGTAGTTTTGAACTGCTGACCTTGCGGATCACAGCCCAATTCGTAACCACTACGCTACCAGAGCTCCTGTAGGCACATGGATATT
>NW_006408553.1:1675384-1678351 GCF_000296735.1 Chrysochloris asiatica | reverse complement strand
TCTCTTCATTTTGAGTTGTGCCACATAACAAATGAAGGTCCCATGGGCTTTTCTTCCATTAGCTCTACTCCATTCGCGTCATCACAGTCATCTCTATTTTGAGGAGGCAGCTCTTCCCCAGTCGCATTTTGAGTGCCTTCCAACCTGAGGGCCTTATTTTCCAGCACTATATCGCACAGTGTGTCTTTGCTACTCATAAGGTTTTCAGTAACTAAATATTCAGAAGTAGTTCATCACTCTTTCTTCCTAGTCTGTCTTTGTCTGGAAGCTCATCTGAAACCTTTCAACCGTAGATGACCCTGCTGGTATTTAAAATACTGGTGGCATAGCTTTCTGAATCACAGCAACTCATAATCCACCACAGTGCAACAAACTGACAGACGAGTGTTGTCTGTTTTTTAAGTGGAAACTGTCACTTTAAATTTTGAGGATATCTGTACACATGCATAGTAGAACCCTACAGGGGTGCGGTGGGGTGTCCACTCATTCAAGCATCCCCTCCAGTCACCAGAATGGAGGTGTACAGACAGTGAGAAATGAATGAATAGATACCAAAAAAGAATGTCCACAGCTGTATCTCCAAGGTTCTGTCAGGCGTTAATGGCTGTTCTGATCCTTTCCCCATTTGGTCTATCCCAAGATGGCGGCTCTGGGAGTATCTGAGCGTCATGAATTAGAAAACAATGGATTTCTGGTTCTGCTACAAATTCCCCAAGCTGTAAGCCTTCCAAATTTCTAAATATTTCTTTATATGTGGTTCAGAGTTCTAGGACCATCCCCTAAGCCTGCTTGTTCAGGTATTTTGTGTTGTTACTGACAGAGTTCTTCACTGCATGTCTACCTGATCCACCATCTTAGATGAACTGTACTCAAACAGCATTGTTGTTGTTGTTGTTGTCAGGTGCCATCGAGTCGGAACTGACTCACAGCGACCCCATGCACAGCAGAAGGAAACAATGTCTGATCCCAGGTCAACCCCACCACCACTGCCACACTTGATGCCATCAATGATGCCAGCTGGCTGATCCATCTCGTTGGGGGTCTTTCTGATAGTCTCTGCTTTCTGCCAAGATCCACCGGACATCAGCAATGATATCTCTCGTTCCACGGCCTCTTCTGAATCCAGTTTGACCTCTGGAAGTTCTCTGTCAATGTATGATTGTAGCCATTTCTGTATTACCTTTAGCAAAACTTTACTCGCTTGAGATATCAAAGAGATTGTCCGATGATTTCCGCACCTCTCTTTGGAATGGGCACAAATATGGATCTCTTCCAATCAGTCAGCCAGATAGTTGTCTTCCAAATTTCTTGGCAGAGATGAGTGAGTGCCTCCTGTGCTGCCTCACTTACTTGAAAGATTTCAATTTTTATTCCATCAATTCCTGGTGCCTTGTTCTTTGCCAATTCTTTCAATGTACTTTGGACTTCCTCCCTGAGTATCATTGGCTCTTGCTTATATGGTACCTCTTGAAACAGCATAGTAAATAGTTAATGGAATATTCTTGTCAGGTTGCTCAATTAATCCTATTATCAGCCATTACTGGAGCCTCTCAAGTTGTTTAAAGTGTAGTAAAAAATTAAAAAACAACAACAAACATATCCCTCTCTCTGGAATGGGAAGCAGGGGACCTGGTTTCTAGCTGAGTCTTAATCACTGTGTGACCTTGGGAAAAACGATCTTCTTTCTGAGCTCAGTTTCCTCTCTTGCAAAATGACAGCTGCCTAATCTTGAAAGTCTCTTGTACTTTAGCATCTAAGATTTCAACATCCTATAGATCACCCCCAACACCATGGTTGCTTTTTATTCTGGGGGGCTTTGTTCAGCTTTTGCTCTGTGAATAATATCTAAGGTGGACAATGGGATTCTTTAGGATATCAGCATTCTCTTTGTTTGTCCCAGACTTGTGATAATGTTCTAAACGTATGATAACTTTGGGATAAACTCCAAGAAAAAGTAAAGAAGTACTCAAAAATGAGACAATGCTGTTCCTTTTGTCTTCTGTCTCTGTGCTCCCTGTCCAGAGCTGAGTACTGGGCAGGGGCTAGGAGGTGAAAGCATAGCTGGAATGATGACTGAGAAGGCCCTGGCCACCTTAGAGTCCTAACAGGGCATGGTCCTGTTCTGCTTTCCTCCTGTGGCCACTACAGTGATCTTGTGATGATTGGGAAGAGATAAGAATATTGAAGAGAGGAGAAGAGGGGCCAAAGTTATAAGAAAAGAATATAGGAAAGGATAAAAGAGGGGAGGTGGGAAGGGTAAGACAAAGAGGACTTAGAGAAGAGGATCAAGAAAACCATTCTTATCACTTTCTCTTAATTTTGCTTAGGCATCACCAAGACCATCATGCACAGACCAGAACACCTTACTCCAACCTCTTAGTTGGAGTTAAAAAATAATTCCAAGCCAAACTGTGGTGCCTAAATCTATTGCAAATGTCAGCAGCCGGCCCGAAGCCAGAACTGTGATCTCTCTCATGTCAATAAATCCTTGAAGTTCCCTCTCCCTTGGAAGCTGGGGTTTCTTCTGATGCTGCTGCTTTCTACCCCAGGCTGCCCTTTCATAAGTAATTTCTTTTAACCTGAGGATCACAGCTGTGAGCCATAATGAAAAGATTTCTTCTGGGCTGAGACTGCGAAAGGCAGACTGCGAAGAAGCTGTTGTACCAGTAGAAGAAAGCAGGGAAAATACAATGGAATCCAATGCCCTGCCCATGGCACGTGGAACGGGCACAGGGAGCATGGGGGAGACCTGACTATATACACACCTTCGTCCCACACTAGAAGGTGATCCAGGGAGATTGTAGCCTTTCAGATCTGTGCAATTTCATGAATTCTGGGGCTGCCAAGCTGACAGAGAAAGGAAATGCATTAACACTGAAGTGGCAATAGGAAAAGAGGTGACTGGTGCACTGAGGTGTCTCTCCACGGCCTGGAGAAGAGCAGTGCAGGTGGGAGGATGCCTGCTGC
>NW_006408553.1:1671736-1675284 GCF_000296735.1 Chrysochloris asiatica | reverse complement strand
GCGTTTTGTCCATGGATAGGTCCAAAGCTGAGCAGTGCAGGTGGGAGGATGCCTGCTGCCCCATAGCGTTTTGTCCATGGATAGGTCCAAAGCTGCAGCTTTTGACACTACCAATTGTGTCTTTCCCAGAGAAGCACAGACTTCCTGCCCATCGTGAATTTCACTGGCATTGCCTCTTGTTTTGACAAAGTCTGTCCACAGAGATGGGGAGAAAGGAATGGGGATAGACATGCAGTTTGGAGTCAACACTCCATTTTGGGTCCTGGATCTACTTCTGCCTCCATTCATGGGACTCAGACTGACCTGAAAACCTGCTTCTCAGGGTAAATAAATGCCTTCTGGTTCCAAATTAAGGGCATAATACTGACGTTTACACGAGTTATTTACCAATGAAGGAGTCCTGGTAGTATAATGGATTATGAGTTGGGCTGCTAACTGCAAGGTCAGTAGTTCAGATCTACTAGCTACTAGCTGTTCCTTAGGGGAAAGATGAGAGGCTTTCTGCTTCTGTAATTTATAGCCTCGGAAATCCTATAGACAGCCACCAACACCACAATTTAAAAGTGAGATTTCTATTTTTTACAAGGTCTTGTTAATTCAAGTGAGTTAATACTCTCTAAATATGTTTCTGGGGTACTTACCTATAGACCAGATAAAAATTTACTTGGGTTCTACAATTGAATTTACATCAGGGATACTATTTGAGCATTATTTAGGCAGCTCTGTACTTCCTCATGTAATAACATGTTCCTGAAAAGTTGTGTGAAATTTGAATTTTGATAAATGTGATCATATTTTATGTACTGAAAAGTGTTTGTTGCTTGAAGGAATTCTATGGTGAATTGTTTATATACAGCCCTTCTGTAATACAAATAACCACTGCCAATTTATCTTTTGCTCCTTCTGTGTGGTTTTACATACATTAGTTGCTTGAATTGAGCAACTCCTGTGCTTGCCAATGGCCAGCTTCAACTAGTTCCTAAAAGAGAAAGGCAGAAGAGTGACAGTCATTGGCTTGGGGATACCCTGACCCCAGCTGTATGTTCTCTTAGAAGGAAATCCTGGACAGGACTTGAGGGCACTGCATCTTCCCAAATGTGTTGGAATCCTAACTCCCATACCTGTACTGGTGTAGCATTGTAGGATAAGCACTGGATCGTAAGGTTGGTTTGAATTGAAAGGTCAGCAGTTCTAACTCACCAGTTGCTTCTTGGAAACCCTATTCAGGGTCGCTATGAGTTGGACGTGACTTGATGGCACTTAACAACAATAACCACAGCATATCTGTATAAGGTCCTTGGGTCGCACAAATTGTTTGTGCTGGACTGTTAACGAATCCTATAAATTGGCAGTTCAAGTCTACCTAGAAATTCTGCAAAAGAAATGCCTAGCATTGTGTTTGGTAAAGATTTTGGTATAGAAAACCCTATGGAGCAGTTCTACTTGGTAATGCATGATTTTGACATGAGTTGCAATTGACTGGAAGGTAATGAGTATACCTGTGAATGTTATCCTAAGTGCTAATAGATTTTCTTTGCTATGTTTATGTTGTTAAGTGCCTGGGAGTAACTCTGTATTGGGTTTCTGAGGCTTTAAATCTTTGTGGGAGCAGAATTCCTCATCTTTCTCCTACGGAACTGCTGGTGGTATCAATCTGCGGACCTTGTGGTTCACAGTCCAGTTTTTATCATATTGATCCACCACACTCCTGTTATATTCATGAAGTCATGTCAATGTAAGGGAGTTCTAATACAACAGATTAGACATAGAGACATGAAGACACAGAGACAAGACAGGTGTTTTTTAATGTCAGTAATGTAGACATATGAATGTATAGTGCAGGAACTCTAAGGCTTTCTGGCTACTAGAAGCTGAAATAGACAAAGAAGGACTTCCCTCTAGAACCACACTCTGCATTCAGACCTCTAGCCTCCTGAACTGTGAGAAAATAAATGTCTGTTCTTGAAAGCCACCCACATGTGGTATTTCTGTTGCAGCAGCACTAGGGAACGAAGGCTCTAAGTCTCCTCTTGAAAGCTGTAAGGAATTAGCTATGTGGCCTGAAAAAGTCACCAGACAGATCAATTTTGGAGATAAAAAACTCAGGGTTAGAATGAAAAATATTTTTAGTATCATTTTTAAAACCCTGAAATGCTATTTGTTTCCTTCCTCATACAGGTTGGAGGAACACAGCCATCAAACTCTGAAGGAAGCTACTCTCTATATTGTCTCCTTCCCGTCACAGAGCATGAGCAGATATTAATGGACTGCAAGTGTCAGGGATGAGAGATGGCTCTTCTCACTTGGGAGCTCAGTCCAGCTCAGGGAGGCATTAGCTTCCTGCTGGCAGTTGACTTTGTAACAGCATGTAAGTGTGTGTGTAAGTCTGTGAAAGAATGCACACGCTTGCACAGAGCTCGTCTTCCTCATTAGAGCATCATTTAATTATTCCAGAACTTTCTTAGTGGCATGCTCAAAGTCTAGGTCAAAGGTCCTCCTTTGAAGACGTTCTCTTAATTTTCAGTAAAAGCAGCAGGGAGACCCTTAAGCTGCCAAAATCTAATGGAGCCTGTAGTGATGAAGCAGAGAGGTGACAGGAGTGACGGGGAATGATGGGGAGCAACAAACATTTTATTCCACCCAAAGGTTTAGTCTTATAAAGGAATTCTGGCTGCAAAGGGTGTTTAGCACCAGTTATTTATTTGAACCATTGTGGATTTATTGAGCGTTTCCAGTAGAGAAAAAGAAAAGGTCCAACTCTTCTTGTGAAACCAGTGAAATAGCTGGTGGGAAATAGCTACAGAGATGGCAGAAGAAGGAGGGAAAGTCTGGAAGCGGAGAGCTGTGACAGGGAATGGAAAATAAAGAGGGTTCTTCAGAGCTGGAAGGGGGAAAGGATGCAAGTAAGAAAGGGACAAGGAGGAAGTGGGGTGGGGAGTAGATGGAAGCACAAGTTAAAGGGAAACACAGTATTATCCTGAGGGACTGACAGGAGGTCCCTTGGGAATGAACTGAAGAAAAGGTCTCACCATCTTCTGAGTCATGGGGGCAAGTAGTCACAACAACGAATGGAATCAAAAAGTGCAAGAGAATGGGGTATTTATTTTCTCAACAATAGTGATAGATTCATTCTTCTTATTGTTGTTGGTTGCCAGTGAGTCAACTCTGAAACATAGCAATCTAATGTATAATGTTGTTAGGTGCCATTGAGTTAGTTCCAACTCATAGAGACCCTTGCACAACAGAAGGAACTTCTGGGTCCTGTGCCAACCTCACAACCCTGGTTATGCTTGACCCTTTGCTGTTATCATTGTGCCAGTCCATCTAGTTGGGGGTTTTCATCTTTTTCTCTGACCTTCACTTTACTAAGCATTATGTCCTTCTCCAGGACTGGTCCCTCCTGGCAATGTCTGAAGTATGAGAGACAAAGTCTTGTCATATGGCTTTTTAAGGAGCATTCTGGTTGTACTTCTTCCAACACAAATTTGTTTGTTCTTCTGGCAGTCTATGGTACTTTTTTTTAATGTTTTATTGTGAATTATGTGACA
>NW_006408553.1:1660462-1671076 GCF_000296735.1 Chrysochloris asiatica | reverse complement strand
TCTTTTTTCCCTCTTCTTTCTTCTTCTAGTTGAGCTCTGATCATCTAGTCATTGAAGCCAGGTTAAGTGGGTATTATCTTCAAGTGTGGGTGTTCTTGTGCATATGCCCTTTCTTCTCATCAGCTGGACAAGGGTTCCCAGGTCTTGCCACACTGCTGGCCAACGAGGTCTCCACCTGGATTCACAGGAGTCTATTGAACATTGTAGTGCTTAGCTTGCAGCTTCATTGCTGTTTTCCCCTCACTTCCTCTTATCAGTGATGAATGTGGTCACCCATCAGAGCTTGTATTCCCACTGAGTCTTAGTCTTGGAAGGGGTTTGCACTCAGGGGACCCTACCACTTGCCTTGATATCTCCTGGGCAAGCAACTTGCTTGTTCTTGTAACAGTTGGTCTGTCTATATTGTTTTGTATTTTTCCTGTAGGTCTTTCTTTCAAGAAGTATCTTTTAGTCTTCTAGCCGTTACAGGCTGGTCTGCTCATCCTTTCAAGCGGAAATTTCCCATCTCTGAAGATCTGGATATGGTTCAGACTTCCACCTATAGTCTTATGTAATTCAGAGGCTCCACAGGAAGCCTCCTTCACGGGGCATGTTGTAGACCCATTTTAGGTATTCCAATCAGTTATAGGCAGAAGACGGACTTACAAGCTTTCTATGGTGATGTTTCTGGCTATTCCTTTCTCTCCCCTTCCAGTGTCTATTTTATAATATAATGCAAGGAAAACCAAGATTCAAAAGACAGCAAGTATCTTAACAGTATTCCCCCTTTCCCCCATTCCAACCATGTCTCAATCTCTGTATTCCAGAGCCCTGTTGTTCCAAGGTTGTGCATACATTATTATTTACCTCTGTCCCACTTAGCCCATGCAAACCTGCCTAATTATTCTCCCATCTGCTTTGTTCTTCCATTTCCCTCTCCATTCTTGTATATTGCTTCCCTCTGCAGCACCCAAACTATCCTGTGTCTATTCCTTGCCTTGTGCTCCACCTTCCTCTCCCTCCCCTCACCTTACCCCCACATCCCAGCAACCAGCAGAGAATCCACCTCCCTTTAGTATGAGTTCTTTTCCTTAGTCTTTTACAGTAGTGGTGCTGTGCAGTATTTCTCCTTTTGTGACTGACTAATTTCACTCAACATAATGTCCTCAAGGTTCACCCATGTTATGTGGTGGCTTGCAGCTTCCTTGTTATTTTTCAAGGTAGCATAGTATTCCATTGTGTGTATGTACCACAGTTTGTTTATCCATTCTTCAGTTGATGAAGTCTATGGTACTTTTAATATTCTTCTCTAACACCATAATGCAAATGTACCAATTCTTATACATTCTTCCTTATTCATTGTCCAACTTTCACATGCATATGAGGCTATGGAAAATACCAAAGCTGGGTCAGGTGCACATTAAGCAATATCTTTGCTTTTGAATATCTTTATGATGTTTTGTGGAGCAGATTTGCCAAATCAATAGTATATCCAGGCAAAATGAAGGCTTTGACAACTTCAATTTTTTCCATTTATCATGATGTTATTTATTGACCCAGTTGTGAGGATTTTTCTTCTTCCTTTTTTCCCTATTGAAGCTCAACCTATACTGAAGGCTGTCACCTTTGATCTTCGTCAGTGAATATTTTAAGTAAGGAAGGTTGTATCAAATCTGTACATCATAGGTTGTTAATGAGTCTTCCTCTAATTCTGATGCCTCATACTTCTTCATATAATCCAATTTCTTGGGTTATTTGATCAGTATACAGATTGAATAAATATGGTGAAAGAATAGAATTCTGGTGTAATTTAAAAAATTTTAAACAATTCAGCATCCCTTTCTTCTGTTTGAATGACTACATGTATATGTATAAATTCCTCATGAGTATAATTACGTGTATCTTTGTAACGTTATCCAAATCTTGTTATGATCCACACAGTTGAAAGCCTTTGAGTAGTCAATAAAGCACAGATATTAATCTTTCTGTTATTCTCTGCTTTCAGCCAACATCCATCTAATGTCAACAATGATATCCCTCATTCCGTATCCTTATCTGAAACAGGCTTGGACCTCTGGCAGTTCCCTTATAAATGTGATTTTGTAACCATTTTTGAATTATCTTTATCAGAATTTTACTTGCGTGTTATAGTAATAATATTGTCAGATGATTATTTACATTCCATTGAGTGACCTCTCTTTGGAATGGGCACAAATATGGATCTCTTCTAAACAGTTGGACAGGTAGCTGTCTTCCAAATTCTTGACATAGATGATTGAGTGCCTCCAGTGTTTCATCAAGGTGCCAAGAATTGATAGAACACAAACAGAAAATTTTCAATTTATGTTCTATCAATTCTTGTCACCTTGTTCTTTGCCAGTGCTTTCAGTGCACCTTGGACTTCTTCCTTTAGTATCATTGGTTCTTGATCATATGCTACCTCTAGAAATGATTGAGAATCAAACATTTCTTTTTGATACAGTTATATGTATATGCCTTCTATCTTCTTTTAATGTTTTCTGCATCATTCAATATTTTGTCCATTTTTGTTTTTGTTAAATGACTTTGAGTCAATTCTTACTCTTAGCAACCCTGTATAAGGTGTCGAGGAGCAGTTGGTGAGCTTGAACCACCAACCTTGTGGTTCAAACCAATCTTACAATCCAGAGCATTAACCTGCTGTGCCACATCAAGACTTTCTTTATTGCCAAGACTTTCAATATTGCCAAGTTGAGGTTTGAATTCTTTCTTCAGTTATTTCAGCTTGAGAAATTATTGTGTAATAAATTATATAATATTAGATTGTATAATAGAATGAAACTTTGCCCAATCCTGTGTATCTCCATGATCATTGCTGTGTTTGATTTCATAGTTTTTAGTATTATGTTATTCCATTTCATTGAGAGTTTCTCTAATTTTTGCTGACTCTCTACTTTACCAAACATGATATTCTTTTCTAGAGGATGGTTTTTCCTGGTCACAGTATGTGAGCTGAAGTATTGCTATCTTTGCTACTAAGGAATATTCTAATTGTATTTCTTCTAGATGGATTTGTTCATTTTCTATCAAAATATATTCCTATCTATAAATATATTTTGCCAACAAAACCCCAAAACTCTACCAGCTATATTGGAACCAATTCAAACTCATGAAAAAGCTGTAGGACAGAGTAGATTTGCCCCCAAGGGATTTCCAAGTCTGTAATCATTATGGAAGCAGATGGTCACATCTTTCTCCCACAGAGCACCTGGTAAATTCAAACCACTGAGTGCTTTAACTACTATACCACAGGGTTCCTGTCTCTGCATCAGTTGTCAAATGAATCAATTTTTCTGTCTTTCTTTTTCATTGTCTAGCTTTCACATTCATATGAGATGATTGAAAATACCATGGCTTGGTTCAGGCATATCTTAGTAATCAAAGTGACACCTTTGTTTTTTAAAACTTTAAAGATGTCTTTTGCAGCAGATTTGCCCAATACAATATGTTTGATTTCTTGTCTACTGCTTCCATGGGTGTTGATTGGTTTTCATTGTTAAAGGTGTAGAAACTTGTCAATCTTCCCTTGATTTTTTCCAGGTACTTATGCCATTTTCTGAGGTTAAAACTGGCTTCCTAGATGTCACCATTTGTAGACATGTGAGTTTCATGAGTGACTATTTTGTCACCTGTAACAGTGTGTTCTGGAAAGGCCAGGAGCTGGGATGAAAGGACTCACTATCCCTGCCTAGCTCTAAGTCCTTTTACAGTGTACTGATAACCATGGACTATCTGCTTGATTTGAAGGAGGCAGGAAGAGTTTTAATATTTTTCTGAGATGGAAAAAGAAAATGGAAGATCATGTCTGTTTTCTTCCCCAATTTTATACAAAAAGACTCCTCGGAAGAGAAGCATTTGGAAAAAAGCAGAAAATGCTATTTTTAGAGGAGATTTTAAGGGCTATTTGGGAGTCCGATAGCAACATAGGATAAGCATTGGACTGCTAATTGCAACGTTGTTAGTTCAGATCCACCAGCTGCTCTGAGGGAGAAAGATGAAGCTATCTGCTTTTGTAAAGATTTACAGTCTCTGAAGCCCTATATAGGGTCTCTATGAGTCAGAAATGAATCAATGTCTGTGGGTTGTTTTATTATTTTTATTTTTATTACATACTTGGGGGCACAAAGGTAAAGTGAAGCACAGGGTTAGAAAGAGATGGATTTTGTTCATTTCCTCCCAGCTGTGGCGTTATGAGACTACTAGATGGTTTTCTTGAGAGTGTTCACTTTCAAACAGGAGGGAGAATATGGTGGGTGATATTTGGTGATTGTGCCTAACACACTGGCTAGTGATCAAAGATAAATCACTCTGTGGGGTTTCCACAAATACCTGAGATGGGTGTGCATGGGAAGGACTTGAAAGTTCCTTTTAGGTGGAATTAGAAGAGCAGGCACTCCAAGTTGTTGCTCTTTATTTTTGTTTTATGACTTCATTTTTATCTGCAAGTTGATAAGGCCCAAAGATCATTTGAACTACACAAACACCAAAAAGCAAGCAAGCAAGCAAGCAAGCAAGCAAGCAAGCAAGCAAACAAACAAAAAACCATCATGAATTGTTACTGGATTCCACTTTTCCTTGCAAAGTTTGTGTTTTGACTAAGGATGGGTTTGTTTTTGCCTTTTGTTATGGGCTGTCAGCCAATAATTGCTGCTCATGTTCCATGTATGCCAGGGTTGAAGTTCCCATACTTTTCACATCAACCTGAGATGCAGCCTTGACAAATATTATCATGTCCTGATATTTCTAATCAAGGCCAAAGAGCTAACAAAACAGGTAATTCAAAGAAAATGCACATCAAAGTGTCTCCAATGAATGAGTGAATTCTCCCAAGCCCGAAGGCATTTAGTCAGCTACTGTGGGAACTTCTTAACATGTACAGTCATAGATTCAGACACACAGGAATATGCATTTACTAAGAGTTTGCTGTGTCCAATTCTGTTTAAGGCTCTGCAGAAGATCATACAAAAAAGTGAACTGTTGTTCCTGAGCTCAAAGAGCATAACAATGTTTATTTTGTTTTTCTGGGCAGAAAAAATTGCCAATGCTACTTCATTTTTGTTAAAGAAGGACAAAGAAATCCTTCTTTATGATACTGAAGACCCTCTGATACCCACTATGTAATGGATGCTTTTTTCTCATCATGGTATTGATGTGATATCGACTAAATCTAATGAACTCTCTTTTGCTCAAGTTGATTTATTAATCTCCTTGTAGTCCTCTCTAGGTGTTGTCCTGGTGTGGCACTGTAGGATAAAGCACTGGACTGCAATGTCATGTTGAACCACAAGGTTGGCAGTTCAAACACACCAACACTCCTCGGAAACCCTATACAGGGTCACTACAAGTCGGAACCAACTTGATAGCACTTAACAATAACAATAATAAGTCCTTTCCAGGATATATGATATATATTGAAGCAAGGAGAGCAAACATATAAGAATTAGAAGATTTTATTCTCTGTCCAATGTACACTTGCTTTCTGTTTAGTATTTCTATTAAAGAATAGAGATAATTTTTTGTGCCTAAGAAAAGTTAAGAAGAGTTGGTGGTTGGTCATTAGCTCTGGTCCATGGCTTTTGTCCAGAGAAGGTAAGAACAGGGCTCCAAGTATCCACTTCCTTTGAAGCAGCTGACTTTTCATGCCCAGGGAACTTGGTTATGGAGTGTGAGCAAATTCCTTTGATCTACTTCACCTTCAGAGAACCTGAACTGAAGTAAGTCCAATTTCAGTAAGAATTGGGAGCAGTACAAGTATTATCTGAGTGTTGCTTAATTTTTTTATCAAACAAGAATGAAGGGACAGTACAATCACTTTGATTAATCTGTGTACTCTGGCATCCTGAAACTTCCTCTGATGGCAATAGAAAAATCAAGACCTATGTGTGTCGGAGTGAGAGTAGGGTGTCTTTCAGATTTATCAAACCCTAGTCTAGTGCATCGATAGAGTATGTTTTTAAGAGGGTGGAATGGAGCCCACTGAGAGCTCCTCACACTCGTCCTCATGGTTAGGGTATGTGTACATTGGGGATCCTATTTACATTTCTATCTAGTATCTAATTTTGGCTTTGAAATACAATCTTTGACTTTATTTTAGGCCACTGGTGTTCATAAATAGTGAGAGTAGGAAAATATCACCATTGCTACATTTTATTTTCCTTTCGTAGTTTAGTGCCCCCTACAGTGTACTGAAGTCCTGGAGTGGCACTGTGGGTGGGTCAGTTTGAACCACAAGGTCAGTAGTTCAAGCTCACCAGCTGTTCCTTGGAAACCCAAAACAGGGTTGCTATAGGTTGGAACTGATTCAATGGCACTTAACAACAACAACAATGTACTAACAGTTGCCACTGAGGCACATAGTTTTAATTAAGTGATGATTCGTGTGCCATATAGCATACATTATTAAATAGGGAGTCCTGGCGTGGTGCTGTGTTTTAATGTGCTGGACTGCAAGCTCACCAGTTTCTCCTTGGAAACCCTATACAGGGTCACTATAGGTTGGAACCAACTTGGTGGCACTTATCAACATTATATGGAAGGATTGTTGTTGTTGTTAGGTGCCATCTAGTCAGTACTGACTCATAGTGACCCAATGCACAACACTGCCTGGTACTGGGCCAACCTCACAATTATTACCACACTTGAGCCCATTGATGTGCCACTTGGCCAATCCATCTCACTGGGAGACTTCCTCTTTATCTCTGACCCTCCACCTTACCAAACATGATATCCTTCTCCAGTGACTGCTCCCTCCTGACAATATGTCCAAAGTATAAGAGATGAAGTTTGGCCATCCTGGCCTCCAAGGACCATTCTGGAACACAGATCTTCCAACACAGATCTGTTCATTCTTTTGACAGCCCATGGCACTTTCAATATTCTCCTCCAACACTAACTCAAATGCATCATTTCTTCTACGGTCTTCCATAGAAGGCAGCTTTTGCATGCCTATGAGGTTATCGAAAATACCATAGCTTGGGTCAGACACACCTTAGTCCTCAAGCTGACATATTTGCTCTTCAACACTTTAAAAAAGTCTTGTGCAGCAGATTTTCCTAATACATCTGCAATACGTCAATATCAGATTATATATTTAGTATAAACTTTTGTATTGTTCCTTAACGTATTCATTCCAAATTATTTATTGGACATGGATGCTATGGCAATTATTAGAGTAATAACTGATGCTGTAACAAATGAATCTTGACATTTCTGTGATTCAAAATAATTGAAGTTCATGTCTTGCTACATGTAAAAGTCCAATAGTTTGTTCAGCAGGTGACCTTTCATGTCATAATTCAACGTCCAGACTCCTTCTACCTTGTGTCTCCACTACCCACTAAGTCCTAAGGTTCCTTCATTTCCAGCTGGTTGTTTGAGAGAGAAAGAGTGAAAAAGGCACACTCTATGCAGTTATTAAAGACCTCCACCCAGATATGACACACAGCACTTTTATAAATATCCCATCACCAAAAACTCTCTTGTGGCTCCAATAGAGACAATGGACTGAGAAATGCAATTTTTGGCTGGATACTTGCTAGGATCAGATCTATTTTATAGAAATGGAATAGGAATCTTTGGAAGATAATTGAGCATCTCTGCTACAATCAGGCATTGTTTCAGGCAATGGAGACGTAGTAGTGAGAAAACCGGCAAAAGTCTCTGTCCTTCAAACTAAACCCCACAGCCATCAAGTCTATTTCAACTCACAATGAGCCCACTATAGGACAGAGTAGACCTGCCCCATAGGGTTTCCAAGGGTGTCTTGGTGTGGCACTGCAGGATAATGCACTGGACTACAAGGTCAGTTTGAATGGCAAGGTTGGCGGTTCAAACTCACTAGTCATTCCTCTGAAACCCTACACAGGGTCAACATGGTTTGGAACCAACTTGATGACACTTAACAACAATCTTTATTGAAACAACTTATTATTGCTACAACTTATTTTCAATGGAGCAGCTGGTGAGTGTGAACTGCTGACTTTTTGATTAGCAGCTCAATGCTTAACCACTATGCCACTTGTTGTTGAGTGATATCAAGTCGGTTCTGACTAATATCAATTCCGTATAGGGTTTCCAAGGAGCAACTAGTGGGTTAAAATGGCCAATCTTGTGGTTTTCAATCTAGTGCTTATCCTATAGCACCATACCAGGAGGCCATTATGTCACGAGGACTCCTTTATCTGTCCTTGGTGGTGGTGGTTATGTGCCATGGAGTTGGTTCTGACTCATAGTGTATAATATAAATTCTTGATTTAGAAATTCCCATATTCTCCATGGGATGACACAGACAATACACAAGATAAATCAATGTGTTACAAAGTGATAGAAACTAAGGTGAAAAACAAAATCTAAAGGAACTAAAAGTAAAAGGAAAGAGGGATAGGGAACATGAAGTCAAGATGTGAAATGACTATGGTCATAGAAGACCTCTATACAAACGTAAGATTTCTAGAGACACAGGTATTACCTAGAGATACAGCTTTTCAGGTAGAAGGAACAGCAGGTAAAAAGGTAAAAAGGCTCTGTGTTGTTGTTGTTAACTGCCGTCAAGACAGTTCCAACTCATAGCAACCCTATCTAGGGTTTCCAAGGAGTGGTTGGTGGGTTTGAACCACTGATCTTACAGTTTATACCGACCTTCAGTCCAGTGCATTATCCTACAGTGCCATGCCAGTGGTGGTGATGGTTATGTGCTGTGGAGTTGGTTCCGACTCATAGTGACCTTGTACAGGGTTTCCGAGGCTGTAAATCTTTACGGGAGTAGAAACCCTCATCTTTCTTCCACGGAACAGCTGGGAGTTTCAAACTGCTGACCTTAAGGTTCACCACCTGTGATTCATAACCACTATGCTACCAGAGCAGTGCCAGTAAGAGATAAGGTAAGAAAGGTAGTGCTCAGGCCAGATTGTGTGGAGCCATTTAAATCAGAGCAAAGATTTTGGCTTTTACTGTAATTAACTTTGTTCAAGTGTAACTTGTGAAATTAAAATGTGCTTATGTTAAGTGTACTACTTGATGTGTTTTAATAAGTATATACATGTAACCACGACAACGAAATTATAGAACATTTTCTTCACCCAAAAAACGTCCTTCATCCCTAATTATAGTTAATCCATACCTCATCCCTGGCCCCAGGCAACACTGATGTGCTTTCTGTCATCCTAGATTAGTCTGCTTTTTCTAGGATCTCATATAAATGGAATCCAATAAATTGTACTCTTTTGTGTATCAAGATTTTTTGTTGTTGTTTTTTGTCATGTTTTTGACATTTAACCATGGTATTGTTAGTATCTGTAGTTTTCTACTTTTTAACTGTTGAGTTGTATTCCATTACATGGATATGCCACATATATTTATTTTTTCACTTATTGATAGTCATATGAGATATTTACAGTTTGAAGCAATTAGGAGTAAATTAGCTATGAACATTTTTATGCAACTCTTTTTAATTGCATATGTTTTCATTTCTCTTGCATAAATAACTAGGAGTGGTATTGTGGGGTTTGTATGGTAAGTACATATTTAATTTTAAAAATGAAAAAAACAAAAAGTTGTCCACAGTGATTTCACAGTGCAGCCAGAGTACTCCTTGGAGTCCAGGATAGCCAAACTTCATCTCTCATACTTCAGACATATTGTCAGGAGGGACCAGTAGCAAGAGAAGGATAAGAGGAAGACCCCCAACGAGATGGATTGGCGAGTGGCAGCATCAATGAACTCCAGTGTGACAACAGTAATGAGGTTGGCCCAGGATCAGGCAGTGTTTCGTTCTGCTGTACATAAGGTTGTTATGAGTTGGTACTGACTCAATGGCACCTAACAGTACAACAATGCCTCTATCCAAAATGTATCAGAGTTTGAATTGCTGCATATTCTCTCCATTTCTTATTATTTGTAGTCTTTTAAATTTCAGTCGTATTTGGTGATGCAATGGTTAAATACTTGGCTGCTAATCTAAGGACTGGTGGCTTGAACACTCCCAGAATCTCAGCAAGAGAAACTATTGGTAATCTACTCCCATATAGATTGTTGTTGCTGTTATTAGGTGCCATCTAGTAGGTACCGACTCATAGTGACCCTATGCATGACAGGACAAAACACTGCCTAAATCCTCATAATTGTTGCTACGCTTGAGTCCATTGCTGCTGTCACTGTGACAGTCCATCTAGTTGGGGGACTTCCTCTTTTTCTTTGACCATCAAATTTAACAAACATATATCCTTTTTCAGGGACTGGTCCCTACTGACAATATGTCTGATGTACAAGAGACAAAAGTCTTACTTCCAAGGAGCACTCTGGCTGCACTTCTTCCAACAGAGATCTGTTGGTTCTTTTGGCAGTCCATGGTACTTTCAATATTCTCCTCCAACACCATAATTCAAAAGCATCAATTCATCTAAGATCTTCCTTATTCACTGTCCAACTTTCATGTGCATTTGAGGATATTGAAAATACCATGGCTTGGATCAGGCACATCTTAATCCTCAAACTAACATCTTTGCTCTTGAATACTTTAAAGTGGACTTGTACAGCAGATTTGTCTAATGCAAATACATTGTTTAATTTCTTGACTACAGTGAGTGTTGATGGTTGATC
>NW_006408553.1:1657031-1658112 GCF_000296735.1 Chrysochloris asiatica | reverse complement strand
AACAACAACAACAATGGTCCATTAGTTCTTTGAACTAACTATTTCCTTTAGTCTTTGATTTTTCCACTGTTCTTAGCTCTGAGCAGGAAGAGTTGTATCTTAGAAAGCTGCTTACAAGCTTTTAAGACACTATCAAAGAACACACATTTAAAATTTTGATGAAATGAAATACACATTTTTTCTTTCATAGTTAATGCCTTTTGTGTCTTATTTTAAAAATCTTTGGTTTTGAAGAGTTTCAAATTTTAAAGATTTCTTTCATTTTTTAAATAGAATTTAAAAATTTTGGCTTTTACCTTTAGGTTTATGATCTACTTTCTTAACAGAGATGTCATGGTGTGGATTGTAGGGTAAACACTTGGACTGTTATCTGCAATGTTGTTGGTTCAAACCCATCAGCACCTCCTCAGAAACCCTATACAGGGCCTCTGTGAATCAGAACTGACTCCACAGCACTTCACAACAATATTTATGGAAGCATATCACTAAGTCTTTTCTTCTGTGTGAGTTTGAACTGTCAGCCTAAAAACTAGAGTCAAATACAAATCATTTGTGCAACTAGGGACCTATGTTACAGATACGGAAACAAAAACCAATGAACAGGAAATCACTTGGTCATATAGACCTAAGTGGCTGAGCTAAGGGTTGCTGTTATTGTTAAGTGCTGTTGCATCAATTGCAACCCATTGTGACCCTGTATAGGGTTTCTGAGGAGCAGCTGGTGAGCTTGAACCACCAATCTTGCAGTTCAAACGGCTTTGCAGTTTGGTGCATTAACCCACAGTACCATACTAGGATTCCAGCTAATGGTAGGTTCTAAGTTTTCTTAATTCAATTGCCATGCTCTTGTCCTACATCTTCTTTTATTATTTCTGTTATAAGTCAAATAAATTTAAGCAGTGGACAAGAGCAATACTAGGTCTTGTTCCAGCTCTTATCAATCACCTGCTGTTTGAACTTGGGAAATGACATCACTCTGGGGATTTTTCATTTTTATTCTGTGAACTCAGATAAGCCCTCCCATTCCTTTCAGCTCTGAGAAAATTCTGAAATGTTAATCTTTCCATGACCTGGAATGTTA
>NW_006408553.1:1655257-1656776 GCF_000296735.1 Chrysochloris asiatica | reverse complement strand
AGAGAGACAGAGAGACAGAGAGACAGAGAGAGTCCTGTTGTGATGCTTCAGGATAAGCATTAAACTGCAAGGCTAGTGGTTCAAACCCACGAGTCCTTTGGAAACCCTATACAGGGTAGCTTTGAGTTGGAACTGACTCCATGGTAGCACTTAACAACAAATATATATATATATATCATCTAGATCAGGGCTTCCCTGAGCAGAAAGTGACTACTGATCTAATCAAGGCAGAACTGGGATCAGCTATGGATAGGATGAAGCTACCACCTTTTTTTTAGTCTTTCTTTGGCTTTCTAATGGGCCACCAGAACTATTAAACAGCTAAAACTCCACAACTCTAGGCTGTAATATGAGACCTGAGGAAATGCTGCCAGGCCTAAGTTGCAGACTCCTCTAGTTTCCAAACCACTTATCCAAAGGCCTGATGTACAAGTTTTAATGCCTGGTATTTATTATCTTAGTAAAACTTTGGCCCAGAGCCTTGAGCCTTGAGCCTTGGTATGTGGGTTGAGTGATTAGACATGGGCTCTCATGCATCTAACTTTAAAAAATCTCTCTTACATCAGAAAGAGGGTTCAGGCTAATACATAGGGTCCTGGGTATGATAGTGTAAATAACAAGCAAGGGCATTTGCCATGATGCATTGCTGATATCAGGGAGCAGCAGAAGCCAGCATCTGGGCATGCTCCCAGCGGGATGGCCAAAGACAGAAAGCCCAGGAGATGGCAGCAGTTGCAAACACTACAGCCCCACAAATACACTTATAACTCCAGATCTCTCAGAGTGCCAACTTGTCACTAGGAACTGTAAGCATTCTGGGATCTCACAGGGAAATTAGTGCAAATCTAGATTCTTGAAAATGTGCAGAGGGGTGGAAGAGGTGCTGAACTGTGTATTTTTATTTGGAAATATCCTCTTGTTTTGGGCACTGTGCCTTTGGTAGCATGATTAAATAACATAAAGTATCTTTTAATTGAAAGGTGGTCTGAGAAATATTTGACTTAACCATTCCATTTTTAGAGAACCTGGGAGGAGAAGCAATTTTCCCAAGGTCACCCAGCTGGCTGGTGATAAGCCCAGGACTAGACTCCTCAGCCTCATAGTTTCTATATACCTACTCCATTTCTCTGCTATTCGTAAAGTTTTCAGTGTCTAAATATTTGCAAGTAGTTCGCCACTCCTTCTTCCTAGTCTGTTTTTGTCTGGAAGCTCATCTGAAACCAGTCCACCATGGGTGATCCTGCTGGTATTTAAAATATCTGAGGCATAGCTTCCAGAATCACAGCAACTCACAAGCCACCACAGTACAACAAACTGACAGGCGAGTGGTGACAATATCTTTGATAATTCCATGCAAGTAAAGTTTTACTAAAGGTAATACAGAAACGACTGCAGGCATACATGGACAGAGAACTTCCAGAGGTTGAAGCTGGATTCAGAAAAGGACGTGGAATGAGGATATCATTGCTGATGTCCAATGGATCTTGGCTGAGAGCAGTGAATACCAGAAAGATGTTTA
>NW_006408553.1:1646435-1655157 GCF_000296735.1 Chrysochloris asiatica | reverse complement strand
TTTTGATCTTCATCAGTAAGTATTTTAAATCCTCTGCTTTCAGCAAGCAAGTTTGTATCATCTGCATATTGCAGGTTGTTAATGAGTCTTCCTCTAATCCTGATGCCATGCTTTTCTTCATATAATCCAGTTTGTCTGATTATGTGCTCAGCATATAGATTGAATAAGTATGGTGAAAGAATACAACCCTGGCACTGCTTCTTGGTCTATGCACAGGTTCCTCATGAGCACAATTAAGTGTTCTGGAATACTCATTTTCTGTAGTGTTGTCCATAGTGTGTCATGATCCATTCAATCAAAAACCTTTGCATAGTCATTAAAGTACAGGCAAACATTTTCTGGTATTCTCTGCTTTCAGTCAAGATCCATTTGACATCAGCAATGATATCCTTCATTCCACTTCCTTGACTGAATTTGTCTTGAACCTCTGACAATTCTCTGTCAATGTACATTTACAACCGTTTTGGATTATCTTTAGCAAAATTTTACTTGTATGAGATATGAATGATTTTGTCCATTTACTTCTGCATTCATTGGATCACCTCTCTTTGGAATGGGCACAAATATGTATCTCTTCCATTCACTTGGTTAGGGAGTTGTCTTCCATATTTTTGGCATAGATGAGCGAGAGCCTTTAGTGCTTCACTGGTTTGTTGAAAGATTTCAATTTGTATTTCATCAATTCCTGGTGCCTTGCTCTTTGCCAATGCCTTCAATGCACCTTGGACTTCTTCCATCAATATCATTGATTCTTGATCATATGCCACCTCTTGAAATGGTTGAATATCGACCATTTCTTTTTGGTATAGTGACTCTGTATATTTCTCCCATCTTCTTTTGATGCTTTCTGCATCATACAATATTTTACCCATAGAATCCTTCAATATTTCAAGTTGAGGCTTGAGTTTTTTCTTCAGTTCTCTCAGCTTGAGATATGCTAAGCATGTACTTTTCTTTTGGTTTTCTAACTCCAGGTCTCTGCACATGTCATTATAATTTTTGACTTTGTCCTTTTGAGCTACTGTTTGAAATTCCTATTCAGTTCTTTTACTTTCTCATTTCTTCCATATGCTTTAGCATCTCTATGCTGGAAAGCAAGTTTATGAGTATCTTCTGACATCCATTTTGGTCTTTTCCTTCTTTAGTGTCTTCTTAATGAACTTTCGCTTTCTTTCTGATGATGTTCTTGATGTTATCCCACTAGTCTTCTGATTTTGGTCTTTAGTGTCTAATGCATCAAATCTGTTCTTCAGATGATCTCTAAATTCAGGTGGGATATGTTCAAGGTCATATTTTGACTCTCATAGATTTGTTCTAATTTTCTTCAACTTCAGCCTGAATTTGCATATTAGCAATTGGTGGTCTGTTTTGCAGTCTGCCCTTGGTCTTGTTTTGGCTGTTTTATATGAAGCCTTTCCATCATCTCTTTCTATAGATGTAGTTGATTTGATTTCTGTGTACTCCTTTTTTTTTTTTAAACAGTATTTGCAATGAAGACGTAAGTGGTCTTTTCAAATTCTATCATGTGACCTCCAGCTCTACACTTCAGTCACCAAGACCATATTTTCCAATTACTGATCCTTCCACTTTGTTTCCAAAGTTTGCATTTCAATCACTAAAAATTATCAATACATCTTGACTGCATGTTTGATTCATTTCTGAATTATTCAATTTCATCATCTCTGGCTTTCGTGGTTGGTGCATAAAGTTTAATAATAGTCGTATTAACTGGCCTTCCTTGTAGGTATATGGATAATATCCTGTCACAGACTGTGTACTTCAAGACAGATCTTGATATGTTCTTTTTGATGAAGAATATGACACTATTCGTTTTCAATTTGTCATTCCTGACATAGTAAACCATGTGATTATCAGAGTCAAGATGGTGAATACCAGCCCATTTCAGCTTATTAATGCCTAGGATATTGATGTTTATGTGCTCTGTTTCATTTTTGTCAGTTTCCAATTTTCCCTGTGTCTTACTTTGTACATTTCAGGTTCCTATTATTAATGGATATTTATAGCTGTTTCTCTTCATTTTCAGTTGTGCCCCATCAGCAAATGAAGGTCCCAAAGGCTTTACTCCATTTGTGTCTTTATGCTCAACTCTATTTGAGGAGGCAGCTCTTCTCCAGTCATATTTTGAGTGCCTTCCAACCTGAGGGGCACATCTTCTGGCACTATATCTGACAATATTCTGGTGTTCTTCATTATGTTTCAATATTCAGTATTCTGGTGCTATCTGACAGTGTTCCACTGCTAGTCATAAAATTTTCAGTGACTAAGTATTAGGAAGTAGTCTGGCTCTCCTTTTTCTTAGTCTATTTTTATCTGGAAGCTCATCTGAAATCTGTCCACCATGGTTGACCCTACTGGTATTTAAAATTCCAGTGGCATAGTTTTCAGAATCACTATAACACGTAAGCCACCACAGTACAACAAACTGACAGACATGATTACAGCCTAGAAAATCTTCAGGGGCAGTTCTGCTTTGTCACATGGGGTTTCTATGAGGTAAAATCCACTTGACAATACCTGACAACAACAGCAGATGTGATATCTCACTTTAATTTTAATTTGCACAAAATTAATAATTTTGAGCTTATTTTCATGTCCTTTTTGACATTTGTATATCTTCTTTTGTGAAGATATTTTGTTCATTTAAAAAAATTATTTTTGGTATTATTATTGAGTTAGAGTTCTTTATTGTTCACAGAGGTAAGTCCTTTGCTACGTATATGCATTGCATGAGTATTTTCTCCCAGTCTATGGTTTGCCTTTTTCTTTCTTTTCTAATAAATAGTATCTTTAAAAACTATACGTTGTTTTTTACTGGGAGAAAGATTTCATTTTAATATAATGCAAATTTTGCCCAATACAAATTTGATTTTAAGAGTAGTTGTGGAAGTTGTTTATGATGGTTTGTTGTTGTTAGGTGCCATCGAGTCAGCACCTACTCATAGAGACCCCATGCACAGCAGAATGAAACACTTCCCAATCCTGGGCTAACCTCACTAAAGTTTCTGTGCTTGAGTCCATCGATGCTGCCACTTGGCCAATCCACCTCATTGGGAGCCTTTCTCTTTTTCTCTGACCCTCCACCTTATCAAACATGATATCCTTCTCTAGCAACTGGTCCCTCCTGACAATATGTCCGAAGTATGAGAGATGAATGACGTTTGGCCATCTTGGCCTCCAAGGAGCGCTCTGGCTGTACTTCTTCCAAAACAGGTCTATTGGTTCTATTGGCAGCCTATGGCACTTTCAATATTCTCCTCCAACACCATAACTGGAATGCATCAATTCTTCTACTGTCTTCCTTATTCACTGTCCAGCTTTTGTGTGCATATGAGGTTATTGAAAACACCATTGGTTGAGTTGGGCACACCTTAGTGCTCAAGCTGACATCTTTGCTCTTCAACACTTCAAAAGGTCTTGTGCAGATTTACCTAATGCAATATGTCATTTGATTTCTTGACTGCTACTTCCATGTGTATTGATAGTTGATCCAAGAAGAATGAAGTCCTTGACAACTTCAATCTTTTCTCCATTCAGAATAATGTTGTTTATTGGTCCAGTGGTGAGGATTTTTGTTTTCTTGACATTGAGATGTAATGCATACCAAAGGCTGTGCTCTTTGATCTTCATCAGTAAATATTTTAAGTCTTCTTAACTTTCAGCAATCAAGGTTGTATCATGTGCATCTCACAGGTTGTTAATGAGTCTTCCTCCAATCCTGATGCCACATTTTTCTTCATATAACCCAGCTTCTCGGATATTTGCTCAGCATACAGGTTGAATAATTTTGGTGAAAGAATACCATATTATGACGGTATAAGCAGAGAAAGCTATACAATTCATAGAATAGTGAAATATTTGCAAAACAGGTGATATGGTCCTGGGTGAATAAAATTCTTTGTGCAGCAGAATAGTGTCTGTGGTCAGAGCAATTCATGAACCTAAATCTGGAGTCTCTCCTTTGTGTTTACCTGCTCCCGATAACCCATCCTTCGCCCTCCTTGAAATCACACTGTCTTCAAGTTCTGACCCTTCTTGGACATTAGACTTGTTGCCCCATCCCTAATCTACCCCTAACCCAGCTCAACATGCAGCCTCCTGTACTTCTGGCTACTCAACACCTGGGCCACAGTAAGAAGTTGGAAGCTGAATTCTTCCTTCTGGTGTTGATCTCGTCACCTTCGGGTCCCTCCCAGCGTATACTTGTTTTGTCCTCTGTGGGCTTCTCTCATCCTCCAGCCTGGCCCTTCACAATCCCTGCAGTAGTGCTGCCCCTGAGCATGGCATATAGTGATAGTTTATCAGTCTCTTTATTCCACTAAACTCAGAGTCCATGGGAACCTGACTATACCTATTTGTCCTTATTCTCAAAGCCTATCCCAGCCATCACAGGTGCTCACTAATATCTGTCTGGTTAACAAACTCCTCAGTCTTAAGACTGTGGGCTTCTCTAACCTTCTCTCTCCCTGGTAGGGCCTCAGACATGAGATCCTGAACTCCCTCTCTTCCACCTCAGCCTATCTTTTTATGTCAGCCTGCCACTCTTCAAAGGTTCCTGTCTCAAAAGAAGCATTACCCTCTGTTGCCAAGGTCCCTCTATGGGAGCTGCCTTGCATTCAGACATTGATGTGAATGGCACCTTCCAAAATGGTGCAGTGTACAAATAACACAACCCAATGGAGCAGCCTTTATCCACATTCCCTTTACTTTCTTTTGAACATTTTACTGTTGTTTGGGTAAGTGTTTACGGAACAAATTTGTTTCACATTCAACAGGTTATATACATTTTGTTTTGTGACTTTACTTGCAATGTCCTTCAATGTAATGACACCCTTTGAACTTCATCCCTGGTTTCCTCATTTCCCTTCAACCATATTTTCTGCCTCCTCTTCTTCTTTTTGAAAGAAAGATCCTTTTATTGGGATAGACACTAAGCATGCACTGTTGTTGTTAAGTTCCCCCTGTAAGGGTTTCTGAGGAATGGCTAATGGGTTTGAACCACCAACATTGTGGTTAGCCATCCAGTGCTTATCTTAAAATGACTGAAGAGATTTCTGAAGAAACTCCTTTGTCCTCTCACACAGGCTCAGAGTGAATTTGGATTGGAGCCGAGAAGAGTTCCTGGTAAAACGCTAGACCAAACCAGTCTTGAAGACTCAAGTCAACAAGTGGGCAAGTGTGGGAAGAAGGTTGCTTGGATGTCCCTGGGAGCCAGAAGCTGTGACCCTCAGCCCCCACCCTCTTGGCCACACTCTAATTTGTAAGAAGAAATGGGGTGAGAGGGGAGGGAGGGAACTTGTTGGGGAAAATAACATTTGCTTGTTTTTAAAAAAGCATCTACCCCATATCACACTATGGAGTCTGACATCCGCATTGCTGGGTACACTTCCAGTATAAACAAGAACTGGTGGAAAAGAAATACATTAGTTTCTAGGAGGATGGAGGCAGTGTGGATGGTGTGGTATAGGTAGGGCAGAAGGAGTGGGGTGGGCCTGGATGTGGGGTGCACAGCAGATACTACCAGAGGCACAGTGAGGGCAGTGCAAGTCTTAGCTCTCCTCCTGCATGTCCTGTGACACGCTGTGATTTTGTGGGGAGGGGGAGGTAAGCTTTCATCCTTCAGGTCCACTTGCTCCTGGTCTTGCTTCTTGGGCACATTCTTTGTCCCATTGCTGATGTAGGTAGCACAAAAGAATGTTTATCTTTTCTGTCACGATGATTTCTTCAGATGGGTACTTTGCATGGGCAGGTAGATTGAGAGAAGCTGGTTTGAGGCTTGGCACACAGAGTCATAATGGAATTGGCAAAAATTGCTTTTGTTGTAGATGGCCAGTCCTTTCAGAAAATCGGCCATCTTCTCTTCCTGCCTTCCCCACCATCACAGCCTCCTCAGTCACTGCTGCCACCACCACAGCTGTCTTCTCTTAGTAACTTCTGCCTCTTCTTGTCTTCTGAACCTTGTTCTTGGGCAAAGGCTATCCTTTTGTCCTTGAATGGTTACTAGTTCTGAGCATGTGAAATTTGGACAATGAATAAGGGAGATCGTAGAAGAATCAATGTGCTTGTTTCCCGTCCTCCTTCTTTCCCAATCTTTCTGAATTTTGTCCTTGGGTAAATGCTGTCCTTTTGATGTTGAATTGTTGACCATTCTATGGAGTGTGTACCTTACTATTTCTTGTCCCCCCATGTTGTTGTTGTTAGGTGCTGCCGATCAGTACTAACTTATAGCAACCCTGTGCACAACAGAAACACTGCCTAGTCCTGTACCATCCTTACAACTGCTGTTATGTTGACAGACCATTGTTGCTAAGTTGGCAGCCCATTGTTGCTGTCAATCCATCTTATTGGGGATTTCCCTCTTTTCCATTATCTTCCAATTTTTCAAGTATGATGTCAGTTTTCCAGGGACTGGTCCCTCCTGATAACATGTCTGAAGTATGAGAGACAAAGTCTCACTATCCTCACATCTAAGGACCATTCTAATTGTACTTCATTCAAGGCAGATTTGTTTATTCTAACAATCCCTGGTACTTTCAATATTCTTTGCCACCACCACAATTCAAATGCATCAGTTCTTTTATGGTTTTCCTTAGTCATAATCCAATTTTCACATGTATATGAGGTGACTGAAGATAACATGGCTAGGGTCCTCAAACTGATATCTTTGCTCTTGACCACTTTATTGAGATATTTTGTAGCACATCATTTGATTTATTGACTGCTGCTTCTATGAATATTGATTATGGATTCAAGCAAACTAAAGTCTTTGACAACTTCAAGCTTTTATTCACTTATTAAGATGATATTTATTGGTCCTAAAGTGAAGGTCATTTTAAAATTTTACTTTGAGGTTCAATCTATACTGAAGGCTATAGTCTTTGATCTTCATCAGTATTTTAAGTCCTCTTTGCTTTCAGTACACAAGGTAGTATCATCGGTGTATCACAGTTTGTCGATGAGTTTTCCTCAATCCTGATGCCACGTTCTTCTTCATACAATCCGATTTCTCAAATGTTGTGCTCAGCATGCAAATTGAATAAATATGGCGAGAGAATACAACCCTAGTGCGCAACTTTCCTGATTTTAAACCATTCAGTGTTCTCTTGGTCTGTTCAAACAACTGTCTCTTGGACTGTGTACAGATCCCTTATGAGCTCAATGAAATGTTATCTATAATTTGTCAAGCTATGTGATCCATTGTTTGTTATGATGAACACAGTTAAATGCCTTTCAATAGTCAATAAAGCACAAGTACAATTTTTTCTTGTAATCTCTGCTTGCAGCCAAGATACACGTGACATCAGCAGTGATACCTCTTGTTCATGTCCTCTTCTAGAACCTGACTTGAATTTCAGCTCTCTGTCAATGTACTGCTGAAATAATTTTTGATTTATCTCCAGCAACATGGTACTCGCATGTGATATTAATGATTTCCTCAGTCTGTTGGGTAACCTTTCTTTGGAATAGGCACAAATATGGATCCCTTCAAATTGTTCAGAATGGAAGCTGTCTTCCAAATTCCTTGACATAGACTAGTGAGCGCCTGCAGTGCTCCATCAGTTTGTTGAAAGATTTCAGTCTGTATTCAGTTAAGTACTTGAGCCTTGTTTTTCATCAATGTTTTAGTGCTGCTTGTACTTCTTTCTTCAATAGCATTAGTTCTTGATCATATGGTGCCTTTTGAAATGATTTAACATCAACTAATTCTTTATGGTACAGCAACTTTGTATTTCTTCCATCTTCTTTTGTTCTTTTATCATCATTCAGACCACCACACATCTGTCAGTTTGTCATGCTGTGGTGGCTGTGAGTTGCTGTGTTTCTGAGAGCTAAGCCATGGGTATTTTAAATACCAGCAGGGTCACCCATGGTGGACAGGTTTCAGATGCGCTTCTAGATGAAGACAGACTAGGAAGAAGGAGTGACAAATCACTTCTGAATATTTAGTCACTGAAAACGTTATGAATAACAGAGAAATACTGTCTGATAAAGTGCCAGAAAATGAGCCCTTAGGGTCAGAAGGCACTCAAAATGCGACTGGGGAAGAGCTGCCTCCTTAAAGCAGTGTTGACAATGCTGCTGCTAATGGAGTAAAGCCCATGAGAGTAAACCCTGCAGGACCTTCATTTGCTGATGATGGGGCACAACTCAAAATGAAGAGAAACAGCTGTAAACATCCATTAACAATCAGAACTTGGAATGTATGAAGTATGAATCTAGGAAAATTATAAATTGTCAAAAATGAAATGGAATGCATAAACATTGATATCTTAGGCATTAGTGAGCTGAAATGGACTCGTATTGGTCATGTTGAATCTGAAAACCACATGGTTTATTATGCTGGGAATGGCAAATTGAAGAGGAATGGTGTTGTATTCATTGTCAAAAAGCACATATCCAGATCAGTCATGAGGTACAACGCTATCTGTTATAGGATAATATCCATGAGCCTACAGGGAAGACCAGTTAATGTCATTATTATTCAAATTTACACAGCAATCACTAAAGCCAGTGAGGATGAAATAGAATCTGAAATTGATCATATCTGCAATCAAGATGTATTGCTCATTACTGGTGACTGGAATGCAAAGGTTGGGAGCAAAGAGGAAGGATCAGTAGTTAGAAAATATGGCCTTGGTGATAGAAATGATGCTGGAAAATGCATGGTAGAATTCTGAAAAACCAATGATTTATTCATTTCAAA
>NW_006408553.1:1632882-1639868 GCF_000296735.1 Chrysochloris asiatica | reverse complement strand
CATAGTGACAACGTAATGAAATACTTCCCAATCTTACACCATCCTCACAATGAATATTATGTTTGAGTCCATTGTTGCTGCTACTGTGTCAATCCATTTTGTTGTGGGAGGTTTTCCTATTTTTTGCTGACCCTCTACTTTACCAAGCATGATGTCCTTCTACAGGACTGGTCCCTCCTAATATCATGTCCAAAGTATGAGACACAAAGTCTCGCCATCTTGACTTCTAAGGAGATGACTATATTTCTTCCAACACAGTTTATTTTTCTGGCAGTCCATGGCACTTTTAATATTCCCCAACACCATAATTCAAATGCATCAAATCTTCCATGATCTTCCTTACTAATTGTCCAACTTTCATATGCATATGAGACTATGGAAAATACCATGGTTTAGGTCAGGTGCACCTTTGTCCTCAAACTGATATCTTTGCTCTTAAACAATTTAAAGAGGTCTTATACTGTAGAGTTGCCTAATGCAATATGTCATTTGATTTCTTGACTGCTGCTTCCATGAGTGTTGAAGTCTTTAACAGCTTCAATCTTTTCTCCATGTAACATGATGTTATTTATTAGTCCAGTAGTGAGGATTTTTGTTTTCTTTGCATTGAGCTGCAACCCATTGTTTTTAGCTGAGCATATTTTCAGGAAGAAATAGGTAAAAAACTCAAAGCTCCAAGTTCTCAGGTTGCCTTATAACTAGATACGGTTATGTGACTAAATTCTGGTCAACCAGTTGAAGATGGAAGTGTTGTGTTGGATTCATGGGTAGCCTCCGTCTTCCTCCTGCTTTTGCTTATCTCTCCAGCAGACATCGTGTCCAGAAAGTGAGGGCCGCAGGGAGGAATGGAGAAAAGAAAAACTGTTATGTACCTTGGTCCATGATGACCACAGAGCCTCCATACAAAAACAAACTACTTGGCTCTGCAATTCTTTTCCTGGAGAAATACATTTCTATTCTGTCGATAGTGTCATTGGCCACTGCTGCTTAACCTAATCTTAACTGATATATTGGAATGGCATTGTTGTAAGCATGTACACCATGCACAGCAGAACTTAGCCATGCTTGATCCTGTCTATACCCATTATTGGTTTCTGATCAGATCCTTATGATCCACAGGGCTTTTACTGGTTGATTTTATGGAAGTAGATCACTTGGCCTTTGTTATTAATCTACCATAGTCTGAAGGTTCCATTAAAACCAGTTCAGCATCATAGCAACAATCAGGCTTGCACAGATAGGCAAGTGGATGGTGTTCATAAAGTGCTTTAACAGAGAATTGAACCCTGATCTTCCACATGGAAAGTGAGAATTCTGTCATTGAAACTTTGCTGCTCCCCATGATGGGATACAAGATTTTATCCTTTTGGTTAAAAATTCATCCTCTGACCCTAGGTTAAATAATTCTGAATCTTGTCTTGATAACTGTTCTATGCTCTTAATGATTCTTTCTCTCCTCTGGGTAGAAAGTCTACTTTAATTCTGCTTTTGGAATTATGGTTTGGTGCTGTAGGATCAGCACTGGACTTCGAACCACAAGGTTGTCAGTTTAAACCCACCAGCTGCACCTTGGAAACCCTATGTAGGGTCAGTATGAGTTGGAACCAACTTAACTACACTTAACAACAATAACAATCATGCTATCAGTGGCATTTGTTGTTGTTGTTAAATGCAGTTCAGTCAGTTTTGACTCATAGCAACCCTGTATAAGGTTTATGAAGAGCGGTTGGTGGGTTTGACCTTATACCAAACATAGCGGTTGGTGGCTAGCAGTACAGTAGCAAAATTTAGCACAAAGTGACATGGCAGTAAATAGCACAGGACTTGTCACATAATAACTGCAAAATTAATGGTGTCATTGTTACGTGCCATTGAGTTGGTTCTATCTCATAGCAACCCTTTATAGGGTTTCCAAGGAGTGGCTGGTGGATTTGAGTTGACAACCTTATGGGTAATAGTCCAGTGCTTATCATACAGCTCCACACTAGAAATGAAGGTTAATTGAGCTTAATTTAAATAGTTATTTTCACTTTCAGCATTTCAAGGATGTGGGCTGACATATGTCTTCGATTCCCATTGTAAAAGTTCCCCCACTTCCTATTTCTTCCGAATGAATGAGTTCTCCGAAATTTCATAAATATTCTTTGACAATTTCAACCCTATAGTTTCTACTCTAGGGAAATATATGTATATGTATATATATATATGAGTCCTGGTGTGGGAAATATATATACAGTTTTCCTATTGCCATTGAGTTGATTGCAACTCATAGTGACTTTGTAAATCTTTTTACATAAAGCCTCATCCTTCTTCTGTGGAGCAGTGGTTGGGTTTGAATTGTTGGCTTTGTGATTAGCAGTATAGTGCTTTTCCTATAGTGTCACCAAGGTGCTCTCTCCCTCTCTCTCTCTAGATATATATGCGTGCACACACATACATATATACATGTATATATACATATGTATGTGTGCTGTTAAGTGCCATTGAGTCATTTTCTGACTCATACAGACCCTGCATAGAGCTTCTGAGAAGTAACCAGTGAGTTTGAACTGCTGACCTTGAGGTTCAAACCAAGCTTTAAGTCCAGTACTTGTTCTATAGCACCTCACCAGGAACCCCTGTGTGTGTGTGTGTATATATATATATATATATATTAGTTATCCAAAGCCCTGATATCCTAGGCCAGCTCTCCCAAGTATACTGTTACCTTGTTTTCTCAGTACAAACATGGAACATATATAACAACAGCTCTAAAATCACCAAGATTACTCTGGTTTCTACCAGGTTGGTTCTTAAACCACACATGAGTTTTTGGAAGGGTTTTGGTGCCCAAACTCTAATCCCTCCTTCTCAAGAGCTGTGACCCCATGATAACTCATGGGGTCTGCGTCTTCTTAACTTACTGCATGCATTTTCAGGAAGGCACTGAGCAAACAGTGTCTTCATATAGTGAAGTGTGTTTTGGGGCACGTGGGCAGGCCTGTGATGTGCTAAGAGTGAGGGGATGTTTTCTGCTGACGGCTATTTGATAATTCTTCAGTCACACAGATTGGGGAGAGGCACACTGAGCCCAGGATTAGTCTCCCTACAATTCCAAGTGGTAACAATTTTGGACGACTTTCCATAGCCATATTTTATTTCAGATGTGATATTAAAAAAGGAGGCATCCTGCTGTGGGGATGTGGGTTAATGTGTTGGACTGCAAAGTTGATTGAACTGCAAGGTTCGTGATTCAAACTCACCAGCTCCTCTTCCAAAACCTTATACAGGGTCACTATGGGTTGGAAATGACCCGATGGCCCTTGACAACAACAACACAAGAAAGAAAATGAGCTTGAGAATTCACTTCAGCCAGATAGAATCATAGAGTAGATAGGTCTTCAGTGCTCTTTTCTGTTTTTAACCAGCCGCTCCGCGGGAGAAAGATGAGGCTTTCTACTCCCGTAAGGATTTACACCCTCGGAAACCCTGTACAGGGTCGCTATGGGTCGGAACCGACTCGATGGCACTTAACAACAACAACAATATAGGAAAGCTTTCTTTTTCTTTTCTCTTTCTTATTTATTTTTGTAAAAATAAAACCTTAAACATTACAACCAAAATAGAATTATCACTACACTAACACTCCCCTCCTTTCTCCAGAAGAAATCATGGTTAGAATTTTACAGTCTATTACTCTGAGGTTTTCCTGTGTGTATTTGTATGTGTGTGTCTCTGTATATGTGTCTGTTGTTGTATGCCATCCAGTTGATTTCAAAGTATTGTGACTTCTGGTGGACCAGTGGTTAAGTGTTCAGTTACTTAGTGAAAGGTAGGCAAATCAAACCTACTAGTTGCTCTGTGGGAGAAAGATGCAGAAGTCTGTTCCCCTAAAGATTACAGCCTTAAAAAGTCCATAGGGACAGTTCCACTCTGCCCCACAAAGTTGTTAAGAGTTGGATTTGACTTGATGGCAGTGGGTTAATGGGTGTATATGTCTGTGTGTATTAAATGGGATCCAACTGTTGTGCATAGTGTTGTACACCTTGCTTTTTTAGTACATTTCATGTCATTTCATCCAGCCTGAGACTTAACTGGTTAATAATGCAAACGTAACTGCTTTATTATCTCTACCATACAGATATGCTGATTACCGTAGTGATGGAGACTGAAGTTCTTTCCAAACCAGTGATTTACAGATTGTGCTCTGATAGGGACTCAGGAGTCCCAAAGGGGAAGGCGGGGAAATAGAACAGCAAATGAGGCGTCAGGCCCCCAAGTAATTTCATTTTTACTATTTTGTACATTGTTGTTGTTGTGATAAGTGCCATCGAGTTGATTCAGACTCAAAGTGTCCCTGTATAAGATTCCAAAGAATTGGCTGGTGGGTTTGAGCTAATGGCTTGGTGGTTAGCAGTCCAGTGCTTATCCTACAGCACCACACACACAATTTCTTTTTGATAAAAAGATACTTAGCTCTGGAACAAAATATCCTCTTCAAGCTAGTGATCTAACGTGATATTCTTGTTTTGTAGTTGTGTAAATATAGGCTCGGAGGGATGTAGTGACTTCCCCAGGGTTGTTCAGCCAGGCTGTGACAGGGCTACATGAGAGTACAAGTTTTAAAACTCTGAGTTTAACACATTTATTACTTTATCCTCAGATATCTCTTTGCTTCCAAGATCTGTACAATTCAGGCACCCAATATATGGAATTACCAATTCTACTCTGATACATTGCTCAGGTGTCTTCACTGTGGGGCCAGAATCCCCAGTATCTGTACTAAGCAGGCGGATTGGAGACCCGGTGTGGCTGTGGACACCTTCCTTTATATCCTCCTGCTGTAGTGATGTTGGATCAGCACTGTACTGCTGGACTGTGAACCATAGGTAGGCAGCATAAACCCACCAGCAGCTCTTTGGCAATCCTATACAGAGTTGCCAACAATTACAATCACTGTTGCTAGGCTGACCCAGCAGTTGCCTAGGGTCTGTCAAGAACTGCTTCTCTCTTCTCTGGCTTCCCTCTTATTATTATTATTTTTTAAAGCCCACTGGGCAGGACTAATATGCAGTAAAACTGATTTGTGTACTTTCTAGCCCTGGCTGAGAACAACAGTCATGTACATTAGTTGGGAGGTATTTAATGGATGATTTATAAGATATTGAAGATAAAACTTGAAAGATACATGGGCAGCACTGAGGTGCAACATTCTTGAGGAAAAGAGAACATTAAGTGCTTGATTGGCTGAGATGATCTAGAGTGTAGCCCCGGGCATCTGTCCAGCCATCCTGACAATGTTCTGGCAGCCTCTCTCGATAGCTGCAGCCCGTGATGCAGGTCTTAGTTAGAAATGAGCTGGGCAGTAGATCGCAAAGAAAACTTCTGCATGGTGATCGATGACCAGGCCTGAGGGCTTTCCTCTCCATAATGCTCTTGGGGATGCAAGTTGAATTCTCTGGAATAGAGTAGAGCATGCCAGGGAGAGAGGATTCCTGGGCAGCACCTTCATAGGTAAACTGGTCTTGCTCCTCTCTAGAGAAGCTCAGTTCAACAGTTCAGTGCAGTTCAAGAAAACCAGAGTAAGTGCCTATCCTGTGTTGGGTACACAGTTAGCTCTGGAGAGTAAGATTAACAAGGCAGGGAAGGTCCCTGAATTCAGAAAACATAGCTTTTCTTCTTGATATTTTCTATGAACGAATTTTGAAAAGGCCAAGGTATGTGGTCTATGAAATCAGAAATGTCTACAAGCACCTGGCTTTCTGATCACTGACTCCTGACACTTAAGGAAATTGAGCAAACATTCATCTGAAAAGTTTGTTTCTATTTGACAAATTTACACATACACATCCATTCTTACGCACACTCACAGTCTCAGTGGAACCCATATAACCTTCTAGGCTTACTCTTGGCAAAAGTATAAAACAAGTCAGTGACCCCAGGCCTCTTACTTCATTTCTGAGAAGACCTCCTTCTTATCTTCCTTAATCCACCAGCCATTGTGTGGGAGAACGATGAGGCTGTCTGCTCCTGTAAGAGCAGGAGCCTCAGAAACTCTATGCAGGTTCATTCATTATGAGACAGACCCGACTTCATAGCATTCAGCAGCAACAGCAGCAGCAATTATGCATCTAGGAGCACTAGTGGAAGCAGTGGTTATGCACACAGATGCAGTTCAAACCTGCCAGCTGCTCTGAGGAAGAAAGATAAAGCAGTCTGCTTTTGTAAAGATTATGCCTTTGAAACCCTCTAGGGCAGTCTACTCTGTCTTACAGGGTTGCTATGAGTCAGAATCGATGGAAGGGCAGTTTGGTTTGGGTTTTTCACTCTTGCATCACCAGCTGTCCACAAATACAAAATTCATAAATTCTTCTTCTGGGTCAAGCTGTCCTCTCACAGCGCTTGTAGCCATGTTACTTCTAGGCCTTTCTGATTTGCATTCAAATTCTTACGGTAAAAACAATTTGGGACCCTAAGGAATTTCAGTCAGTGACAACGTCAGATACTTGGAGAGTATCATGGTTAGTAATTTCTCCCTGGTTTCATCATATCTGACTGCATGGGTGGAAAAGGAGGTGGAGTTTCTCCTTTCACCACTGCCTCCCACTGAGTAGGTTCAAGACCTACTTTCTTGAGCGTTAGCTTTCAGTAAGTACACAAACAGCCCTTCAGGTTATGACCCTCCACACGTTCCAACTCTGATTCTAGGAATTCAGGTCAGAAAGGGAAAGTTACTAAATTCACTATTGCAGATGGACATCTGAATTTACCCAGAAAGATAAAATGAGGAGAAAGTAATTTATCATAAAAAAAGAAAATAAAGGAATTTGCTTCACTCACATGTGTTTAGGATGAAAGAGATTAGCTGGGTTTTTTTTTGTTGTTGTTGTTTGTTTGTTCTTTTATTTTTGATTATTTATTTTATTTAAGGTTTTTATTGTGGATTGAGTGAAAGCTTACAAGGCATATCATCAGTTTCACATTCAACAAATCATACACCTTGTTTC
>NW_006408553.1:1594725-1632527 GCF_000296735.1 Chrysochloris asiatica | reverse complement strand
TTTTTTTTTTTTTTTAGGAAAAACTTTGCCTTTTTGGAATTTACAGTCTCGGCTTTTAGGGAAGGCTTTTACATTTATCTGTGGGTATCCAGGGTTCATGTATGGAATTACTAACCAGCATAACTGAATAATCAGATAAGGTACATTTTGAGAGATTAACTGTTTTTGAGCAGGGACTATGTGCCAAGGATTATGTTAGCTCCTCTAAGTTCTCATACTAGTTACAGGTGAGAATTTTGAGGTCCAGGAGAGGGGCAGAGACTACCTAAGCTCACTAGCTAGTCAGTGACAGGGTCCAGATGTTTCCACTCGTTCACGTACTCAAGTTATTTGACTTTAAAACCTTGGCTCTCCACCAGGCCTTTCTGAATCTCTGGAGTGAGGCCAGGCTGTGGGGAGGAGGGTGCTGAATAGTCACCCCTTTGGGACCACATTGTGGCTTCCCAGAAACACTGTCTGTGGCGATTGGGATGACCTCCCTGGCTGCCTGCCCACCTTCCACAATTTATTTGTCTGTATAGCTCTACTCAATGAAAGGAAGATGTAGGCTAATTAGGCACATTCCTAATGAGGGAAAGAGCAATAGATCCAATAATAATCTCCTTTTTTTTGAATAATGGCTTCACTCTGGCCTCTGGGCACCCTCTGACTCCAAGGTTAGAATACATTATAGACATCATCAATAGCCCTGGTAAACAGTAACTGACCATGGTCAAGGCACTGTGATGAGCTTGGGAGACAGGAGATTATTAGACGCTCTTAAGAGCTTAATTTAATTCAATTCAACCAGAGTTATATAGCTGAGATCTCTTTGTGCTAGAAATTATGAAGAATAATAAAAAAAAGATTAAGGTACACCTCAGAAAGAAAGGTCTTATCTAATTAGAGAAGTAAAATATGATAGTGAGAAATCTACATTAAAATACAGGATAGTACATGCAAGGTTGGTGGAGTTGCTGGGCCACTTCTTGGGAACATTATACAGGATTGCTATTATTTGGAACTGACTCGACAGCACTTAACAACAACATAAACAACATCAGGTAAGTAGAGATTGAAACATGGAGTCAAGCATTGAATTTGACCTCAGAAGACCTGGATTTAACTCTTGTCTATAAAGATGATAGTCCTAACCTCACAGGGCTATAGTGTAATGAAAAATAATGAAAGCTATGATGAATGTAAAATCATTTAACTTTAAATATAGCATACGCTGTATCTAAAATTTAGCTATATGAGGATTTGCAAACATTAGATATATGATAAAAATTAGATATATCAGGGTTTGATCATCTTGAGGAAGACTATCACAGATGTGAAATGTGCTTCTCTTCACATTGTGTCAGAGAGTGGTGGTGGTGATTGTGTGCTGTCAAATTGGTTCCAACTCATAGAAACCCTGAGGCTGTAAGTCTTTTCAGAAGCAGAAAGCCTTATTTTTCTCCTGCGGAGCAGCTAGTAAGTTCAAACTGTTGACCTGTGGTTAGCAGCCCAACTCATAACCCACTACACTACTGGGGTTCCTTCTATAGAGGGTACATGATATCAACTCGAGTTTCACTGGGAATGCTAAATTTGATCACATGAATTAGGAGGTATTAGCCCGAGTTGTTCATTGTAAGGTTACTATATTTTCTCATCCATATTCTATTCTTGGGAAGCAAGTCCAACCTATAGTCAAGGGAAAGGAAGTAAGTTAGGACTGATGGTATTTTTAACTTTTTATTTTGAGAAAATTGTAGATGCACATGCGTTTGTGAAAAACAGTAAGTGATAGCCTATATACCCAAAAGTAATATTTTGTTGTTGTTAAGTGCTGTCAAGTCGATCCCAACCCATAGCGACCATGTGTAGGGTTTCCGAAGAGCAGTTGGTGAGCTTGAACCGCCAACCTTGCAGTTCAAATGGCTTTGCAGTCTGGTGCATTAACCCACAGCGCCACACCAGGACTCCTATATGTAATATAAATAGCAATATCGTAGTTCATAACACACAATACAACATTACATAGTACAACATCAGGAAATGGGCATTGATGTAATTCACCAACATCATCTAGATATCAGCAGTTTTATATGCACTCATGTGTGTGTGTTTAGTTCTATGTAATTTTATCACATGTATTGGTTTGTGTGACCACCAGAGTCAAGACCCAGATTAATTCCTACACGTCAAGGATTCACCCTGTTGTCCTTTTATATTCTATAGCAATGGCTCTCCTACTCCCAATTCAGATGGCCACTATTTTTTCAAAAAATGCAATATAAGTGGATTTATGTCGTGTATAACCTTTGGGATTTTCTTTTTCCTTTTCTTCACCATAATTCCCTTGAGATCCAGCCAGGACACTATGTGTACCAATAATCAATTTCTTTTCATTGCTGAATAATATTCCATGATATGAATGTTCTACAGTTTGTTTTAACCATTTGAGTCAATATCTGGGTTAAAGGACATTTGTTTCCAGTTTTTCATCATTACAAATAAATCTGCTATGAACATTCATGTAAAAACTTTTGTCTGAACAAAATTTTTTATTTCTTTGAGATATATACCCATGGTTGATTGATTCTGAACACAGTCCAGAGAATTTGTGTTTATTCTCTTTTGCTGTCTACCCATGTTTCGATCTTGAACTGATGTCTGCAGCATTCTATACTGCCTCTTATCTGAGGATGCCCAGCAAAGCAGGCAAGTCAGTGCTGTTGCCTTTGAAGTTGGAGGGAAGTAACTTTGTTCCTTTCCTTCTTGGTTGTCTCTGATGCTAACTGGGATGGGATTGCCCTGGAGGAGATCCAGGCAAACTCAGGCAATCCTCCTGTGCTCCCTCTCTCTGTTAACTTGAAGATAGCAACACTTAGGGATATGCCATCTCAGAGAGGCCAACCTACTATCTCAGGGACCTGTGTGATCTTGGGTAACTCATAAAATCTAACAAAACCTTAAAAACAAACCCACTGTCATCAAATACATTCTACCTCACAGTAACACTATATAGTGTTTTTGAGACTGCAAATCTTTATGGGAACAGACAGCCTCATCTTTCTCCTGTGGAACAAATGGTGGCTTTGAACTGCCAACCTTGTCGTTAGCTCCCCAATGCCTAATCCGCAGCACCACCAGGCTTCTTCACATGACCTAAGTGTTCATTCATTTTACCTTTGTATGTAATGCAGCGAATTGAGCTACCTCATCCTTCTATTGAAGTGGAAATGTAAGCGTCAGAAATAATCTATCTGGGCCTGTCACCACTGTTGTTAGGTACTGTTGAGTCAGCTCTGACTCATAGAGACCCTATATATAATAGAATGAAATGTTGCCTAATCCTATGCAATCCTCAAAATAGTAGGTATGTGTGAGTCCATTGTTGTAGCCTCTATGCTATGTCAATCCATCTCACTGGGGGACTTCCTCTTTTTTGTTGATGCTCTACTTTACCAAGCACTATGTCCTTCTCCAGGTATTGATCCCCTCTAATTACATGTCCACAGCCTTCAGTATGGATTGCATCTCAATGCAAAGAAAACAAAAATTCTCACCACTGGACCAATAAATAACATTCTTATCAATGGAGAAAGAACCAATAGATCTGTTTAGGAAGAGGTGCAGCCAGAGTGGAGGCCAAGATGGCTAAACTTCGTCTCTCATACTTTGGGCGTATTGTCAGGAGGAGGATGTCATGCTGGGTAAAATGGAGGGTCAGAGAAAGAGAGGAAGACCCCCAACGAGATGGATCAGCCAGGTGGCATCATTGATGGTGTCAAGTGTGGCAGCAGTAGTGAGGTTGGCCCAGGATCGGACATTGTTTCGTTCTGCTATGCATGGGATCACTATGAGTCGGTTCTGACTCAATGTCACCTGACAACAACAACATCAATGGAGAAAAGATTGAAGTTGTCAAGGACTTCATTCTTCTTGGATCAACTATCAACACTCATGGAAGCAGCAGTCAAGAAATCAGATGATGTATTGCATTAGGCAAATGTGCTGCACAAGACCTTTTTAAAGTGTTGAAGAGCAAAAATGTCAGCTTGAAGACCCAAACCATGGTATTTTCAATAACCTCATATGCATGCGAAAGCTGGACCGTGAATAAGGAAGACCATTGAAGAATTGATGCTTTTGCATTATGGTGTTGGAGAATAATATTAAAAGTGCCATGGGCTGCCAAAAGAACCAACAGATCTGTGTTAGAAGTGCAGCCTGAGTGCTCCTTGGAGGCCAGGATGGCCAAACTTCGTCTCTCATACTTCAGACATATTGTCAGGAGGGAGCAGTTGCTGGAGAAGGATATCATGTTTTGTAAGGTGGAGGGTCAGAGAAAAAGGAAAGACCCCTAGCAAGATGGACTGGCAAAGTGGCAGCATCAATGGGCCCAAGCGTGGCAACCATTGTGAGGTTGGCCCAGGACCAGGCAGTGTTTCATTCTGTTATACATATGGTCACTATGAGTCAGTACCGACTCGATGGCACCTAACAACAATAACAATAGCATGTCCAAAGTAAGTGAGATGAAAGCCCACAGTCCTTGCTTCTAAGGAGCATTCTGTATGTCACCACTGTTGTTAGTGCTGTTGAGCCAGTCTGACTCACAGCAATCCTGAATATGAGAGGCTGGTAGGTTTGATCCACCAACCTGTGGTTAGCAGTCACTAGATGCCTAAAACAGAACCATTCACAGCTACTGTGCTGATCCTTACACAGTAAACCGTAACAATGGAGAGAAGTCAACTGCTCCATAGAAAAATAATATCGTTTATTGTTTCACAAAGAACAGGTTAAAGCCCATTAATTGAATTGTTGTTGTTGTTGTTGTTATCAGCCATCAAGTTAGTTCCAACTCACAGCAACCTTGTATAGGGTATCCAAGGTGCAGCTGGTGAATTTGAACTGCCAACCTTGAGGTTTAGCAAGTTCTGATTCATAGTATAGTGACCCTGTATAGGAAAGGTTGGTGGTTTATAACAACCACCCTTGAGGTTGGCAGTCCAGTGTTTATCCTACAGCGTCATCAGGACTCTTTAATTGGAATAAGTACTTGTTTTATACGAAACTAGATCATGTAATCCCCATAAAAAAGTAATGGTGCTTGCTTTGATAAGGTGTTTTTTCTCTTGGATAATTGATGAGAAAATGAGATACAACTATTGCTGATGGAGAGATTAAACGAAACTGGAGCACCTCACATCTCCTTCTTAAGACCAGAGTCATTTCCTTGAGGGCTATGCATATGATGACGCAGGGAAGAAACACTGGAGTGTGGGGGGAAGGGGGTAGGTCATGGACTGGAGGCTGTGGATGGGCATTAAGGGAATGAAGAAAGAGCAGGGTAGGCAGAGACTGAAATAAATGGGATTAAAGGGCCTGCCTTGAATCCTTTGTTACTGTACAGTTCTTTCAAATAAACCTGCTTACAATCAATCAATGGTTTGATTGGTTGTAAGCAGGTTTATTTGAATAATTTGATTGATTTAAAATCAATCCATGATTTTAGTGGGCTTATGATTCCTGGTGTGGCATTGTAGGCTAAGCACTGGACTACTAACCACAAAGTCAGTAGTTCAAACCCACCAAGTGCTTCTCAGAAACCCTATACAAGGCCACTATGAGTCAGAATTGACTTGATGGCACTTAACAACAACAAAATGACCTGAGGAAAACTAAGGCACTGGGAAAAGACTTCCTAATAGTCTTACACAGGCTCTGTCTGCACCTCTACCATGGCCCTGTCTTTGGTTACAGATAAACCAAGGCAGTAAGGGCCAAGGTACCTCCCAAAGGCACAGAGTCCATTGACAAGCCAATCATGTGCTTCCTCTGTTCTGACTCCTTGCTCATAGGTTAGCTGGGACAGCCCATGAGGCAGAACAAGATGGCCCTGCCATACCCAGTAAAATAAAGGATATTCTAATGGTTTCCAATTCTACTTGGTCTCCGAGAAAGGGAAAACTTTTGAAAACATGTAAACTTCTGGATCCTACCCTAGATGTACTGAGTGAGAGTTTTTTGGGAATGACATGAATCTGAATGCTTTATAAACTCCCCCAAAGACTTTGATGAACAACCAAATTTGGGCATTACTGTGCTAGATGAAAGGAGCACTGGTGGTGCAGTGGATTAAGTATTGGACTGTTAAGCTAAAGGTTGGCAATTTGAACCCACCAGCTGCTTCAGGGGAAAGATACGGCAGTCGGCTTCCATGAAGATTTAATCTCAGAAACCCTGTGGAGCATTTCTTCCCTGTCCTAGAGGGTCACTATGAGTCAGAATCAACATGATAGTTGTGAATTTGGTACTAGGTCATCTAAAGGGTTATCTCTACATGATGAAGAACAGGGAGAAGCAAAGGTAGAATTTTTATATGTAGTATCTTTATTCCAAAGATGCCCTGGTAGCATAGTGGATTATGAACTGGGCTATTAACCACTAGGTCAGTAGTTCAAATCTACCAGTCACTTTACAGTAGAAACATGAAGCTTTTTGCTCCCATAAAGATTTACAGTCTAAGAAACTCTATACAGAGTTGTTATGAGTCAGAAATGACGCGGTGGCACACAACAATCAACAAAACAACCAATCTTATCCAATGAAATTTAGAAGTTTTTTGCACTCTCTTGTTCCTCTTCATGTAGATATGGTAGGGTTTTTTTTTTTATTGTTTGTTTGTTTTTTAAAGATACAAAATGGAAATTCATTTGAGAAGGTGAAATACAATTAAACTTTTTTTATATATATATAATAAATTTCTTTTCCAAAATATTCAGAAAGTATTCACCTGACAAAAAGGTCAGTTGAAAATAAGTGATTTGATGACAAATTAGTATTCTCTTGGAAAGGCAAATCTTGGATGTTCACATTTTTCCACTGATGCATTTGTGAAAATACAGTCTCCACTTGCCATCTCTACTTACCTGCCAGTCTGTCTTCTCTGCTGTAGTCTGACTTCCACTGTCTGTACTCCATGGAAATAGATCTTTCTAACATCCCTAGTGACTTGCTCTTTGTCAAAGTCAAAGCTTCTCCATAGTTCTCAAGCTATTTGACTTCTCTACAGTGTTTAACAACATGGATCAAGATCTTCTGTCTCCACAAAATTATTTTCTTTTGCGTCTTTTGCTATTTCTCTGGCCATTCTTTGTGGTCTGTTATATTTTAGCTTATGTTTTCTTTGCCAGGAGTTTATGGCCTTCTTCACAGTACTGTCATTAGGCCCTTTCTCCCGTAAAGCCACACACTCTATGTGCACTTTCTGTGTGATCCCATTTAATCCCATGGCGTACTTGTTGCCTCCTTAGTCTTCAGCTGCCATTTATCTTCCTAAATGTGCACCTCAAAGTCTACATACCTCAATCTGAAGAAATCATCCTTTCTGGACAGACTCTGCCTCCTTTGTCAGTGAAAATCAGTGACCACTTGCACTGAGTGGACTCCAATTCATGATGACCTCGTGTGTATCCGGTAAGACTACACTTCATAGGCTTTTCTTTTCTTTTTTTAAGTGTTTTTTTTTTTTTTTAAATGATGGTTTTGGGTGAAAGTTTACAGAGCAAATTGACATTGATTGCGATCTCCACAATACAACAACACTCTTCCCACTTCCTCCTTGTGTTTCCTATTTCCATTCATCCTTCCTTGTTACCTGTTCCTCTTCAGAGCTTTGGCTATGGGTGAATGCTGCCCTTTTGATCTCTTATCCTTGATTGTTGTTACATAGGGCTTTCAATGATTGATGTTTCAGATGTAGGTCTCCAGGCCTTTACCAAAGCATCTCTGGATGGACTCAGACCTCCAGCCTTTTGGCTAGCAACCAAATGTGTCAACTGATTGCACCATTTTTCAGTTTAGGATAAGGCATTGCAATTAGTTGTGTAGACTGGAAGTCCAGAAGTTGTCTACTTTGCAAATATCAACTTAGCCTGTTTATTTCCCATGCTCACTGTGCCCTGGCTCATGGTCCCATTATCTTTTTCTTGGACCAGGGAAAAGTTCTTACATGGTTCTAGTCTTGCTGCTCTCTGCACAGCATACAAATGATCTTTTCTTTATGAAGTACAGATTGCATCAGGTTTTTGATCAGTTAACAACATTTGTCAAATCCCATAATTAACTACAATATATAACACTAGCTCCTTAATTTGGAGACCCTGGGTGGTGAAAACAGTTATTGTTATCAGCTGTCAACTGACAGTTTGACCATTTGAATTCACACAGCAGTGCCTTGGATGCAAGACCTGGTGATCTACTTCTGAAAAATCAGTCATTGAAATCCTTCCTATGGAGCACAGTTCTACTCAGAAACACATGGGATCACCATGAATCAGAATCAACTTGAAAGAAACTGACTTTTAACTCCTTAATGTGACCTTCAAGGTACTTGACTGTCTGACTGCATTTTACTTCTTTCGCTGCCACTGCATCTCCTGCCCTCCTGCTCCACCCTCAGCCCTCTACCATGTGCTCTGGGCTTCAACAACACTGGGGTCCCAGTGAGACCTGAATACGTCCTGCATTTCCTTGGCCAGTGTCTTTGCTGTGGCTGGACTCTATGCTTGGAATGCTATATGGCCTTTTTCTCTTCCTGGTGCAATCCTACACATCTTTGCCTGGCTCTGATATTCTATGTGAATCATTCCCCAGTCGTCCATGCACTCTGGCTCCATTAGTCTTCCACATCATTTTGTTCTTGGTGTTAGAAGAACATTTAGCAGATTTTATTATGATTCTATGACCTATCTTCCCCACTATTGCACATAAGAATCAGGAAGCGTGTTTCGTTCATCTTTGTATTCCTAATGGCACAGTACCTGCCACACAGACACTTTAATAAATGTTTACTGAAAGCTTCCACTAAGATATAACACTGGGGGCAGAGGTGGATGAGTGTCCAAATTTTTGCCTTCCAAGTGGGTGACTCAGATTGATTCCTGCTCATGTACCTCAAGGAGAACCACAACCTGGCTGGCATTGGAGGTTGGTGTGTTGCTATGATACTGAGCAGATTTCAGTGGAACTTCTAGACTGACTAGGAAGAAAGATGTAAATATCTACTTCTAAATATTGGCCAATGAAACCCATATAGATCACAGTGATCCTATCTGATTGCACTGGGGTTCACTCTGAGTTGGGACTGATTTAGCAGCAGCTAACAACAAGGGATAATGCAGTAGATGGCAAGGTCAGTTTGAACCACAGGGTTGGTGGTTCTAACTCACCATCCGCTCCTCAGAAACCCTATACAGGGTCGGTATGCATCAGAACCTACCTTGCAGTTCAAACCAATTTTGTAGTCCAGTGCATTAAACCACAGCGCCACACTAGGACCCATAACATTAATACTGATAATGAAAATATTCATTAAAGGAGTCCTGGTGGTGCTGTGGGTGCTGTGCATTGGGCTGGTAACCATAGGGTCTAAAGTTCAAACCTACCAGCTGTTCTGCTTGAGAAAGACCAGGTTGTCTGTTCTGGTAAAGATTTACAACTTTGGAAACTCTGTCTAGAGTCCCTATGATTCAGAATTAACTTGATGGCAGTGGGTTTGGGATTTTTAGCATTATGGTACTACAATGATTAATCACTTAGCTGTAACCAAATAGTCTGTGGTTCAAACCCACTAGCTGTTCAGTGGGAGAAAGATGTGGCAGTGTGATTCCATAGATTCTGCCTTGGAACTCCTATGAGGAAGTTCTGCTCTGTCCTATGTTGTTGTTGTTAGTTGCCATCGAGTTGGTACCAACTCATAGCGACCCTATGCACAACAGAATGAAACACTGCCCAGTCCTGGGCCAACCTCACTGTTGTTGCCATGCTTGAGCCCATTGATGCTGCCACTTGGCCAATCCATCTCACTGGGGGTCTTCTTCTTTTTCGCTGACTCTCCACCTTACCAAACATGATATCCTTCTTCAGCGACTGGTCCCTCCTGACAATATGTCCGAAGTGTGAGAGACGAAATTTGGCCATCTTGGCCTCCAAGGAGTACTCTGGCTGCACTTCTTCCAACACAGATCTGTTGGTTCTTTTGGCAGCCCATGGCACTTTCAATATACTCCTCCAACACCATAACTCAAAAGCATCAATTCTTCTATGGTCTTCCTTATTCACTGTCCAGCTTTCACATGCATATGAGGTTATTGAAAATACCATCGCTTGGGTCAGGCTCACCTTAGTCCTCAAGCTGACATCTTTGCTCTTCAACACTATAAAAAGGTCTTGTGCAGCAGATTTGCCTAATGCAATACTCTGTCTTATAGGGATGCTATGAATAGGAGTCAACTTGATGGCAACAGGTGTTTTCTAGGTGACAGACAAAGCAACTATGGATATTAGTGTTCCCTTTTGATAAGAGAAGAGACTGAGACCACAGAAAGGTAAAATAATTTTCTCTAAGTGTTCCTGCTTATAAAAGTAGGAATCAGATTAGGAACTCCACTAGCCTGACTCCACCACCATCCAATTCTCTATGTTTAATTCTTTTTCCAGAAGTCCTGGTAGTGTAATAGGTTACCCGTTGGACTGCTAACTATAAGGTCAGCAGTTCAAAGCTACCAGCTGCTCTATGTGGGTAAGATAAGGCTTTTTGCTCCCGTGAAGATCTACAGCCTTGGAAACCCTATACAGGGTTGCTATGTGTTGGAACTTACTTGAAGGCACACAACTACCAACCACCATAGCTGAAAGAATATCCTTTCTTCGGCAGAGCTTGATATATGGGGAGAGAATCTGGTGGCTATAGATAAGGGGTGGCTTTATACTTCTGTAAAGATTTACAGTCTTGGAAATCCTATACAGAGTAGCCATGAGTCAGATCCGATTCCATGGCACATAACTATTACCACAACCACAGGTAAGGGGCAGGAAATAGCTGTTAAACTTGTAGAAGTAATAAGTAAGAAGAGGGGAGGCTGGGACTCAGAGGATGATTATCTCCCCCTTGATTGGACTAGAATCCATGGGTGGTACAAACTGTTAATACACTCTGCTACTAACTTAGAGGTTGGAGATTTGAGTCAACTCAGAAGCACCTCAGAAGAAAGACCTGGTGATCTACTTCTAAAAGAAAAAAAAGCACCCATAGAAAACCCTACGAAGTACAGTTTTACCCTGGTACACATAGTGTCATCATGAGTTGTAATTGATTCAACTGGCAACTCTTATTATTATTTTCTAAAATTGGATTTGATGGGCCTAGCAGCTCCACTACAGTCAGCTTATCATAGGCTGAGGAATGCAAGAAGAGAATAACAAGGAAAGAGATTGTCTTGATGAATCATGACTGGTTTGACAGCTCCAGTCTCTACCATCACTGTCTTCAAATTTCTGAGTTAAAGAAAGAGAAGGGAGAAAGGAAAATCACTCTCTAAGTTTGAGGAATATTTTCTTTAAAGCATGCAGTCAAATAGCCCCACCACCAGACAGGCAGATCACATACAGATGATTTAGCAGCAGTATTGTTGAGTTCATGGTGTGAGGAATTCCCATCCCTATCTCTAAGAAGACTAAAACTAAATAAAGTTGAACTGACTCTTACAATGCAGTGCTAGCAAATCTATCTGAGTTCCAATGTAAAGGCACACTACCTTATTTTAAACTAGTTTCCCAGGGTTTGGTTAAGACACGACAAGTTACCAAAATACTCATTTCCAAAAACCTCTTTTCCTTCGGAAAAAAACTTTAGGATGTCTCAGTATCACAGACATCTTTATTTATTGGTAACTGAATGTCTCCTGTGCTCAGTGTACTCTGATTAAGGTAGGGGATGGTTGTTATCTAGTGCTGCCAATCAGTTCTGACTCATGGTAACCCAGTACAGCTTTTCCGAGGATGGAAGTACTGATTATTATTTTTCTGCCAAGTTCTTGTCTATGTTATCTCAATGAAATCTTCATGGAAGTCTTATGGCATAGGTAAAATTGTTATTCTCATTTAGCAAGCGAGAAGACTGAAGATCAGAGAGGCTAAACCACTTGCTCAAAGTCACACAGTTAGTAAGTGAAGATACATGAGTATGCTTGAATTTTGGTCAATTGATGACTGATGATGATGGTAACTTTTCTACTCCAAGGAAGAGTAACCCAGGCTGCCCAAGTTCTAAGCCTAAGACTTAACCATTTTCTTGTGGGTTCTCATCTTGGCTCTGGTGGCTTAGTTTCTGGGTGAAATAACTGGATGGATAGAACCTCTGCTTAGTTTTATATCTACCCCATGCATCAGTTTTTCAGCCATAGTAAGGATGGCAAATATCACACACTGTGTGCTGATGCAACAAACAGACCCACATCATAAGTGTATTTGAAAAATCTCAGCAGTGTGCACAGGCTCATCGAGGTCATTGACTAGAGCAGCATGAGGAAGAGGAGGGTTGATTGGTGAAGTCAAGATGCCTGGATCCCAGTTTGACCTCAGCCTGGCTTCTGGGCACTCTGGGTCCCATTGCCTTATCTCAGGGAGACTTCTGAGCAAACACTATTCCTTTGGCTTTTCCCTTCATACTACTGGCATGGCCAGACTTCCTTCACAATCTGGAGTCTTAATCACAGGGAGCAATTACACGAGAACAGAACAACAAATCGAGATCAATACGAAGACTCAACTGTCTACAGGAAGAAACACAATTTATGACTTGGCTGGATTATGCTTACCAGCTAAGAATAGCGGTGATTCCAAGCAATCCCTCCTACTGGGATCAATCAAGGCTTTTTATTGCTTTGCAAACTCTGCTTGCTCCCCACCCTCTGGCCCCCATCTTATTAGAACCCAATCTCCAAGGAAAATATTGCACTTGTTATCAAATTTTAGAAAGAGAATTTATGGCAAAGGCAGATTGATTTAAAGCCTTCTTCTAAAAGGGGAGCTGGGGGCAGCGGAAAGGTAAATTTTGCTGCGTCTTTTAGATTGGTTCCTTTGCTTATCTCTCCATTTTATGACATAATCTGTTGTAGCATTACCCAGGGTCCTCTGGGCGGAAGCTTCTTGCCCGGCATTAGATAAGGGGGAGATATTGTCTGGGTGTAAAGTTTAAAGCCCGTGGCAAGGGCTCATTTTTCTCATTTCAGGCAAGGGAGAAAGGATATAAAATGAAAAGCAAGCAATCAATAAAGACGAAAGATAGAGATCTTCCCAAAAAGGGGGGTGGGAAGAGAAATCCTCCCCTCAGTGATTTGCTCTTCTAACTAAGACTTTAACAGTCGAATAATGAGCTCACACTTCTTGTGGTGGAGGAGGGGGCCGGGAGGCAACCCCCCAGCCCTGAAAAATCCACTTCTCTTCACTCCCACCCCGCATAATAGATGCAAGTCCCACCATGAGCTTTAGGATTTTTTTCTATATAACTCAGCCTTCCTCATTCCTGTCAGGCACTCTGTACTATAAGACCAGAATGGTTAATTACTATTGAGTAATGGGAGAATTGTGGCATGTGTGCAGATCAAGTCACAAATGATGTGATCCTATCCTTCTTAAGTGGAAGTATCTACTCCCAACTGCTCATCAGAGAAGAAAAGAAAAGGTACAAGTACTCTTTGGTTAATCCTGGAGTTTATGATAGACTAGTCTGATTTAATGACTCTACAGTCATTCTGTTGTTAGAAAATCAATAGTTTCCTAAGAAAGAGTATGGACTGCCATAAATACACTCCCAGTTATATGAGCCTTGGCCACAAAACTTACATACTACAGAGACCATAATGAGTGGCAAGGAAATAGCTTTCACTAGTGGCAGGGGTAGCAGGAACCCCATAAAGAAACGGAAGGGTCTGTTGACAGTTACAGCACACCAGGTACTGATAGAAGCTCTTCTGGTGATGGTTTGGGGCAAAGGGACTCTGTACTTATTTTTTATTTGTGGAGTTCCTGTGTGTCACTCACTCTGCTATAGTAGGGGGCAGAGTAGGTCCCAGAACTCTGCAAGTGTATTACACTTTTAGGTTATTATTGTTGTTGTTCAATGCTGTCGAGTCAGTTCAGACTTAAAATGACCCTGTATAGGGTTTCCAAGGAGAAGCTGGTGGGTTTGAACCAACAACCTGTGTTCCTCAGTCCAGTGCTGATTTTCCAGTGACACACCAGGACTCCTTTAGGTTATTAGCCAATTATAAAGTATCGAGTAGCATCTGACCAAGAACTGATGGTATTATTATTATTATTATTATTATTTTAAATGTTTTGTTGTGAATCGAGTGACGGTTTACAGAGCAGTTCATCAGTTTTAAACTCAACAAATTGTGTATCTTGTTTCGTTACAATGATTACAATCCCATCCAAGTAGCAGCAGTTACCAGTATTTACTTCTAGTCACTTTAACCCCTGCATTCCTCCCTGTGTTTCCTGCTACCTTCATCTTTCCTATGCTAACCTCCCCTTTGTATATTTCCTGCCCCATCACCCACAATAACAACAACCCTTTGGAATGGCACTGCAAGATAATACATTGGACTTCAAGGTCAGTTTGAGCCACAAGGTCGGCAGTTCAAACCCACCAGCCGGTCCTCAGAGACCCTACATAGGGTTGCTATGACTCAGAACTGACTTGATGCCATTTAACAACAACAACCCTCTAGTTTATGAATAATATTCTCTCTTCTCCCCATTCCCCCCATAACCATCATAGAATGTTTCTCAAGAAAACTGTTTCTTAACTTTTTAAAACATCGGTCTCATATACTAATTGTCCTTTTTGTGATTGACTAATTTCATTCAGCATAATGTCTTCCAGCTTTATCTATGTTGTGAGATGTTCTGTGGATTCATCATTATTCTTCAACATTGCTTAGTATTCCATTATATGTATGTACCAAAGTTTATTTAACCATTCTGTTGATAGGCATTTAGGCTGTCTCCATCTTTTTTATGTGTCTTGTAGGCAGTATATTGAAGGATTCTATTTTCTTATCCATTCTGCTCTCTCTGTCAATTGACTGATGCATTTAATCCACTTACAGTCAATGTAATTACCCATAGGTATGAATTGATTGCTGTCATTTTTCTGTGTGGTTTTTTTGTTTGTTTGTTTGTTTTTTGTGTGTGATGCTGATGGTTTCTTTGTTCCTCATAATTTCTGGACTGAGTTCATTTTGTTTATGGATTTTCTTTTCATTTTCATTTCTGATGTATTATTGTTGTTAGGTGCCTTCTAGTTGCTTCTAAATCATAACAACTCTATACACAACAGAACGAAACACTACCTGATCCAGCACCGTCCTCACGATTGTCATTAAGTTTGAGCCCATTGTTGCTGCCATGGTGTCAATCCATTTTGTTGTGGGTCTTCCTCTTTTGAGCTGATTCTTCACTTTATCAAGAAAACATCCTTCTCCAGGGACTTGTCCATCCTGATAATGTGTCTGAGGAATGAAAGACAAAGTTTTGCCATCTTGCCTCCAAAGAATATTCTGGCTATACCTTTCCCAACACAGATCTGTTTGCTCTGGCACTCCAAAGTACTTTTACCATTCTTCTCCAACATTGTAACTCAAATGTATCTATTCTTCTATGGTTTTCCTTATTAATTGAGAAACTTTCACATGTATATCAGGCAATTGAAAATACTATGACTTGGGCTAGGCACAATTTAACCCTTAAACTGATATCTTTGCTCTTAAACACTTTAAATAGGTCTTGTGCAGCAGATTTGACGAGTGCAGTATGTTGCCTGTTTTCTTTACTGCTGCTTCCATGAGTGTTGATTGTAGATCCAAGCAAAATGAAGTCATTGACAACTTTAATCTTGTCTCCATTTATCTTGATATTATTTATTGTTACAGTTGTGAGGATTTTTGTTTTCATTATAGTAAGGTGCAATCCATATTGAAGGCTGTGATCTTTGAACTTCATCAGTGAGTATTTTGAATCCTCCTCACTTTAAGCAAGCAAGTATCTATCATCTGCATATTGCAGGTTGTTAATGACTCTTCCTCCAATCCTGAGGCCAGGGAGATCAGGGTTTGCACTGGGAATGGATAAGAGTAGGAGCTGGCAGACCTTGGTCACCAGGAAAGCATGCTGGAAAAGAAGGAATCTCACCTTTTCAGTTGCCTGTGTGAGTCTGCTCGGACAGGCCACCTTCTGTTGCTAAGTGACTCACAGATGTTCAAGATGGTAGCAGTGCTTCTGGCTGGCCATTCACCAGTCAGTCTCCCTCTTTTACTGTGCCTGCTTAGCTTCTCCTCCCAGCAAGCACTCAATTCACTTTTTAACCTTTCCTCTGAAGTACAGGTTTCCAGGATTTTCATCTGTCTCTGTTTCATTTGGTTTCTCATATCTTTGTTGTAAGGGTCTGTGTAGTGTATCTGCCTAGTCTCCCATCTTGTCAGAAGTTCTGAACTGATGGTATTATTGAGAGAATAAATTCAAGCTGCTCTTAAGGCATTAGCAGAAAAAATAAGATTCCAGGAATTGATGGAATATCAATTGAAATGTTTCAACACACTAGCTCAGTGCTGGATTCACTCACTAGTCTATGCCAAGAAGTTTGGAAGACATCTACCTGACTACAGACTGGAAGAGATCCATATTTGTGCTCATTCCAAAGAAAGGTGGCCCAACAGGATGTGGAAATTGAGCAATATCATTAATATTGTTGTTGTTAAGTGTTGTTGAGTTGCTTCTGACTCATAGTAACCCTGTATAGGGCTTTTGAGGAGTGGCTGAGGGGTTTGAACTGTCGATACGTGGTTGAAATTGATCTTGTGGTCCAATTCATTATCCTCCAGTGCCACACTGAAATAACATCATTAATAGTGTTGCTGTTGTAGTTCGGTGCCATCGAGTTGGTACCAACTCATAGTGATCCTATGTACAACAGAATGAAATACTGCCTGGTCCTGCTCCCACCTCACAATCATTGCTACATTTGAGACCCTTGCTGCTGCCACTGTGCCAGTCCATCTCATTGGGAGTCTTCCTCTTTTTCTCTGGCCCTTTACTTTACCAAACATGATATCCTTCTCCAGCACTGGTCCCTCTTGATAATATGTCTGAAGCATGGGTGACAAAGTCTGGCCATCCTGACTTCCAAGGAGCATCCTGGCTGCATTTCTTCAAACACAGATTGATTTGTTCTTTTGGTAGTCCATGGTACTTTTAATAATCTCCAACACCATAATCCAAATGCATAAATTCTTCTATGGTCTTCCTTATTCACTATTCAACTTTCACATCCATATGAGGTTATTGAAAAGACCATGGCTAGGATCAGATGTACCTTAGTCTTCAATCAGACATCTTTGTTTTTGAAGACTTTAAAGAGGTCTGTACAAGAGATTTGCTTTGTGCAATACATTGTTAGACATCTTGACAGCTCTTCAAGTGTTGATGGTTGAGTCAAGGAAAATGAAGTCTTTGACAATTTTAATCTTTTCTCTATTTATATGCATGTTATTTATTGGTCCAGTGGTGAAGATTTTTGTTTCTTTTACCTTGAGGTGCCACCTATAACGATGGCTGTGGTCTTTGATCTTCATCAGTAAGTATTTCAAATCCTTTTTGCTTTCAGCAAGCAAGATTGAGTTGTCTGCATATCACAGATTGTTAATGAGTCTTCCGCTAACCCTAATGCCACATTCTTCTTCATGTAATCCAACATCCCAGATTGTTTGCTTAGCAAAGAATAAGTATGCATGCTGGAAGAATACAACCCTGGTGTGCACTTTTCCTAATTTTAAACCATTTGGTTTCCCTTGTTCTGTTTAACAACTGCCTCCTGATCTATGTACAGGTTCTTCATGAACACAATCAAGTGTTCCATAATACTCATTCTCCACAATGTTGTCCATAAATTATCATGGTCCACACACTCAAAAGTCTTAGCATAGTCAATAAAGCACAGGTAAACATCTTTCTGATATTCTCTGCTTTCAGCCAAGATCCTTCAGACATCAACAGTGATATCCATTGTTCCACATCCTCTTATGAATTCAGCTTGAACCTCTGGAAGTTTTCTCTGTCAATCTAAGGTTGCAGCTTTTTAAAAAATTATCGCACACAAAATTTTTCTTGCCTGTGATATTAATGATATTATCCAATGATTTCTGCTTTCCATTGCATCACCTCTAATTGGAATGGGCATACATATGGATCTCTTCCAGTCAGTTGGCCAGGTAACTTCTATCTTGGCATAAATGAGTGTGCTTCCTGTACTGCATCAGTTTGTTAAAAGATCTCAATTCGTATTCCATCGTTTCCTGGCACCTCATCCTTTGCCAATGCCATCAGTGCACCTTAGAATTCTTCCTTCAATATCATTGGTTCTTCATCATATGCTACCTCTTGAAATAGTTGAACACTGACCATTTCTTTTTGGTACAGTGATTCTGTGTATTTCTCCCTTCTTCTTTTTTTTTTCAAGATCAATATTTCCTTCTTTATTTATTTTTGTGGCCAAGCATCAGTGGTTTCTATATTTTTAGGGAAGAAGGAAGAATGGATACAGGAAATACAAGAAGAAAGTGAGATAAGTGGTGTTACGTTGTGGGGATTCCAATCTATGAGAGGAAACAAAATATGTGTGGATTATTGAATGGAAAACTGATATGCTCTGAATGTCTTCACCCAAATGACAACATAATATTTTTAAAAACTTTTATTGTGAATTGAGTGATAGTTTATATGGGAGAACATCTGTTTGCCCTCATCCTATCATATTTCATTGCATTGCAATAATTACAGCCACTTCAATGCATCATTATTTGTTTTGATCCCCTCTGTTTTTGTTTTTGTTTTTTAAATGTACACAAAAACACTCAGTAGTATATAACCATTTAAACAACCAAAGGGCACATTCTACAAGCCTGCCTCCTGGCTACTGATTTGATGGCTCCTAAAAACAACAACAGCAACAATACAGGGCACACATAGACTATCAAACATTGTAAAAGTTGCACAAACAATAAAAGACAAAATAGATGACTAGGAGATACTAAAATTTAGAAATATATGTGCATCAAAAGATTTCACCAAAAGTGTAAAAGGGAGCCCATGGACTAGGAAATATTTTTTTGTAATGACTTATCGGACAAGGGACTAACCTCTAAAAGCTATAGGAAACTACAACACCTCTACAAGAAAAAAGACAAATAACGCTATTAAAAAATGGGCACAGGACATGAACAGAACAGTCATTTTACTAATGGTGACATTCAGTTAGCCAACAAACATACGAAGAAATGTTCACAATAATTAGCCATTGTTGTTAGGTGCCATTGAGTTAGACAGTTGCAAATCAAAACAACAATGAGATATCATCTCATACCAGCAAAGCAGCAAAGTTCAAAAGAGCAGGCAAGGGTGTGGAGAGACTGGGACACTCCTACATTGCTGGTGGTATTGTAAAATGGTTCAGCCACTCTGGAAAATGGTATGATGCTCCCTCAGAAAGCTGGAAATAGAAATACCTTATTATTCAGAAAATCCCTCTATTTGTTATATATCCACAAAAAATAAGAGCAAGAACACAAGTAGATATATGTACACCAATATTTATTACAGCACTATCATAATAGCAAAAAGATGGACATAGCCTAAGTGCCCATCAATGAAATAATGGATAAATAAACTTTGGTATGTACACAATGGAATACTATGAAGAATAATGGTAAAGCTGCAAAACACCTCATACTATGGATGAACTTTGTGGACATTGTGCTGAGTGAAATTTGTCAGGCACAAAAGGATAAATATTGCATAAGACCATTATTGTAAAATCTTAAGAAAAGTTTTGCATTCTAAAAGAAAAATTCTTTGTTGGTTTCCAGGGGTGGGAGGGAGGGGAAAGTAAGTCACAGGTTAGTGGTTGTTGTTGTTATGTGCCATAGAGTCAGTTCTGACTCATAGAGACCCTGTACAGGGTTTCCGAGGCTGTAAATCTTAACGGGAGATGAAATCCTCATCTTTCTCCAATGAACAGCTGGTAGTTTTGAACTGCTGACCTTGTGGTTCGCAGCCCGATTCATAACCACTATACTACCAGTGCTCCTTACAGGTTAGTGGATAGATACACGATAATTTGGGTGATGGTGAGGACAATATACAAAGAGGGGGAGGACAATACGCAAGAAAGGGGAGGGGGGTACATGAACAAGGAAGATAGGGGAAGACTTAAGGAGGTCTGCACGGGCTAAATGGGATAGAGGATATATACAAACTTTGGAACAATAGGGCTCTATGATATAGGGATCAAGGCATAGTCTGAGTGGATAAAGGTAGGGAAATAATGGTATGGTGCTTGAGTATCGTGTGGATATTGGTTTCCCCTGACTACTATTGTAAAACAGACATTTGAGAGGGATAGAAAGGAATAATGGGAAATATGATTCTGGACAATTTGTAAGCCAATTTTCAGCCTATAACTGGTTGGATTAACTAGAGGATTTTTAGAATTTGCCCACTGAAATTGGTTCTTGTTAAACCTTTAGAGATATGGAGCCTTAGGTGGAATCATGAGCCCCACTCAGAAACTTCTGAGGTGGGACATTCCCACTTGACAGGACGTGCTGACCAACCTGGAGTGGCTAGGGGGAAAAAAGATACTTCTGAAAGAAACACAAGTCAGGGGGAAAAAAAAGACTGTTTGGCAGTTACAGGATCAAAAAAGCTGTTTGCCTGGGAGCCATCAAGGCAAGAAAAGTCAGCCCATCAGGGTAAACTCACTTCCAAGTTTGACACTCAAACCGAGCATATAAGCAGGCTTGTAAGCTTGCTGGTGACCACCATAGTCTAAGTAGGAGTAGGGGAATATTGCAGCAATGAAGACATGGGCTGGGTTCTATTTTGATCAATAGATACCTGTTAACCTTGAGATGAGAGAGAGAATAGGAAGAGCTGACTGATATAAGGTTTATGGAAACTTGGGAACTCCCAAGCCCATGGACACTGACTTATCCACTGGGGACTAGGGTTGACAGTGAAGTGGCTAGCTGATCTGAAGTGGGAGGAGGCATGCAGGAATGCCCAAACTTGCAGGATAATACCCATTTGACCTAGCTTGGATGGGTTGCAGATCAGAACTCGACTAGAGGATGATAAAGAAGTTTGATACAGGAAGCAAGCGTAAATTGCTACAATTTGATGAGTAGACCTTTGCTTATTTGATGAGTAGTTGCTCAAAATTCCAACCAAAAGGGAAGGATACTTCATATCAAGGATCAAGCCTATCCCCCCTCAGCATATGGGATTGATAGGGACTGGCAATTTATACATTGGCTACCAAAATTAGGGGATATAAAGGCATGAAGTGGTTGGTTTACAAGCTTTCAAGAATGATAAGGGTAAGGTATTATCCTCACTGAATAGTTTTCCTCTTGTCCAGATAGATGGGTCTGATGAAAGGGATGGGGAAGGATGGAGATAGGATTCTTTTGATTTAATAATGAGTAATTGTTACAAAGACTAATTGTGATTGTCACAACTGTAAAGGTAGAAGATGTGAAACAAAAAGAGGGGAGTAGTTAATCTTTCATTCCAGGAACAGATGACCTTAGGTCCATCAGAGGTAAGAGCATGAGCAAAGCATGGGCTTCTAACCAGAAAAGCAGTAATGGCTGAGACAGAAGCAGAGGCAATGATTCAGAGATATAGAGAAGCTGAGGACTGTAGACCCATGGAATAAGAAAGTCTGTGTGCCTGCAGACAGGAGCTGGCTTGCAAAAGCTGCCCTTTGGTCATTTAAACAACTATATTATTTTCTGTGTGTTTGTGCACATCAAAAAAAAGTGTGTGTGTGGGGAGGGGGGAGAATAGCGGTAAATACTGTTAACTGATGGAGGATGGAGGGGATTGTAATCATTGCAATGAAACAAAATATGATTGGTTGAGTGTAAAACTGATGATATGGCCTGTAAACTATCACTCAATAAAAGCTTTAGAAAAACAAAACAAAACAAAAACCGTCTTCATAATAAACCCTGTGTCCTCTGAGGGGTGGGGGGGGGAAGAAGATTGGGTTAGAATCTGCCTCTTTCATTTTCTTTTATGATTTTGAGAAGTCATATATCTCCATTTTACAAAGAAGGAAACTGAGGCTCAGAAGGATTTATACCAGATAATACATTGAGTTGTTATTAGTTTAAAAGCAAGTATGCGATGAACACTTAAGATTTATTTTGTTTCTACAGCATCTAATCCCCTTTCCTATGTTTGGAAAATCCAATACCATCTTGAGTCTTGGTGGTAATTAGAGCCCCCTTTCACCTACAGAATCTAAATATGCCAAATATTTCCTTTCCCATGTTTCTTTGCAGCTAGGGCATTGCCCCTTGATGTAGACTTGGTAGAGTATACAATTAGATTGGAATCAGGAACTAGTGAAATAAAATCAATCAAAAGCAGTCCACTGCCATTGAGTTTATCCTGACTCATTGACTCCACAGAGTAGAACTGCTCCGTAGTGTTTCCAGGGCTGTAAATTTTTATGTAAGCAGACTGGCTCATATTTCTCCGATCAAGTGACTGCTGGATTCCTAGGGCCACCTTTTGGTTAGCACTCTAACCGCTGTGACCACACAGTTCCTTCATGGGGTAAAACAGCAGGGATATTGGGGAATCTGCTGGCAATGATAGTGTTTGTGGAAATGTCCCTTTTCCAGGTGCAGCAGTGATAATCACTGTTTAATTTCAGCAGGGCTAGCAGCATGGGCCATGCTAAATTTCAAATCTGGGTCATCACTCTTATCCTTCCTAGCTTATTCTGTGGACAAATCCTGAATATTGTTTCTGGCTTTGTAGATTCCAAACCTATAACTCAATGGTCCTGTGTACATCCATCATACCTCCTTTGCATAAAGTAGATTCCTTGGCCTGAGGCAATGTTATGAACAATTTGTTGCAAAACAACAGATGTCTGTGAGGCCTCAGATGGTAAAGCTAGCTAATGTACTGCGGAGGGAAAAGGCAATCCAATACCCCAAATACATACTATTGTTAGTTGTCATTGAATCAGCTGAGACTCATGGTAATCTCATGTACCACAAGATGAAACATTGTCCAGTCCTGCACCATCTTCATGGTCATCCATATGCTCAAGTCCATAGTTGGCCATTGTGGATTTTGAGTGTCTTCCAAGGTGTGTAACAGGGTTGTGTTCTTTCACCATACTTAGTCAACCTGCATGCTGAGCAAACAATCAGAGAAACTGGGTTTATGAAGAGAAACGTGGCATCAGGATTGGAGGCAGACTCATTAACATCTTGAGATATGCAGATGATAACCACTTTGCTGTCTGAAAGTGAAGAAGACTTAAAATACTTACTGATGAAGATCCAAGAGCTCAGCCTTCCGTATGGATTGCATTTCAAAGTGAAGAAAACAAAAACCTTAACCACTGAGCCAATAAACAACATTCTTATCAATGGAGAAAAGATTTAAGTTGCCAAGGACTTCATTCTTCTTGAATCAGCCATCAACACTCACAGAAGCAGCTGTCAAGAAATCAAATGACGTATTGCATTAGGCAAATCTGCTGGACAAGACCTTTTGAAAGTGTTGAAGAGCAAAGATGTTGAGGACTAAGGTACACCTGACCCAAGCCATGGTATTTTCAATAACCTCATACATGTGTGGAAACTGGACAGTGAATAAGGAAGACCGTAGAAGAATTGATGCTTTTGAGTTATGGTGTTGGAGGAGAATATTAAAAGTGCCTTGGGCCTCCAAAAGAACAAACAGATCTTTGTTGGAAAAAGTGCAGCCAGAGTGCTCCTTGGAGCCAAACTTCATGTCACATACTTCAGACATATTGTCAGGAGGGACCAATCACTGGAGAAGGATATCAAGTTTAGAGAAAAAGAGGAAGACCCCCAATGAGATGGATTGGCAAAGTGACACTATCAATGGGCTAAGCGTGGAACAATTGTGAGGTTGGCCCAGGACTGGACAGTGTTTCGTTCTGTTGTGCATAGGGTCGCTATGAGTCCGTACTGACTCAATGGCACCTAACAACAACAACAACCCACTAAGGGGGTCCAGGGGTTCATCTTCCACAGAACATCCTTATGTACCATGTTGTTGTTGTTGAGTTCTATTGAGTCACTTCTGACTTACTGCTACCCTTTATAGAGTTTCCAAGGAATGGCTGGTGAATTTGAACTGTCAACTTTATGGCTCAAACCAAACTTACAGTCAAGTGCTTACCCTAGAACAACACAACCATGAGATTAGGCCCAAGCAGTAGGGCCACATATATCATAGTCTGTTGAAGAACTTTCTTTTGCTCTGATTCCCACTAAAAATTTATCACCTTCAAAATTTGGTAAACATGTCACAGCACTATTCCTAGGAGTTGTATGTATTATCATAAAACATTCAAAGAAGGCTACTGAGTGCTGTGTCTTTCTACAAAGTGAAAGGTAATAAGATTTACCCATTATCTCGGGAAAGATGATTTGTCATGCTTCAGACTACTGTTGCTTAGTGTTTTTGAGTTGGTTCCAACTCAAAGCAACCCTCTATGGGATTTCCAAGACTGTAAATCTTTGAGGAGCAGAAAGCCTCATCTTTCTCCCACTGAGCAACTGGTGAGCTCAAATTGCCAACTTTCAGTTCGCAGTCCAGTGCTTATCCTACTGAGCCACTCTCCTCTATGTAATTGCTGTTAAGTGCCATCAAGTTGATTCCAATGAATAGGACCCTGTGTAGGATTTCCAAGGCTTCAAATCTTTACGAGAGCAGAAATCCTCTTCATTTCTCTACAGAGTGGCTAGTGGACTCAAACTACCAACCTTGTGGTTCATAGTCCATTGCTTATCCTACAGCGCCACCATACTCCCCATGCAGACCAACTGACCCCTAAAATCTTCACTGGTCTGGTGGTGGTGGTTGTGTGCCACTGAGTCAGTTCTGACTCATAGCTGTATAGGGTTTCCAAGGCTAATAAATCTGTACAGGAGCAGAAAGCCTCATCTTTCTCCCATGGAGCAACTAGAAGATTCAAACTACTGACCTTGTGGTCAACAACCCATCTCATAATCCGCTACAGTATCAGAACTCCTTTCATTACTATGGTAGGACTCTGAATCTTCATAGACTTATCTGCCAATATATGGGGCACATGTGGCTTTCCAGTGTGTTTCAGTTCTTGACATTTCTTGCTCATCAGGTCTGATAAATATGCTGTCATCTCTATAGTGGACCAGTATGATAGTCTGCAAAATGTTCAGGTAATCGAGGCCATTTCTGATCCTGCTATAAAAGAGAGTTATAAAAGATCCTAGTACAAGATTGTCGGTGTAAACAGATTCTGATTTTCTGAATTTCCATCATAACTGCCTACCAAGGCCAGAGGCTGGTTGATCTATTCCATTAAAGACACCATAACTAGCACATCAAGTGCTATTGGGTCCATCACTTGGTTTGATATACAGTAGTCTACCATCATCTACAATGATCTATCTACTTTGTACAGGGGCCAGACTTAAATAGGAATATGACAGGGACTGCCATTCTTGTATCCTTTGAAGCTTTAATATCTGTTACTATATCCAGGATGTGGTATTAATTCTGACTTACTTCTTGAGTAGTGTGGGCAGTTTCAGTGGCTTCCATTTGGCCTTTCTTAATATAATGGCACTTACTCTGCAGGTCCAGGAGCCAATGTGAGGGGACTGTCAGGGACCTACTGGATTGTTCTGACTTGACCTGGGCCAGGTATTTATTGTGTGACTTCTGTTTCCCTCTATTCTTACAGGGGAAGGAGCTGGATGGGAGCTAATTCCAGTTCAGATAGTGTCCAAAAGCCCTCACAAGGTCTGGCATTCTTGTTTTCCAGAAATGTATAGTTAGTCTATTAAATGAAATAAGTCCATTTGAAAAAGTATTGGGGGGATCTCCACTGTATGTATTTTTTATGATGACATTGCTGGATCAAAGAAACCTGGGCTCCTTTGGAATTGAAGGGCTCTGGGACTGTGTCTGGAAACCAGCTTGTACCTGGAAACTTAGCAAAAATTATGGTTTTCCATTGTATCAGTTGATACCAGCCTTCTGCTCACCAGTTTTAGATTTTTTTTTTTTTTTTTTGCTATGTTTAACAATATCTTCCTTGGTTGCCTGTGCATTTCAGCCCTAGGAACATCATGGTCTATTAGTACAAATTCCTATGTGGGTCATCCTTACTGTCATTCTAGCCTTCCTGCTTGTTACAATAAGTAAACCTGCTCTTTCATCTAGCCTTTGGTTTTTCAGATTCCTTTCATACCTATTGACCCCACAAGAAACTAACATTTCCTAAGGAACATAGTTAGCTAGTAGGTATTCTGATTTTATATAATAAAATCATTCTAGTACCTCTGTCTCTCTGAGGCATTTGATTCCTCCTGCAAGACTTTTCTGTGGCTATCAGAATTTTAAAGTTAACCCCCTAAGATTTCTATCCCCTGGTTAATCAATCAAACCCTAATATAAGTACGATTGTAAAGGAAATTTTCAGATGTAATGTATGTCCCTAGTAAGATATGGAGATTATTCTAAGTGAGTCTTGTCCTATCATGGGAGCCTTTAAAAAACAGAATGTTTTCTACATTTGGTGGGAGAAGGGGAAATCGGAGAGATTTGAAGAACAAATATGATGCGATATGCCATTCCTGGCTCTGGATATTAAGGGATCCATTTATAAAAATGGGAGCACTAAAAGAGACTCCTGGCCAACAGCAAGAAAAGAGGGACCTTGGTCCTGCAACTATAGGGAACTGAATTATGCCAACAACCCGAAAGAGTTTGGAAGCTTCGAATAAGAGCCCAGTCTAGCCAACACACAGACTTTGGTCTTATAAGACCCTGAGAAGAGAACTCAATTGAACTCAACCAAGACTACTGACCTACAGAACTGTGAGCTAGTAAATGGATTTTGTTATATTAAGCTGCAACATTTGTGGTCATTTGTTTCACAGTAAAGGAAAATCAATATGCTCCCAATCCAGTTGTGGTATCATCTCATTTACTCTAGGTCCTCACTTTTTCCAATCTTTAGGAAGCAAACATAATACCGTATTTGTACTAGCTCTAGGTATGCATACAATGAAGTTATATTCTGAGTCATAAAAGAGTATCCCAAATAATCGTTTACTTACATAGCCATATATTCTACAACCCTTCCTCCCATTCAATATCTTCAATATCCATTTCAAGGTATAGTCTCCCTGTTTCTGCTGGTATGTATTTGTGAATCCTTGTACCTCTACTCTATTAGAGAATAATTCCTTTACTCCCTTAGCAGGAAGAGTACTTCCCCAGTTAGCTCATGTGGAGAGTTGAGCCTTTTTATTGGAGTACGACACATTAAAGGGAGTAGAAATAGGCCCTGAAGTGGGCAAGTATCAACTTGTAAGGCATTTTACTAGGAGGGTCTTTCCATTGTTGTAAGAAAGGGGAGGCTGTCTTCCTCTTCCAGAGGGGAACTGTCTTTTTTTGATCCGCATAGAAAACTCAGGGTAATTTAAGAGCTCAAGGTTCCAAATGTATCTACCCAGAAGTTCTCATTCCAGGTCTCATAATCCCAGTACTTATCAAACTTTAGCATAGAAATTTAGCCATATATGTAACTCTGTACTTTCAAAATCAGATTGTGGGCCTGATTTGCAGCGGACTCTTCTCTCCAGTTACATAAGATAGGTATCTTTTTAAGCATTTTCATGGGGGCGTTCTTACTTTTCTATAATCCCCTAAATTGATGGTTGGCTAATGTGGAACTCTCATTTTCTTTCTTCAGCATTTTCACAATATTTAACATCAAACAATCAACTCCATGGGCATTATAGTTATTGATGTCTTCCATTTCTCAAACGCTAGAGATACTGTGTCAATTAAGACCTCCCCTTTTACCTGTATCCTGTTTCAGTTCATCACAAGTGAGAGTCTTAATAATCATAATGTGGTATCTTATCATCATCATCTTATTTATTATGGTAAATGGAATCCTTGTCATCTAGCTGACAAGTGATTTAATTCAAGAATCCCTTCAGAGGATTTCCTTTCTAATACTACTTCTGCTATCAACTGTCTTATTTTGGACTTCCCCAAAAGCAAGCCCTGAAACAAGGATACAAATACAAGTATTTTATTTGAAGAATATGCCAGAAAATACTGGTAGGGGAATGGGAAATAGACAGTGAAAAGAAGAAAATCAATTAAGATTGTGATTTCAAGCAAGTTTCTTTTGTAGGCAACTAACAGCTTAATTTTACTAGGCAATTATAGAAGACAGATGTATCTTAGAAATGTCCTACCTGAGAGGTGAAGGAGGTAGGATATTTAATAACTATCTCTTCAGAGAGAGTTTCAGGTGTCAATGGCTGAGATTTGCCTAAGTGTAGGAGCATAGTGGAGCACCAAGAGGGATGGATCATTGCTTAGCTCTGAGTGTGTGAACTGGCCAAAAGAGGTGAGAAGATATATAGAGCCTGGGCAAACAGTACGATGTAGCTCTCTCTTATGTCTAACTTTAGGGGGCAAATATGTCAAAATGAACACTTAGGACAGCCTTGCAGGATAAAAGCAACCTTAGAAGAAGAGTCTTGAAACTGATAGTTGGGTATTGAAGATGGAATAATGTAGTGAGTGACTCAACATTTCAGGATGATTTTAGTGGTGCAAGAGGAGCTCTCGCGGTGCACTGGTTAAATGCTCAGCTGCAAACTGAAAGGTCCATGGTTTGAATCCATCAGCTGCTCTGTAGGAGAAAGATGTGTCCGTTTGCTTCTGTAAAGATAACAGCCTTGGAAGCCTTATGAGGCAGTTCTACTCTATGCTACAGTGTTGCTCTTAGTTACATTGGTTTGATGGCAACAGGTTTGGGTTTAGATTGTGATGGGGGAGAGACTAATGCAATGAATGCATCTAGCCGTACTGTTTCTTCTTGGTAACACCTGTTGACGAGACCACCAACTTCTCACCTCCCAATTCCCTAGGTTGGTCACCTCCACATACCATTAATGATTAAAGTGTGTTTTCCCCAAAATAAATGTCCACTTTGCTGGGCCATTATTCTCAGTGGGTTGGCAGTTATATAGTGATGTAATAAGCAGTTATATCATGACTTCCCATGATGTGATAGCCAATCAGTTATAGGAGAATGATGGATGAGATGTAACATCTCATCCTACAATATCACTGATACAATGTATGGGGAGTTCCCTTGGGGTGAGGCCTGAAACCAACTTTTATCTTACAATAAATAAGAGAAGAGAGATGCAAGCAGAGAAAGAGGACCAACTACCACAAAGAAATAAAGAGCTGGGAGTGGAGTCCATTGGTGTCAGGTGCTGGGAACCTCCTAGCCAACAGAAAGATAAAGTCTTCTCCTAGAGCTGGTGCTGTGAATTTGGACTCCTAGCTTCCTATGCTGTAAGAGAATAAATTTCTGTTTGGTAAAGCCAAAATGTGTAGCATTTCTATTATAGCTGCACTGGATAACCAAGACATCTAGTGATGTCTGTCTAAAAAGTGCTGCAATGCTGTGGCCTCCATAGTTCCTAGCCTGATGTTCCTCCATAAACAGTTTCATTGATCCAAATCAGAATCCAGGTTTAGCCACATCTTTTCCATGAGGTCATCCCCATTACTACAGCCACTGGAATATTTTCTGCTGATGTTTACTACATTCTGCCTGGGTGATTACTCTTCTATATCTTAAGCACACCTTGTATGTGTGTATTGAGACAAGCTAGCTGATCTTCTCTAACTCCCTTTCTCACCCAGCACTGAGTCCATCATAGGTATTCAGTAAATGTTTACTGATTACTCATGTCCAAAGGACTTAAGGCAAACAGGGAGCTAGGTGGGGTGTAACAGACAGAGAAAAGGAAGACCCATGTGCCTAAATCTAGGTAGATATTTATGTAGCTCATACACTGCTACTCGGAGAACCTTTTGGGAGTGAAGTCCATTCTGTGTTTTCTATCCCATGATTGAAGGCAGAAAGTGACTCCCTATTCTGCAAAATTTGGTTGAATTGTGTGGCCCAGAGGACCTCATTATCTCCTCTAGTCACTTGCCTAAACAGACCTAAGAAATAGGAAGAGAGAAAGTAGCTGGGGAAAGAATGAGCGATTACAAATGGCAAGCACCAACCCCAAACATGCTATTACTTTCCAAACAGGCTATTAACAACCAGTCAGACAGAGTCTGCAGGGAGTGGGAAGTTAGCAATCTGGAACTGGTCAGTGCTCAAAGGGGCAGAAAAAGGAGTGTCCGGGCAGGCTGTGAACTGTGTGAGACCAAGAGATGGAGGCACAGAGGAATGGGAAAGCAGGCAAGAAAAGAAAAGGGCATCTAAGACCCCCTCCATGACCTGCCCTCTTGCAGCTGATACTTCTTCTGCAGGAGCCCAGCTTCTCACTGTCTTGGCCATGTTCACGGTGATATCTTGCACTTTCATAAGACTTCACCTTCACACTTTCCTCATCCCTTACCTTTCTTATTTTCATCTACTTTATCACTCACTTTCTACAGGTTGTGTTGTCTCTGTCTCCTCTTCATAGTGAAAGTATAAGTCCATTGCCTTCTTATTTTTCATCTGTGCATATTACAGACCTTACCCCCAGTGAATGGCATATATTAGATGTTTGTGACTTAATTATCATCTGCCTCAGTTTCCTTGCTCATCAAATGGGATTCAAAAATAGTGCTTTCTCCTTAGGGCTGCTGTGAGAGCTGTAGCAGTTAATGCTAGTTAAGTGCTTAGCACAGTTTCTAGTACATGGTGAGGCCACGATAAATGTGCATGGCCATTGCTTGCTAATGATTTTGCTCAAGGCTTCCTCAGGGCTCAGAGAAAACTATGAGGTTCAGGTCACCCTTTTGTTTCTTCCATATTTTGACCCACTTAAGATAGAACAGGAACATTTTATATGATTATAAGCTGTATTTTACAATAATTCATTGCAAGCCTTTTGACATAGACCTATTTAAATTTGTTCTGTAGAGTCAAGACTTAGAAGTCCTCTCTTGTGCTCATTAGAATGGAATTTGAGAACTATTATATATGCCTATTACAGATTTTTTTTTCTTCTTTGGTCAGCCTTATTTTCAAAAGAGATTGTTCACCAGAGCCATTTGTGATAATTAGAGTGAGCAAAATCTTCAAAGGCATGTCTGTGTTAGGAGAAGCATCTGGTACATGATTGCCAAGATGAGCCGACTGTGCTGGATATGCAAACATTTGATGGTGTTTGTTAGTGATGGCCTTGACAGATACTGCAACTGCACCTATTTTAGATTTGGCTTCTGTTACCTGGAATGTGGCAGCTATCCTCTTTGCCTAAGTATAAAGCAGCTCTGAGACCCACAAGGAAAAAACACTAGAATGTTGGGATCAGAAAACCAGTATTTGGATCTCAGTTTATGCAACTATATGTTGCATCTTCTGCATTTGTTCTTCGGTCTCTGGCTTTATCCTTCTCTAGGCTGTGCCCTGGGACACTGATCTTGATGAACTGCATCAGTGTATAATTTTGTTGTCTTCCACTTGAGTCCAAGCAATGAGACACACCAATAGCAGATCGGAGAGTGGGGCTAGGATATTTATTTTTCTGATGTTCCCCTTCCTGACATGCAGATTGGCAGAGATTGAATTCTTCCGTCCAAGACCATAATTCCATAAGGTTGCCTTCTCTTACAGTTATCTTTAGAGTCCTGATGTGGTGCTGTGGGTTATTACCCTGAAAAGCAAAATCAGTTTGAATCACAAGATCAGCAGTTTAAGCTCACCACCCTCTCCTCAGAAACTCTATAAAGGTTCACTCTGGGTCAAAACCAACTCGATGGCACTTAACAACAACAACAACCAACACTCAATTTCTTCTCCATTAGGGTGAAAGGGTGGGAACAGCAATTGTTGCCATGAAATATTTCATCATCCCTTGCTGTAGTCCCTTAACTGTACTCATATGTTTGTACATAATCTCTGCACTAAACTTTTCTCATTTAGTTGTCTTCCCTCTGGCATTTATGTGGTGATGTGGTACAGTAGTTCAAAATATAGGGTTTTGCCCATTTTTACACTCTCCAAAAGTGCTGGATGGCAGAATTCCATTCAAACTTTGGAGTCCTCCAAACACAAGTGAATTCTACTCCAGCTTGTAAATTGTTTTTCCATATTACCACCTGATTTTTTTTTTTTTCTTTTTGGAGCTATTTATGGAGATTATTTTATTTTTTATTAGACATTTCTGATGACACATGTCACATCATTTTAGTCCATCCTTTGGCAATTACTGTAGCAGATATAGTCTGACAGGAGGAACCTGCCTAAGCTTTTTTACTTTTTGCCATGGGGCTTCTCTGGCTCACCTTGGAGGATGCTGTGGGATTCCACTCAACCAAGCTAGTTCAAATGCCAATTTGGAAGAGTAAGAGAGTTAACACCAACTGGGACAATCCTTTACCAATCAGATATAAGATCCAGTGGCATAAATGTGTACTTAAGTGCTGTCAAGTTGGTTCCAACTCATAGTCACACTCTATAGGGTTTTTGAGGAGCAGCTGGTAGGTTTGAACCACTGAGTGCATAAACACTTCCCTCTTTATGCCTTGAGCTTACCATTCTGAGATACATTATATGTAGTTCTTCATAGGGTCCCAAGCAAGATTGAGTTCAAATTGTTTACAACTGCTGATTGAATAATACACTCTTGGATTGACTTTTTCTCTACCCTTACTCTTTCTATTCCCTCCACTCCCATTTCCTAGGATCAGTTCCCAAATAAGTTGTTTTCTGCTAAGCCCTTGTCATAAACTCTGCTTATTAAGTACATTTTCCTGTTGTATTTTATGCTACTTTAATGAACATAGTTTAATGCCCTCTTAATACACATAATAGCTGGAATCGAGCCTTTCACAAAGACCACAATTTCAATGATGGATCTATTTAAAAGCCATCTTAAGTGTGTTACACCTTTTAGTGAGCCAAGCATACATTGAAACAGAATGATCCATTGGGAAGAGTAATAAAGAGGAAGTCAATAGCATCAGATCCTTGTTCCAATCTTTCTGTCATCTAATTGTATGATATTAAAAAGCAAAAAACAACCTTATTTTAACATTTTATTTAGATAAAATTTATATATCATAAACCACATCCACTTGAAGTATACGGCCTTTAGTATATTTAAAGTTGTTTAACCTTCACCAAAATCTAATTTTAGAACATCTTCATCACACCCAAAAGAAAGTTGGTATCCATTAGCAGTCACTTCTCACTTCCTCCCCTTCTTCTCATCTCTTCTCCGTTAAGCTTAGCCTGTTGCCATTGAATCAATCCTGACTCATGGTGATTCCATGCCTTAAGTAGCCACTATCTACTTGTTGTTTCTGTAGATGTGCCCATCCTGTATATTTCACATAAATGACACCATACAATTTGTGTTCTTTTGTGATATAGGATAATGTTTTTGAGGTCTTTTCCCTTAGCACAATGATTTTGAAGTTCATCTATGTTTAGTGCTTTAGAATAACCACTAACCTCTTGGGTCTCACTTCTTCCTCTCCAGTCCTAGGAGTCTAACAATTTCAAATCTCAAAGAAAGAAGTGCAAACTTCCTGCAAGATGGTGGGCTGGCAGATGCTCTACATGGACCCTCTACAACAAAGATATGAGAGACCAAATGAAACAGACACATATGAAAATCCTAGAACCCAGAATTTCAGAGGAAATGTTAGAGAAATGGACTGAGTGTGTGCTGGGAGGAGAAGCTGAGCAGGGACAGCAAGAGAGGGAGACAGACTGGTGAAAAACTGATCAGACATGATGCAAATATCTTGGGAACAGTTTTTGACAACAGAAGGTGGTCTGGCAGGGAAGATTCATGAAATGGGAAAGGTGTGATTCTTTCTTTTTCTCCACATTCCCCTGGTGACTAGAGGTGTGACCAGCTCCAATTCTTATCCACCCCCAGCAAAGACCCTGCTCTCCAGGAGTTCGGAGTCACATGGTTGGGAGACATGCCAGTGTGAGGCAGGGCTGGATGTCCCACTTCAATGAGCTTCTTGGATGTCCTGCTTTGGTGACTGGATTCAGACAGGCTTGGTTTCAGACCTACAGAACCCCGAAGAGCCACCAGACGGAGCAACCAGACCAGCATTTAATTAGTCATTCTGTCTCCAGCGTCCCTGTGGCTCTAACTGACCCTGAAACTAGCTCCATCTAGTGCTTCTAAAAACTACTTATGGATTGATAGGAACTCTGTCTAGGGCCAGGAATTCTGCTGTCACCCCCCCTCTTGAGCTCCTTAGCTGTCTTCTCCTAGTCTGATTGTTGCTGTTGTTGTTATGTGCCGTGGAGTCGGTTCCAACTCATAGCGACCCTGCACGCGGTTTCCGAGGCTATTAATCTTTACAGGAGCAGAACGCCTCCTCTTTCTCCCACGAAGCAGCTGGTAGTTTCGAACTGCTGACCTTGGGTTTCGCAGCCCGATTCGTAACCACTGTGCTACCAGCGCTCCTTATAGCTATGCTTTTTAAAAAAAGTTTTGTTTTGGGGTTTGATTTTTCCCTTTTCTTAATTCATTGTTTTTATTTATTCGTTCTCCTCCTTCTTTTTCTCTTTCTATTCCCTTGAATTTTATCATTTCTGTCTCCATGCTTGTTTTCCCTTCATTTCATTAATTTCTAGTCTCTTTCTTTTTATCTTCCCTCTACCTGTTTTTCTAAGTGATTTTTTTCTTCCTTTTATTTCCTCTCTTATTTCTTGCTTCTATAGCTCCCTTTTCCTATCCCTTTTCTCTCTCGCTCTCTTTTTTTTTTTTAGCTATTAGTATTTTTTCATTTATTCTTTTTCTTTTCTCTCCTATAGCTCCACTTACATAGTCTCTCTTTTAGTTACTTGTATTTTTGTCATTTCTTTTCATTTTCCCTCTCTTTTTTCCCCTCTTCTATAGCTCCATTTTCCTGTTCCTCTCTGATTTTTATAGTTATTGTTTTTTTTTTTTGTCTGGCATCTGTCTATTTTTATCTTTATTATTTTCTCTTTTCATTGTTGCTTCCTTCTTTGCTTATTTTATTTTATTTCCTTGTGTGTGTGGTGAGTGGAGAGAGGGGTTTTTGTGTTCCCATCCAAGAGGAGACAGCAACCTTGTCTATACAGTCCAGTAACAACGGAATCCTCCACCCACTGGGTAAGAGCCAGTACCAACTTCTATACCACCTGATCAATGATAGACAGCAGCTAACAACAGCCAAACCCACCATAAACTGAGGTGCACAAACGATGAATCCACTCCCTATTTACAGCCACAGAGAACAGTTGGTGAGAGTCTGAGAATACATCAACATACAATAATCAGTTAAATACTAATATGACAACCCTACAATGCTCCAGAGATAACAATTTAGCTCACTTGAAGAAACAAGATAGAATGCAAAGCCAGAAAAATGTTTCTGAGGAAGAAAAGATAATGGAATTAACTGAAAAAGAATTCAAAAGAATGATAATTTAGGTACCTTCAGAAGATGAATAGAAATATTGTGGAAAGTAAGTAGAACCCAGAAGAAAACTTTATAGGAATTCAGGAAAAACAGACAAAATAAATGCAAATTTTCAAACAATACAAAATCTGTAATTAGAAACCCAGAAGATAATACTAATATTTTGGAAATGGACAATACATTGGAATGGCAAATGAGTAGTTTTGAAGAAATGGAATCCATGTTAGTGAGCTTGAAGAGAAATCTCGCAGTGCTAGTATGCTGGAACAACAATAAGAACAAAAGAATGAAAAAAATCTAAGAGTTATGTGGAACACCAGGAAGAGGAACAACATACCAATGACTGGAATTCCACAACAGAAAGAGACAATAAAATGTACAGAGAAAATTGTCCAAGATTGTTGGAAGAAAGTTTCTCTAACATCATGAAAGATGACAAGATAAGCATACAAGACTCTGAGTGAACCCTAAACATGATGGATCCCAAAAGAAAATCATCAAGACATATAATAATCAAACTTTATTTAACCAATGACAAGGAAAAAAAATCCTGAGAGTGTCATGGAAAAAAATGAAAATTTACCTACAAAGGAGAACCACTAAGAATAAGCTCTGATTTTTCAGTAGAAACCATGCAGGCAAGAAGTTGATATATACAAAACTCTGTAAGAAAATAATTGCCAACCAAGTATCATATACCCAGCAAAGCTGCCCTTTATATATGATGGTGAAATTAGACTGTTTCCTGATAAGCAGAAATTAAAGGAACTTGTATTAACAAGACCAACTTTACAAAAATCCTAAAGTGTTCTTTGGACTGAGAAACAACAAATTAGACAACAACCCGAGGTTATCATCTGTGACAACACCTCCCAGAATTTATTCTTCAGAGACACACAAGGACCTCAATATAGATATTGTTGTTGTTTTTAAGTGCCATCAAGTAAGCTCCAAATCATAGAGGTCCTGCAGAGGGTTAAAAGTTAAACAAACCAATAAGACTGAGAATAGGGAACCAGTAATATAAATTTATAGTGAAGTCAACTACATAGCAAACAGAGGGAATAGTGTAGATACATAACTTCAAAAGGCAAGGTAGTCAAGCAGATTTGAAAATAAAACAGACTGTTTTAAATAGGGAAAATATTAATAAATTTCAGGGTAGCTTCAAAGAATATGAATACACATCCATACCTAAATAAAAAAGAGGAAAACCAGAAAGATTTAGTAAACCTTAACACATCAAAACAAAACAAAACAAAAAAAAAACAACACACACACACACACAAACTCAATTATATGGAACAAAGAAACCAGCATCACACACATACACACACAACACACACAGCAAAATGACAGCAATCAATTCATACCTACTGATAATTACAATTAATGTAAATGGATTAAATGCACCAGTCAAGAGACTAAGCAGAATGGATAAGAAAACAGGATCCTTCAATATGTTGTTTACAAGAGATGCATCAAAAAGATAGAAACAGTCTAACTGCTCATAAACATAAGAATGATTAAACTTGGATACATACACACAATGGAATACTATAAAACACTGAAGAATAACAATGACTCTGTGAAACATCTCACAATATGGATGCCCCTGGAGGACATCATGGTGAGAGAAATTAATGAATCGCAAAAGGACAACTATTGTATGAGACCAATGTTATAAAAAGTTAAGAAAAAGTTTCCTTGATAAAAAACAAAACAACAGGTTATGGTGGTTACAGCGGGGAGGCGAAAGGGAAAACTATTCACAGACTAGAAGGGAGATACATGTTAAGATGGTGACAGGGCAGGCAATATACAACAAGAGGGAAGTTAGAAGACGAAAGATAAAGGTAGCAGGGAGGAAAGCAATAGTTAAAGTGAATAGAGGTAAATTGTGTTAACTGTTGGTATATGGAAAGGGTTGCAATCATTGTAATAAAGCAGTGCATATGATTTGTTGAATGTAAAACTAATGATCCACTCTGTAAACTTTTACCTAATTCACAATAAAAAGTTTTAAAAAGAAAGAAAGAAGTGTAAAATGTAGAGAAACTCAGACAAAAGGGAGCTCTGGTGAGTATCATAAGATTTTAGCTCTGGGAAGAAGAGCAGTATTTAGTACTAAGCTCCTATTTGACAGTTGGTGCCAGCGTGTAGATGCAGAAACTAATTACCTATGAGGAGTAATTGAAACCATTAATAGTCACAAACAAATGTGTCTATTCCACAAGTAATTTGCAGTAACATTTAGTAATTGATAGTAATTTTTAGTAATTAAGCACTAAGTAATTCATTTACCAAGCCACGCAGCCATTTTATGGGGTTACTCGATGTTCCCACAGCAAATCTTAATTACTTAATCCAAGCACCAGGAATATTTCTGTCATTTCTAA
>NW_006408553.1:1581204-1591707 GCF_000296735.1 Chrysochloris asiatica | reverse complement strand
ATCTTAATATGTTCTTTTTGATGATGAATGCAACTCCATTTCTCTTCAGTTTGGCATTCCTGGTATAGTAAACCATGTTACTGTCAGATTCAAAATGGCCAATTCCAATCCATTTCAGCTCACTAGTGCCTAGGGTATTGATGTTTATGCATTCCATTTCATTTTTGACAATGTACAATTTTATGAGGTTTATATTTCCTACATTCCATGTTCCGATTATTAATGGATGTTTATAGTTGTTTCTCTTCATTTTCAGTTGTGCCCTATTAGCAAAGTAATGTACCGAGGGCTTTAATCTCATGTGCTTTACTCCAATCGTGTCAGCATGGTCAACTCTACTTTGAGTAGGCAGCTCTTCCCCAGTCGCATTCTGAGTGCCTTACAACCTAAGTGGCTCATTTTTGGCACTATACCTGACAGTGTTTGACTGCTGTTCATAAGGCTTTCAGTGATTAACTATTCAGAAGTTGTCTGTCTTTTCTTCTTCCTGGTCTTTCTTCATGTGGAACCTCATTGAAACCTGTCCACCGTGGGTGACCTTCCTGGTATTCAAAATACCCATGGCATAGCTTTAAGAATCACAGTAGCACACATGTCACCTCAGTATGACAAAGTGACAGACAAGTGGTGGGTGATGGACAGAACCATTGGAATTACAGAGAAACTGAATATGGCTCTTTGTGCACCCAGAATCTTATTTCTGAACTACCTGTTATGCGAGATAATGTATTTCTCTCTGTATTTAACTGACTTTGAATTTAGTTTTCTGTTACTTGTAGCCCCAAACATCCAAACTCATATGTCATCAGTTTCCATCTTTCATTCCCATTTAATTGTACCTCTCTGAAACAATTCTCCATATTATTGTTCACATTGTATTGTCATTGCTTAGAATGCCCTATGGCGCTCCTCTCTATTAGGGAAAATTCTGATAATCCACCCAAATCATACACTTTCAAGTTCAGCTCCAGAACTACTTCCTCCATGAAGCCTTCCTTGGCCACCCCAGCTTTATATGAAATTCTATAGCATGATGTCTGAGCACTGTATTTGGAATTTCTTATTTTGAGATAGCATGTGTATAGCGCCTCAACAAGTGCCTTTATAACAGAGTGTGGCAGCATGAACCTGACTGGCAATCTGGTGGGTAAGATAAAGCAGGCATCTAAGAAAAGTAATACCAAAAGTAGTGTAGATAAACCAAAGGAGAGAAAAGTTTGGTAAATACTATGGACATCCAGAAGGAGCTCTGGTAGCGTAGTGGTTATGAATCAGGCTGTGAACCTTGAGGTCAGCAGTTCTAAACTACCAGCTGTTCCGTGGGAAAAAGATGAGGCTTTCTGCTCCCGTAAAGATGTATAGCCTTGGAAACCCTGTACAGGGTCGCTATGAGTTGGTTCCGACTCCACGGCACATAACCACCCACCACCACCACCACTGACTTCCAGAGGAGGGAGAGGTCATTTTGGGTGAAATCAATTGGGAAGAGATGGAAATTTCTTGAAATAATCAAATAAAAATGGGATTTTTTGAGATGTGCTGACTTTTGATAAATTCTATATATGAAATTTATTATTTTACTCATTCTATTATTATTTACTGAGCATAAGTTATATACTGAGCATTATGCTAAATTTCCCTAACCCCATATAACTCATTATTTAAACTTCATATGGAATATATATTATTTCATTTCACCAGTAAGGGATATCTATTGTTCTGGCTTTATTAGTGTCAAAAAGTCCTAAGCCCCAGTATCTGTTAATGTGAGCTTATTTAAGAGCAGTCTTTATAGGTGTAACTAGTTAACATAATGTCACACTGCAGCAATTAGTTAACATAAGGTTAGAGTGGAGTCTACCTATTAATTTGACTGGTGTCCTTTTAAGAAGAGCAGAAGATAAATGAGAGAGAAGTTCAGAGGCAAGACAGTCATATGAAGACAGAAACAATATGAGCTATGCTGCCCCCAGGTTAGGAACCCCGGGGGGTTCCCGGACTTGGAAAAACCAGGGAGGGTTTTTCCCTTGGGTTTTTCGGGGGGCAGGACCAATTTGTTTTTTTTTTGGCCGGCCTTTTTTCGGTTCTTTTTTTTTGGCGTTTTTGGGAACACTACACCTGTGCTCCAAGATATGCATTTTTCCAAAATCAGAGAAGATAGTCTTCAAACACAGATGTCCTAACTCCAGGCCCAAAGCAGTTTCCAAACCTCACAGCTGTCTTCCAGTCTTCATTTCGTTTGTTGTGGAGCAAGGGTCAGCAATTGTTTTCTGTAAAGCACCAGATTGTAAATATTTTCACTTTGCATGCTATGCAGTCTGCTGTAACAACTCAGTCCTGTCATTGCAGCCCAAAGGCAGCCCTAGATAATACAGAAATAATACGTGTGCCAACATAACTTTAGTTATGGCACTGAAATTTAAATTTCATGTGACATTCCCTTGTCTTGAAATGTGGTTTATTTTTTTAATCCCCTTCCCGTCACCCCCCATATAAACACTTAAAACTGTACAAACAGGTAGCTGTGGAACATTTAACAACTACAGCACAAAGGCTCCTTGACCTCCCAGTTGCTGTGTTCAATTGCTTGACTCCAACAACCTGTTTATCAGTTCCAGACATTCTTTTAATTTAGCAATCTACAAAGGTCTCAGATGAAAAGCCTTCACCTGCCCTCAGTTCTCCAGCCTGCCATAATTAGCTACAGCTCAACCCCACCTTCGAGTCTCTCCTTTAATGAGCAGCACCCGTTCTGCATCACTTTAAAGGAGCAAGCAGCCCCTTGGTATCAATTAAAAAGGAAACGGTTTCTTTCCAAGTGCTTAAACTGTAACAAGCGGTAAGCAGGTACAAAGAAAAATCTAGAGGTTCTGGCACTGCTAACAGTGCAGAGCACTTTACAAGGATGTTCTCTCATTCTTTTTGAGGCAAAAAAGACAAAAGACCCAACATGTTACATAATATGTTATCCCTGGGTGGAAAAGGTTGTACCTCTGTGTCTTTGAGCCAGACTTGGGAGAGGTCCAATGAGCAAGCTCTCATATGCTCAGAAATCTCTCAGTCTGGCTCTTTCCTCTCTCCCTGATGGAGAAGCTGTGTGCAACACCAGTGAGCCGTATCTAGAGGAGATGATTTAAGACAAGTGGTTTAGCTCTGTGTGATGTTACATCTCTCTCATTTCCCTCCACTGAAGTGAACAATCACACAAAAGGCTTTTTTTTTTTCCTTTTCAGGCAGGGGTTGATGGCGAGGTAGTGGGTGGCTTCATTAATGTCTGGGTTCTCAGGGGAAGCCAATTTGATCATTGGGTAATCTCAAACACTTGGTGGTGTATTGTTGCTAGTTACAATTCTTGTAATTATTATTTCTAGTTAGTGTGGATGCTTCCCAGAAACCCAGACTGGGAAGACTGTCCATGTGCTGAGGCTGGATTTGGAGAGACAGCCTGGGAGTGGGAGAGGCGTGGTTTATGGTTAATCTAAATGATGCATGCAGCAGAGCCTGGGTGGAGAAGGGGACAGCTGTTAACAGACACCCAAGCATAACTGTATTAATCCCCCAGGTGCCTGTTTGAAGTCTGTCACCTCTTTGAATGGTCCCCACCTTAATTTTCTAAGGCATTGAGAGAAGTCATTTACACATTAATGCCAATGCCTTCCAGTACTAGGGAATTTGTGTTCTCTTGTTCCTGGAAGTAAGTTCAGAATGGAAATACTTAGCAAAGATATTTTTGCTCATAAAAATGGCCTTTTCCTGGACCTTTATGCCTTGGAGTGTCCCTGGGTGGCACAAATGGTTAATACACTCAGCCGCTAACCAGCAGGATACCCAAAGGAGGTTCAAGTGCTGTTAGAGATGCCTTGTAAGAAAGGTCTGGTAATCCACTTCCAAAAAATCAACCATTGAAAACCTCATGGAGCCTAGTTCTCTTCTCTGACACCCATGGGACCTCCATGAATTGGAATTGATGCAATGATAACTGGTTTTCTTTTTGTTTTTTTGTTTTTTTATAAAGCGAGTCTTTCTAAGTAGGCAACAACTCACGTCATCTACTCTGATTTCAAAGTTCCTGTTCCAGAATGGACTGCTTTAGAAGGTGTTTGGCATTAAAAAAAAAAAAAAAAATCCTTGCTCTGGGCCTTTGAGAGCTATCCCCCTTACCACTATCAGGCCGATGTTGATATTAAGTCTCTAGTTTACTTTTCAGCTTGCAAAGCACTATGTTATCTCTTATTTTGATTTCTCATTTAGCCAGCAATCTTGTAAGGTTGGCAAAGCAAGGATAATAATAATTTGTATTTATTGCCTATATTATTTTTATTATTAATACAAATAAAAATCCACCTTCATATAGAAACTGGTTGAGACAACTTGATAAATAATAATAATGGTTGCTATGTGCCTGACACTCTATTTTTGATTCTTTCATCAATCCTTTCTCATCTCACCTGGGGAAGCAGAGGTTCACTCGGTATTCCACAGGAAGAGAGAGCCAGAATGAAGATTGGAAACTACCTCTACATGACTCCAGCATCAGTGATGGTGGAGCAGAGAGAGGACATTAAGATTATCTTTGTGTGCACGAATGTTTAATGTGCTAGGCTGCTAGCCAAAGGAATGGAGGTTTGAGTACACATAGAGGCACTTAGAAGAAAGATAGTTCTGAAAAAATAAGTTACTGAATACATTATGAAGCACAGTTCTACTGTGACACACACGGGTCCTCCACGAGTCAGAGTTGACAGCAACTGATCACATCTAGAACTCAGGGACCGTAAAGATCAGTTATGCAAGGTCATATACCTCAATGGCAAGAATTACCCTAAAATACAGGTCTCTGAAACCAAAGCTCCAAACTCTTTTCCTATTATACCAAATTCTTGATAAAGCTTGCTATTTCTTCAAGAAACCCAACATCACCTGATTTTTTGGTATAGACCCATTCCTCAGACAGAGTACTATGGCAGTCAAGAAATAGCTGCCTATTGATCTTGCCATTGGTAATTAATGATAATCACAAATTAATAACAGCATGCACAGAAATTGATTTTAGGAGGTGCAATAATTAGATTTAATGCTTGCCACGTCATGTATTTATGTGTTTAATTATCAACTTCATTATGAATTTTAATGAACTTTCAATGGTTCAAGATATTCACATCCCATTAGGTATGTGACTTCTTTCTCATTTACAGATGGATTTTTTTTCTCCAGGATATTAGAGTTAACTTTCATAAATGTTTAATACTACTTTCTAGATTTTATTTCTTTCTCCTTATTCTCTTATAGACAGATCTTTGCCTAGGTTGGCCAGAGAAATGGAGGCAGAAAGAAGCAATATCAACCACTTGAGTGGTAGCCTTATTGCTCCAGTACATTTACAACCACAGCATGTCACTTCCCCTCACTAGGCCTCAGTTTTCTCATCTGTAAAGTGATGAGAAGAGAAGGAATAGGGGGAGAGAGTTTGTGATATTTGAAATATGGTTTCTCCAACTTTATATTCCTGCAGACTCAGTTGGTGACTGTTTTCAGAAACAAGAGTGGGAGAAGGAGTTGGGCTTTTTTTTTTCATCTTCCCTGGCTTTAAGCATGGTCACTGCCTTGGCAGGGGACATGCCTGCATTTTCTCTTGTGGGTCTGCTGCTATTATAGCTGCAGAACTTGGGCTCGAGTTGGGGATTACAACTGCAGCATTCACTCGCAATTTGGAGCCTGGGCCACTGGGAAATTGCAGACAATTTGGATGAAAATGGTTGGAAAATTGCAGTGTTTAGGCTTCTTCACCACCCCCTTCATTTTTTCCCTTTACTTTCTTTTTTATTTCTTTTTCGAAATTACTTTAGAAGGACAACAAGCTACACTAGATAGTCCCCCTCCCCCTCTAGTCTGTGATATATTTTTTGTAAACAAACATGTAAATTGATAACAGAATTTAACCACTTTTCAGACAAGGTGGCTAAAAGACTAGAGGGGAAGAAAAAGATTCTATAGAAAACCTGGATTAACTGGAATACTGGGAGTATGTTGTGTTATGGCTAATTACATTTTTGATGTGCTGTGGTGTGGTAGGATAAGCACTGTGCCATAAGCTAAGGTTGGTTTGAACTGTAAGGACAGCGCTTCAAACTCATCAGCTGCTCCTTGAAACCCTATATAGGGTTGCTATGATTGGAACTGACTTGACGACAGTTAACTTAACAACAACAAAGGGGTTAACCAAGAAACCTTGGTCCTGTTGCAAATCATTCCCAAATGAGTTAATTTATATCAGTTACTATTGGATTAACTATTACAAAATTTCAGACCTTACCTCATCCTCTACCACCTCAAATCTGAGGAAGCCATCCTATTAAATAGTAAGCTCATGATTATTAATAATTGGGGTTCATGGTCATAGTGCTGAGCAATATATGTGTCATTATTCAGGACAATAAATGGAAATGTATAAAGTGTGGGCAATAAATTGTACAGACTATCAGGATTGGAATAGATATCAATATTTGAATCAACTTGTCCATTTAATGTTTGTCTCTCTTCTATAGTTTCTAATTGATTTCTGACTTTTACTTAAATATCTCCACCTGAGGCAGTCCATTCTATTTTTGGACAGATCTAGTTATTCTGAGGTTTTCTACATTATAATGAGCCAACATTTGTTTCCCTATATTCATTGGTTCTAATTCTATCCCTTGAGTCAACACTGAACAATCTGTTTTCCACTTGCACATGTCTGCATATAATGTATTTGAAGAAAGCCATCTTCTCTCCTCCTGGAGGATCATCCTGAGTTCTCATAGAGATGATGTAGTGGGGTGAAGAAGAACTTGTCTGTGTTGATGGATGACTCCATTTCCAACAGGATATGTGTGGGGGATCTTGGGGAACTACTTAGTCCTTCCTTGCCTCGATTATATAATCTATAAGATGGGAATGATAACAGTGGAAGCCTCTAACAGCCTTATATTAATTGGAGTAATGTATATAAGTAGTTAGTACTTGGCATACAGTAAGTACTATTGAAGTGCTTTCTAATATTATGGCACTGTTAAGATTCCTTTGTCATAGGAGTCTCTCTTACATGAACAGACTTCATTTTATTTTCATTATATTAAAAGTGTAGCATACATTCATTGAACTAGACAAGCATAATTAAATGTAAAAACAAACAAAAGCACAGTTACCATTGATTCAAATCTAACTTAGAGCCGTGTTAGGTACTGTTGGGTGAAACTGTGCTCTATAAAGTTTTTCAAAGGCTGGGACCTTTCAGAAGCATATCACCAGACCTTTCTTTGGTGGTGCCTCTGGGTACTTAACTATTTGCATCACCCAATAACTCTTCAGTATAAATCAAATCCAAACCCACTGCCATCAATCAATTCTGACTCATAGGACTCATAGGACATATAGTCACCGTCCTCATGGAATTTATATTTTTCTAAGGAAGCTATAGGTAAGCAAACACTTCTTTACTATAGTTATTATAGTGCTAGAAAATGGAGTTTAGGGATATCATAAGAATAAAATACAAGAGCACTTAGATGAGGATTGAGAAGTGAGATATTTCAACTAGGCTGGGAGGATGGATACAAATGAATTAGTTAAAGCAAGAATGGACTAGAAAGGCAGAAAAAATGACCTGGGAATGGAACTTGAACATTTAAGAAAATGAAAATACAATGTGTCTGGAAAGGGATTCCAGAAGAAATTGAAGTCATAGACAGGGGTCTCAGATCATGTCGGATTTTGTACATCATGATAAGAATTTGACTTTGGATAAGTCTTGAGTGAAAACGAGCAGTAATATAATTTATATTTAAAAAAATCAATTCTGATTGCTCTTAAAGAGTAGATTCAAAAGACAACTAAGGGAAGAGATTTGTTAAGTTTGCTGACTCACAGCAACCCTGTGCACAACAGCATGAAACTGCTTGATCCTATACCAGCTTCATAATTGTTATGTTTGAGTCCATGGTTGTTGCCACTGTGCCAATTTATCTTGTTGGAGGTTTTCCTCTTTTTTGCTGGCCCTCCACTCTTCCAACCATGATGTCCTCCAGGGATTGGTCTCTCCTAATGTTGTCAGGTGCCATCGAGTCGGAACCGACTCATAGCAACCCCATGCACAGAAGAACCAAACAATGTCCAATCCTGGGCCAACCTCACTACTGCTGCCACACTTGAGTCCATCAATGATGCCACCTGGCCAATCCATCTCCTTAGGGGTCTTCCTCTTTTTTTCTCTGACCCCCCACCTTACCCAGCATGACATCCTTCTCCAGCAACTGTTTCCTCCGGACAATATGTCCAAAGTATGAGAGACGAAGCTTAGCCATCCTGGCCTCCAAGGAGCACTCTGGTTGCACTTCTTCCAAAACAGATCTATTGGTTCTTTTGGCAGTCCATGGCACTTTCAGTATTCTCTTCCAACACCACAACTCAAAGGCATCAATTCTTCTACGATCTTCCTTATTCACTGTCCAGCTTTCGCATCCATATGAGGCTATTGAAAACACCATGGCCTGGGTCAGGCGCACCTTAGTCCTCAAGCTGACATCTCTGCTCTTCAATACTTTAAAAAGTTCCTGTGCAGCATACTTCCCCAATGCAATACGTCATCTGATCTCTTGACTGCTGCCTGGTGTTTTCAATAGCCTGGTGTTTTCAATAGCCTCATAATATGTCCAAAATATAAGAGACAGTCTCAGTATCCTGGCTTCTAGGGAGCATTCCGGTTGCCCTTCTTGCAAGACAGATTTGTGTGTTCTGGCAGTCTATGATCCTGTCAATATTCTTTTCCAACATCATAATTCAAATGTATCGATTCTTCTCTGTTCTTGAGGAGAATAATCATTCATTGTTGAACTTTCATGGCATATGAGAGGACTAAAAGTACCATGGTTTGGGTCAGGTGCTCCTTAATCTTCAAAATGATATCTTTACTTCTTTCTTGGTGATAGTAGGACCCTCTGAGCTCTTCTTAATTGTTTAATCTCTTTTATATCTCAAAAGAAATTGACTCAAAATACAACCTAATCCTGTAGATTGTATTCTGCTTCATTAATATCATAGAAGTGAGGATTTATAACACATCGGATAATTATACCAGATCAGGGCTGATCACATCAGATCACATCACGGGGGTGGCAGTATTATATTAGATTTCATCATGGGGTATTACTGTATCTTATCTGCTAAACCACTGAGAATCCTGGTCCAGTTAAGTTGACACAAAACCATAACTATCACACATCCTAAGATTTTATTTGGAGTCACTAGGTGGTACAAATCGTTAACATGCCTGGCTGCTAATCCAAAGAATGGAGTTTATAGTCCACCCAGAGATGCCTTCAGAGAGAGGCCTGGTACCTGAAAAGAAAAGCTACTTCTGAAAAATAAGACATGGAAAGTCCTAGGGGTACAGTCCTTTTCTGACACATGGGGTCTGCATTAATTACAAATGTATATATATATATTATTGGTTCTAGAGAGCAGTGTTTCCCAGTTGCATCATATTGAACTCACTGTTCTGACTACCCCCAATTTTTCTCTAGTTCTACCAAGTCACAACTTCATCATTTGATTGTATATAATTGGCATTTCTGAATTAAGTATATGTATTTTCATGTGTGTGTGTGTTCTTGAGCAGTTCTGCCTCCTGAAAGACAATGGTTTGCTTTATTGTTGTTCCCGTTAAATGCCATCAAGTCAGTTCCAACACATAGCAACCCTGTATGGGGGTTCCAAGGCTGTAAATTGTTTTCTTTCTTTTTTTTTTTTATTTTAAGTTTTTATTGTGAATTGAGTGATAGTTTACATGGAAGAACATCAGTTTTATACTCAGTGTTTCATTGCAAATGTTTGTAATCTCTTCTGTGCATCACCATTCCACAGTATTTGCTTCTATTCTCTGTTTTTTTTTGGGGGGGGGGATATACACAAAAACACTCAAGAATATATAATCATTTAAACAACCAAAGGGCACATTTTGCAAGCCTGCCTCCTGGCTGCCAGCACACAGCCCTTCTCTTTCCATGAGTCTAGAATTGCTTGACTCTCTTTCTCCATGTCCTCATCCCTGCCTCCATCTCTGGTGTCACTGTTTCTTTGGATAGGGTTACACATTCCACTTGTGCTCATCTCCCTTGATGGTCCTAGAGTCCTCTGTTCTTGAATCATAAGAATCTTATCCCCATCTCCTTTTGCTAGACCCATCTATACAAGTTGAAAACTATTCAGTGGGGATTCTACCTTCCCCTATGCACTCTGAAACTAAACTCCTTCTTGAAAAGTTGTAAACCAGTCACTTTGTGCCTTTATAGTCCCCTCATTTTAGGTAGCCAGTGTCTAAGTTGCCCATTCCAAGGCTGTAAATCTTTGCTGAAGCAGCAAGTCTTATTTTTCTCCCATGGAGAAGCTGGTAGAATTGAACAACAGATATTGTGATTTGCAGTCTAGTGCTTATCCTACAGAGCCACTGTGCTCTGTAGTGATTTGCTT
>NW_006408553.1:1565340-1581104 GCF_000296735.1 Chrysochloris asiatica | reverse complement strand
TATATATATATATATATTCAGAACCGATTCCACGGCACATAACCACCACTATATACATATATATATACATATACACATACATATATATGTTTTTTTGTTTTTTTAAAAGCATGACATGCTGGTTTGCCCAGGACAGTCCTTATTGGTCTGTGATCCATGTAACTGCTAATGCTGACCCTTGCCCTCCTGAATATGTCCTGGATTGCCTTGTAAGTCACTTACAAAGTCACTCAATATTTTAAAGATAGATTCAAGGGATAGCAAATATCATTTCCACTCATTGAATACTCAGGATAATTGGGGTTCTGTGAACCCTAGTTTAACAATATCCCTGTGCTAAGTCCTTCATCCTTCATCCCAAAGGTATACCTTCTGGGTTCAGGTCAGATGGACAGATAAATACCTACTATTTCCTCATACTCTCCTGATTACTTCTCTGGGAATGCACACAGGTATGACTTATCCATAAAGGACTGAAAACTGAAAAAGAACATTTTTATTTACCACAAAGTGATGAATCAGGGGGCCTTCAACAAGGAAGCAGGGAACTCTCTTTCCGCAGAGTGAATTCCTGGCCCTACAGTAGGTCCAGTGATTGATTGGACAGTATTTCCTGATAATTAATGTGCTCTTGGTACCCTTGCCTTATTGATCTCTCTCTCTCTTTTCAGGCCCACAGCACTTTGGTACAATAAAGCACCCACAAACAAAACATATCGATCTATAAAAGCTTCTTGAACAGAGAGGTTTTTCTGGCTGGGTTAAAGAAACCTCAGCAGTTGTTTCCTCCTGTCCATAGTACATCCAGAGATGTTTGCCAAGAGGGAAAGACAGACCCCACCCCTCCACCCTCTTGATGTGTCCTTCCAGGGTCCTTTTCAGGACTGTGGGCTTCCTGATGCTATCTCTGGCAGTGTGCTATGTGCCTGGCTGAAGAAAGAGGGCTGTGTGCTGAGGGACAGGAGGAATGAAATTGGAAACTGTTTGTTTTGTAACCGCAGGTAGGCTGGCTTTTATAAGCAAGTAAAAAGGTAAGAATAAGTTAAATCAGGAGAGAAGCAGGGAGCACCTGAGCTCCCTGGGCCTGGCCATCAGGCTCTCCTGAAGGATGAGCGATGAGGTAATAGGAAGGTAACCCAGGAGAACATAAGTTACTCAGCTGTGGTACTACAGCAGAATGAGGCTCTGGGTGGCTCTCTCCATTGAGCAAATATTTCTTGGATGTGAATAACAAAGCTTCAAAAAGAGCTTGAGGCCATATTTTAGCTCAGGCAAAGCAGTAGCTAGGGGGTTGGAAGCCTCTGTTTCTTTCAAGTACTGTACAACATTTCATCTCTTTGGGGTAAGGCTGTGCCAAAAGGAGGGTCTTCTTAGATGGTCTTTCAAAACCCTGGAGGTTTCCCGACCCTCTGTGAGCTTGAGAAGAACAAAGAGCCTGCATGGTCAGGGAATACTACCTCTCACAGACCGGCTGCTGTTTATGGCTCTGTGGGTAACTGCAGCGGAAACCCAGCCCCTGAGGTGCTCTGAAGCCACAAAGAACAGAACACTCTCCTGTGGCAGGTAGGGAGGGCATGTGGCCAGCAAGGCAACATTTAGTCTGTAAGGTGTGCCACAGTCCAGCCTTCCTAAAAAGAAACATTTTGAGTTGAGAACAGCTGATGTGGGGAAAATATCCAGGTAACAGAAGAAAGTAGCCTGAATCTTCCACAAGGAAACTACTATGGACTCCTGGTGTGGCACTATAGGATCAGCATTGGACTGCGAACCACAAGATCGGCAGTTCAAACCCAGCAGTCCCCACAGAAACACCATACAGGGTTGCTATGAATTGGAACTGATTCAATGGCACTTAACAAAATAACAACTGTGATGCCGGAGGAGCATAAGAACTGGACTGCTAACTGCGAGATTGGCAGTTCAACCCCACCAGCCCCTTGGGAAACCCTATACAGGGTGATTATGAGTCAGAACCTATTAGATGGCACTTAACAACAACAACAACAACAGTCAAGAAGAGATGGAGACTGCTGAGAGGCAAATCACTCTTCCAGGTCAGTCGTGGAGTAGCAAGCATGAAAGCACCTAGTTTAGTTTCACCACTTAATTTTTGGGCAAACTTAGAACAATTACTCTGCCTCTCTGATCCTTAGATTCTCATCTGAAAATTGGAAATTATAATATTTTCCCTTCCTACTTGATAAAAATGCTATCATTGAGATCAGAGGGCTGTGTAGGTAGTTGTTGCTGTGTGCCATTGAGTAGATTCCAACTCATAGTGACCCAATATGACAGAATACATATTCTATCATATGTATGGTTTCCAGAAGGTTTCTATGGCTGTAATCTTTAAGGGGGCAGACCGCCAGATCTTTTCTCCTATGCAACGGCTGGTGAATTCAAACCACCCACCTTCTGGTTCACAGACAAGCACATCACCATTGCTCCACCAGGGCTCCTTGAACGGATGGTAGTGCTATGTATAAGATGGAAGTCTTTTGCACTGTAGCTGTTTGGACTGGAGTGGGTTTATTAAGCATTTAATGGCATGTTGTCCAATTTCTATAGCTGGCAGCAGAATTGGAATGCCAAACCTGGTGCTCCTCCACATGGTTACATCTCATCACCCTTTACACTCAGCTATGGTTTCAATTTTTCAATTTTATTTTTTAAAATCTCCCAGCCAAAATCTTTCAAATTACAGTAAGTGTATTGCTCTGTACATAGCAGGGAGTTGATGAAACCTTTACCATCACTCTGAACCAGGGCTTCCAGGAGCTATGGGACCTGAGTGAGTGTGTGTGTGTGGTAATTTCTCACTTTGAAATTCAAAGGGTTAATTGCAAAGCAGCCCCTCTCCCCCTGATCTCTCTTTGGTTGTATTTGCAGAAACCTTGGTCACTGTGTACCTAGTGGCAAGTTACCTGTGCTCCTGTTCCCTCTGAAACAAAGGCTTGGACACCATGCCCTGGGAGGATAAAGACCTGCAGAGAGGAGGTAGCCCCTGCTGCTTTGCTAATAGCAGTTCTGTACTCCTGCCAGTGTGCTGCTCATCCTCTCCCAGCCCTCCAGTCACCTAGCTGAGGAAGCCCATCTGATTAGCGTGGGGAACCAAATGCAGGAAAGTGGACTTAACCTGCCGCAGCATGGAGATGGAGCCGCTGATGCTCTGTTTCCTTCTGCAAACAAAATGATGATACTATAAATCAGGACAAACAAAACACCCAAAAGGACTCACCGTGGTTCTTTCCAGAGCCTCTGAGGGGGAGAATATCACTTCAATTAATGCCCGCTGGCTGTCAATTTACATGCTATCCCTGCCTACCATTACCCTCAACATGGGGGCTGCCACCACCCAAGTTGGAGGTTGGGCTGGAAATGCTCTCAGGCCAGGAGGGAGACTGGGAGGTGGGTTGCCCTTGCCTGGCTCCTGCAGTTTCTCCTTGGACAAGATTTTCTGTTGCTTTCCTGGGTATCTTCCAGGGTATGGCTGAAAACAGCAGCCTCCCCTCCCAGTGTTCCTTCAGCGAGATGCACACTGGGTGGATGTATTCATAAAGCCTGATTGGAGTTGGGCCAGATGGGGCGGGGTGGGCTCAGAGGGGCAGCCAGCTGGTGGGGCTGAGCCAGGTTCCTGTGCTCAGAATAGCAGAGTGGGAGGAAGGTCAGTGCAAGGGTGTGTGTGCGGTGGAAGGAGGCAGGGGTGGGGGCAGTCAGGTATAACAGTGGAGGCAGAGCCGCAGGCTTCCCAGGGGATGGAGTAAATGGGTTTTTCCAGGTGAGAGCAATGGGGCCCTGACACAGCTGTCTAGGGAACATCTTTGTGACTTTCATAGTCTTGCAGCTTCTGCTTGCAAGTGTCACAGAATAAAAAAACCCAACAAACCAATCATTCTGCACTAAATTGACAGCGTCTGCCCTGTTGTGGCCTCTCCTCTCCTTGGCTCCACATGATGCGGTATCTTCCATGTTATGAACTTCCCAACTCAGGCAGGGTTTGCTTTTGTGTCTGGGCTTGATGATGATGTATGCTGTCAGGCAGGAGGGTTATTGTCTTTGAATGCAAACATCCTTGCTTTAGAAGCTTTCTAGGGATTAGGCATCTTTCCCCATGCCAGTTTGGTCCTCTGGTCTATGGTCCTCTCAGCCTCTTAGAGTCTGTAATATTGTGAGAAGAATGTTGGACGTGGTGTCAAACTGACTTGGGTTTGAACCAATTTTAGCTAGGCTGTCTTGAACCATGTCCACATCCCCATCTGTAAAATGGGTTGATGTTAATAATCCATTTACAGTGATGATTAAATCAGAGAAATGTTTCTTCAATTTTTCTTTTTAATTAGACTATTGTGATAATTAAATGAGACTAATGAATCTGGGGTATGACTGGGTGGTGCAAACAGTTAACACACTCAATGTCTAACCTAAAGGTTGGAGGTTCCAGTCTACCCAGAGGTACCTTGGAAGAAAGACCTGGGAATCTATATCTGAAAAATCAGCCTTTGAAAACCCATTGGAGCAGAGTTCTACTCTGATACACACAGAGTTGCCATGAGTCAGAACCAACTCCACCTTAACTATAGCTGGTAATACATCTGAGACTTCTAAAACACTGAATGTGAGGCATCCACTCAATTGTTTGCTGCATCTTAGTTTCAATTAAGAGGGTTGGGCTTGATAACCCACAAGGCTCCTTCCAGCTCTTAGATTCCTAGGAAGCAATCAGGACTCCATGGCCCACACCCTCTCCTTGACATCTTCTCTGAGAGCTGCTTCTCTTCAGATGCCATTCCCACCTTGAAGTTCAGACCCTGCAAGTTATGTTCAATGCTGGCTGAGACGTCATACTGAAAGACCTTTGAGAGGAAAATCAACTGTTTATCAAATTAGCTGAATTCTTGAAGCCTGGCTAACACACAAGGAATCAGATGCTAATTAATGAACAGCCAATGCAGGCCCACTGCCTATTTGCATAAATATGCATTGTCAAACTGTAAGGTAAACAAAAGCAGGATAAAGTGCCTAAGAGCCAGATTCATTATGCCTGTGCTCCTAGTGAGCCTTTGCAATAGGGATTACAGCCTCCGCGATTTTTCCTTCTTAAAGACTTTTTTTTTTTTTTTCTTTTTCTCATGCTCTCCCCCGCCTAACTCTCTAGTTAGAATTCAGCTCTCTTTCTACTATCAGCTGCCAAGCCCAACAGGATGCACAGCAAGGCAGGGCTGGCCCTCAAATAAGCAAGATGCATCTTCTATGTCACTTACAATGTCTGGGTCTCTGGGGTCTGTTTTAAATGTGGTGGGGGGTGAGGGGTAGGGCGCTGTGGCCCTCTCCCACATCTCCAATGAAGATATAAGAGCACAGGCTCTATCTATAAAACTAGCCTGATGAATGGTTTTAATCCTTTCTAATTACAGCTAATTGGAGCTGTCAATCGTTTAAAACCCTGAAACTGACGTAGGGAGGTCAGGCGATTCAAACTTACCCAAGTGTACAGAGGATAATTAGATGCACTGAAGTTAATAAGCATCACAAGGGGAGCGCTCACTTTTCTGTGCATGAGGGAACCTCAGAAGATGGAGGGGAGCCACAGACAGCCTTTTCCTGGGGAGAAGTGAGAGCTGGCAGCATCTATGCTTCTCAGTCCGGGAAATGAAGGGGTGGCAACACTGATGGTATTTGTCAGCTCATTTAAAAAAATATTTATCCAGTGTCTCTGCTGTACTGGGCATTGTAGGAAGCTCTGGGGAGACCAAGACACAAACTCTGGCCTTGGAGGAGTTCACTGTTTTGTTAGGGAGACAAACATGACCTGAGATGTAACTGAAGCTCAGGGGAAGCCTACCTATTCTGGAGTGGAACTAACTTTTGCAGTCCTTACAGTATGTCTCAACCAATTTATTGGTGAGCTGGTACAATTGAAGTGATTTCACCTTTTGGCAAGAATTCTTCCATTCAGGGGAATTCTGGATTGTTCTTTCTTTTCACCACAACATGAAGTTGGGTAGGTGTGATTTCGAATACTTAACCAGAATGACTTGTTCTGACAGAGGTCCTCATGCCTCCAAATATCTACTACCCCATCAACATGTGATGCTGTCAAAATTTCCATCTCTGCAACACAGAATGGGTATCAACATCACAGCTACTCTAATAGGACATTTTTATCTGTTATTACCTTTTGTTGTTGTAAGGGGCCATGCCTCTGCATCCCTTTTGACTCATAACAATCATATGCACAACAGAACAGAACATTACCTGGTCCTTGGATATCCTCACAATTGTTCTGTTTGAGCCAAATATTGCTTCCATTGTGTTAATCTACCATTTTTGGAGGTCTTCCTCTTTTATGCTGACCCTCCACTTTACCAATCACAATGTCCTTCTGCAGGGACTGATCCTTCCTGACAATATGCAAACTTCCTTACAAGAGGCAAACTCTCCCCATCCTTCCTTCTAAGGAGCGTTCTGGCTGTGCTTCTTCCAAGACAGATTTGCTTCTTCTTCTGGCAGTCCACAATATTCTGGCAGTATTTCCAGTATTCTTCTCCAACACTATCATTTAAATGCATCAGTTCTTCTCCAGTCTTCCTTATTAGTTGTCCAGCTCTCACATGCATATGAGGCAATTGAAAATACCATGGCCTGGGTCAGGCACACCTTAGTTCTCAAAGTGACATCTTTGTTCTTTAACACTTTAAGGAGGTTTTTCTGCAGCAGATTTCTTGACTGATGTTTCCATGAGCACTGATTGTGGATCCAAACAAAATGAAGTCTTTGACAAATTCAATCTTTTCTCTGTTTATCATGATGTTATTTATTGGTCCAATTATGAGGATTTTTGTTTTCTTTCTATTGAGGTACAATCTATACTTTGTTACCTTTATTTCTCTTAAAAATACTAAAGGTAGTTATTAATGGACCTACATTTTAGACCAAGATTCAGAGAGTTCAAATGACTTGTTCAGTATATGGTTGTGAATGTCAGAGTGAGGATTCATGTTCATTTGGGTCTCATTTCAGAGCGCATGTTTCCTATTCCTTGCTTTGTTTGCCATAAGCCTAGCCTGACAATATTAATAGTAACACTGTCCTTAATTTACGTTGTTTAAGACCGTAATTACTAACCTATAGTTAAATCTCACAAAAACCACAGAAGCTTTCAATTCAGCTATGTTACCCTGAGGCAGACATGTCACCCCTAATTCAAATTACTTGATTCTGAAACCCCACTTTTACAGGGCCAGGAAACCATGGTTCAACCAGATAGCTGGTGAATTTGCAGACATGAGGTCAAAAGCTACAGAACTGGCCTCAACCAACATGGGGACCTACCTTGTTAGTGGCACAAAGGCCACTGAAGTTCAGGCTGCCAGAGGATTTTGTTTGGAAGAATTAAAGATAGATGGTGCTGTAGGGAAATGGGATGGATGATCCATATGAGATTCATATTGTACCCATTACAAAGAAAAGTAAGGAGCTCTGGTAGAGTAGTGGTTACAAATCGGGCTGCCAACCTTATGGTCAGCAGTTCAAAACTATCAGCTGTTCCATGGTTGAAAGATGTGGCTTTTCACTCCTGTAAAGATTTACAGCCTTGGAAACCCTGTGCAGGGTCACTATGAGTCAAAACCAACTCCACGGCACATAACCACCACCACCACAAAGAAAAGTGAATGTGGAAATTATCAAACAATATCAATATAACATACAAGTAAAATTTTGATAAAGATAACTCAAAACGATTGCAGCACTATAGATAAGGAATTGTATGAAATTTAAGGTGGGTTCATAGTAGGACATGGAATGAAGGATATCAGATGTCAGCTGGATCTTGGCTTAAAGTAGAGAACACCAGAAAGTTGTTTAACTGTGTGGATCCTAACAAATTATGGATAAAGTTAAAAAATAATGGAAATTCCAGAATACTTAATTATGCTCCTGCAGAACCTGTACATAGACCAAGGGTCAGTCATTCAAACAGAACAAGGGAATGCTGTGTGGTTTAAAATCAGGAAAAGTATGTGTCAGGGTTTCCTTTCATCATACTTGTTCAAGCTGTATGCAGAGTAAATAACCTAAGAATCTGGACTGTATGAAGAATGTTGCAACAGGATAGGAGAAAAACTCATTAATACCCGGCAATATGCAGATGATATAACTTTGCTTGTTGAAAGTGAAGAGGACTTGAAACACTAACTATAGACTGTAACTTAATATAAAGAAAACAAAAATCCTTACAACTAGACAAAGAAGCATGATAATCAGAGACAATATTAAAGTTGTGAAAGGTTTCATTTTACTTGAAGCAAAATCAGCATGTGCAGAAATAGCAGTTGAAACGGAAGGACATACTGCATTGGATCAATCAGCTATAATGCTTAACGAAATGCTTAAAGTGCTAAAGAGCAAAGATGGATGTCACGTTAAATATTAAGGTGACTGATCTAAGTGTCAATAGTTTCATTAGCTTTATATCCATATGAAGCTTCAATGAATAAGAAAGTTCAGAGAATTGATGCATTTGAATTAAGGTGTTGGGGAAGAATGCAGGAAGTACCATGGCCTGAGAAAAGAATGAGCAAATCTGTCTTGAAGTACAGCCAGAGTGCTCTTAGAAGAAGCAAGGATGGTGAGGCTTTGTCTCACTTACTTGGACATGTTATCAGGAAGGACCAGTTCCCAGGAAAAGGACATTGTCTTAGTTAGCTAGCGCTGCTGTAACAGAAATACTACAAGTGGATTGCTTTAGCCAACAAAGATCCTTGTCTCCTTTCAGTATCTGTGGACTCTGCGATGAAGATCTCCATGTGTCCTGGCATCAATTTTCTGGTTATTGGAGGTTCATAACACAGGGATGCTGTGTCAATAGGACATGCTTCAATGATGGCTTTTTCTTCTGCTCACTTCTCTCTCCTTTGATCTCTGGGCAGCGATGGGATTAAGTGTTGCACCCCACCCTTAGTTATCTTACTGGTTTATCACATTGATCACATCATTGGGTATCATTACATAATTGCCACATTACATCATTACATAATTCCTAAGTCACTGAGAATAATAGTCCAATTTAACAACAAATTTAGGGGAACATAATTCAATGCATGATAGACATCATGCTTAGTAAGAAGAATGACATAGACTGACACAGTGGCTGCAACGTTGGGCTCCAACAACAATGATAAGATGGTGCAGGACCAGGCTGGGTTTCATTCTATTGGACAAAGTTTGCTGTGACTCGGAGCCCACTGAAGGCCACATAACAACAACATACTCAGAAACCTTCAAGTATTTAATGTATTTTTATCTTCTTGAGTACGTTGTTGTTAGGTGCCATCCAATTCGTTCTAACTTATTGTGACCCAGATGGTACAGTGCTTAAAGCACTTGACTGCTAACTAAAAGATTGGTGATTTGAACCCAGCTGCTTATCTAAGGGAGAAAGAAGTGGCCATCTAATTTCACAGGGTCAGTCATTCAAACAGAACAAGGAAATGCTGTGTGGTTTAAAATCAGGAAAAATGTGTGTCAAGGTTTCCTTTCATCATACTTGTTTTCAAGATTTAGTCTTGAAAACCTTATGGGGCAGTTCTAGTATGTTCTTTAAGGTTTCTGTGAATCGGATTTGACTCAACAGCAATAGGGTTTTATAGTTAATAAATAGCAGAGCAGAAATTGGAACCCTGATCTACCTGACTTCATAATAATTATCTAATATAATACACTGTGTAGATGCTACTCCTATGGTTGTGTAATCCAAGTGCTTTTGCACTGGACATTGTTCATAGCAGGAGACCTGTATGAGTTTTTTTTTTTTTTTTTTTGTATTATTATTTTAAATTGAAATAAATAGTAAACATACGTTCTTTGTTTAAGCAATGTATGCAAAGTTGTTTCTTTTAAATAATTTCTAGGTTATCTTTTGAATATTAAAATCACTTTCTTCAGGTAGTTATTGTTGTTGTTAAGTGCCGTCGAGTTGATTCCAACTCATAGCTATCCAGTGTAGGGTTTCCAAGGAGCAGCTGGTGAACTTGAACCACCGACCTTGCAGTTCAAGCAACTTTGCAGGCTGATGCATTAGCTCACAGCATCATACCTTCAGGTGATAAGAGGACTCAAAACTAAATGGATACTGGAAGCCTTGTTACAATCCACAAGTTCATTTCCTCCCATCAACTTTACCCTGATGCCACCATAAGGGTGATGCAGCAAAGCAGCTGATAGATCACCCTGAATTCTGGGTCTCAGACCACAGATGGAGAGAAACACACTGAGGGGAAAATTGTGATGCTTGCAGTCTTCATCTACATCTGACCTCAGTCACTTTTTCCACCTGTACTACAGATTCCCTGGACATTTCTCTCATTATGAAATGAATATTATTCTCAGAGATTACAGTGTGGCCTTTGTTTTCTCAGTGAAATACAAAGTCGAATTCAGATTTCAGAAATGTCCTAACAACAGGCATCCATCTAGAGACTGCACCAATGGTGGAATAAAGTCCATTTGCTGTGAGAACATTAGTGCAAGTTGTGCTGGCAGCCAGAGCCAAGTGTTTTCTAGAAAGAACTGCGATGCATAGTTTATAGTAGCAATTACTAAGCCAGACTCTTAAGTAGCCATGATACCTTCAGTTATGGGTAAAGTTGGGGAGGTCAACATAATAAGTGTTTGCATTTTCAGGGCTCTGGGAATCCATAAAGATCACTGGAGTATATTATTTCACTCCTACTCTGCCTTCCTGGCCTTCTTCTCTGATTTAAAACACTCTCAGCACACAGTGTAAAATTAAACACACACTACTAGCTAATACTAGCAAAACACAATAAAAGGAGGTGACAAACATCCTTTAGGATATAAAGTACTTGTGAAAGATGGGAACCACCACACTTCCAGATAGACAGACTAATGGTACGCTTCACCCCCCTCAATATTTGTTGCTGCTGTTGGATGTTGTGGAGTCGAGTTTCAACTCATAGTAACCCCAAGTAACAAAATAGAAGCTACGAACCTCAGGGTCAGCAGTTTGAAACTACCAGCTATTCTGCAGGAGGAAGATGAGGATTTCGGCTCCCATAAAGATTTACAGCGTAGGAAAGCCTGTGTAGGGTCGCTATGAGTCAGAACCGACTCCACGACACATAGCAACAACAACATAGAGTTTTCTAGGAATGGTGAAGCTTTCTGCTCCTGAAGATTTAAAGGCTTTGGAAACCTGATACAGGGTCACTTTCAGTTGGAATTGATTCAATGGCACTAAACAACAACAACAATTTTTATGGGCAGATCACCAGCTCTTTTTTTCAGAAGAGCACTAGAGTGGGTTTGAATCTCCAACTTTTTGTTTTGCAGTCGAGTGTTTAAACACTGTGCCATTAGGACTGCTATATATATATATATATATACATACATACATATTGTGACATAACATCAAATGTACAGATAATTTGCAAATATGATAAAAACAAACTTGTTTTAACAGAGCAAAACTTAAGAACTAAGTTGCTGACATGGTGACCCATTTCCCTTATATTCTTTAGTTTTGTTTCATACAAACAAGAACGTTAGTCTAAACAATCCCCAAACAACCATCAAAACCAGGACACTGGAATTGGTGCATGATTATTGTTTAATCCTAAAACCCCATTGTGAAGCTGCTCCAGCTGTGTCCTTCCCAGTAAGAGGATCCAGTCCACAATCACATGTTGCATTTAAACTTGTCTCTTTTAGTCTCTTTCTATCTAGAACGGCTCCATAATCTTTCTTTAACTTTTGTGACACTTACTGGTGTGGCACCATAAGGTAAGCACTCAATCTCAAGGTTGATTTGAACCACAAGGTTCAAACTTACCAGCTGTTCCTTGCAAACCTAATACAAGGTCACAATGAGTCGAAACTGACTCATTGGCACTTAACATCAACATTATTTTTTTATAGATGGTAATATTTTTTCAAATATCCTTCAATTTAGTTTTTATGAGTCGGGCTGCCAACCTGAAGGTCAGAAGTTCGAAACTACTAGTCGTTCCGTGGGAAAAAGATGAGGCTTTCTGCTTCTGTAAAGAATTCTATGTATTTACTTATTTAGTTTGGTCAGTATGGAATTATGGGTTTTGTATTTTGTCTAATGGCTTGTAATGCATAATTTTCATTATTTATTTTATGTTCAAATTGTCCAGTTTGGGCCAGTAGGAACTTCCTTAAGCTGATATGTCATCCTTATTCTTTGAATGTTTCCTGGTTTTATGGTATAACTAGATGTTTCAGACTCATCTTTATGTCCTTGTCTTATGCCTGGAATCAGTCATTTCTCTAAGGACCTTTGGTTCCTTTTAGTGGGAAGTAGTATTTAGAAGCCAAGAAATAAGCATTAGGTGTGAATCCTGTGTTGGCATGGAGACCCTCTTCATTCTGCTTAGACTCAAATCCATAAACTGGATACCCAACTGTGTGGACATTCACCTCAACCTACTTGAGTTGACTGGGCAGCCCTCCTTACCTTGCTTGGTTCTGCTTTAGGATTGAAGTGTTTGAGAAGGGGAAAGGGACCTGGAACTGCAGTCTGAGGGCTAGTGAGATCAATGCTGACCTGGATTCATCCACTTTGTCCTGATCGGATCTTAGTCTCTTTGAGGGCACTGGTACACTCCACATACTGCAGGAATGTCTGAGAACACACATGCTGTGGGATCCAGACAGAGCCCAAGAGAGGCCCCTTTCTGTGGTCCTGGCCCTCTCCCATTGTTTGGTCCTCTCTATTAGAAGTAACTCTATTTTCTGTCAGTTTGTTGTCCTGTGGTGGCTGTGTGTTGCTGTGATGTTGGAAGCTCTGCCATCAGTATTTTAAATACAAGACTAGTAGGAAGGGATAGGCAGCCCACTTCTGAGGGATTAGTCACTGAAAATCTTATGAATATCAGAGAAATATTGTTATAGTGTCAGAAGGTGAGCCCCTCACGTTAGAAGGACATTAATGACAAGGATAGGGCAAAGCTTTAGGGATCTTCATTTGTTGATGGAGAACAACACAAAAGAACCACAAATACCTGCAAGCATCCATTGATAATTGGAAGATCCTCAACAAGATGGATCAACAGAGTGGCTGCAACAATGGGCTCCAACATAGCAACCACTGTAAGAATGCACATCACCAGGCAGTGTTCTGTTCTACTGGGCATGAGGTTGCCATGAATCAGAACTGAATCAATGGCATCTAACAACAAGAACCTAAGGTGGTGACTATTATTTCCTTCTGTTTATAGGTAAAGAGCCTTGATGTGGCACTGTAGGATAAGCACTGGATTGGTAACCATAAGGTCACTAGTTCAAACCTCACCAGCCACTCTTGGGAACCCTCTGCAGAGTCACTATGAGTTGGAACTGACTCAATGGCATGTAACAACAACAACAACATACGTACAAACCTAAGGCACAAAGATAGATTGGGTAATATTTGAAGTTATAGAACAGGGGGTAGCAGCCAGTGTTTGAAATCAGACCGCTTGGTTCTGGAGCCGGACCTTGACCAGTAGAATTCACTAGCTCACAAGCTTCTCAACAAATGGCTCTATCATTTCATTTAAATGTATTAATTATAGGGGAAAAAAAACAGGAGTAATGGAAAGACACAGAAGATTCTACTCTGGGCTCTAGCTCTAGATCTTAGTTTGATCTTAGGCAACTAAGTTACTTTCCTGAACCCCCGTATCACATCTGAAAAATGGGAACAACACACACACTTTTAAGCTGTTAAGCTTCTTCTAATAAGAACCACCTTGCTAGGCACTGAGTAAGACTGGGTGATGTCTGCATCTAATAACTAAATGAACTAAAACTTGATCCTCCCTCTAAGGACATAACATTACTATGTCTATGATACCTTTTCTTATATTTTCCCAAAGCTGTTTTGACAAGCCAATGGAATAAAAATACTGACAAACATAAAAATTATATAATAATTATTATTTATTGAGTTTTTATTATATCAAATGCTTTATTTTTGAGAAAGCCATTATAACATGAATTCAGTAATGTAAGTTCAGAATTTAATGGATCTGGGTATTCATTGAATACTATGTGCCATGCCTTTAAAGAGTTAGCAACCCAGAAAGTGAGATGAAGAAGTGAACTAACAATTACAATTCATGAATAGTTACATCCTCTGCTCCAAGAGAAAAAAAAGAAGCATATATAAAAGATGCTTAAGAGGGAGAATATAAGATAAGGATTCTGACAGGATACGTGTTTCCCCCTACATAGTTCAACTGAGAGACCTTTGTAGAAAGGACTTTAAACAATGACATGGTGCAAAAACTATATGGGGGCCATGTCTGACTTCCTATCTTTTCACAAGGGGGAATGAGAAAGTCAAAATCAGCCCAAGGCTGATTCCTATAAAGTGGAGGTCAGACATGCCTCCACTCTCCAACCTTCTTTACCTTATTCTGACATCGACCATCCTTCCCACAGCACTCTAAAGTCGGTAGCTGCTCTATCTCTCATATTACCACCTCTGTCATCTCATCTTTGGGCTTCAGCCAGTGACCTGCTCTATTATCTGATGGTCCTGGAAGTACTCAGAAGCCTGCCTTCTTATCTGCCAGACATACCTGACTGCCTTCCAACCTGATGATCTTGTATCATCTAACCAGGACTTTGAATGCTCCAGGTTACTATATGAGCCATATGCTTGATATAAACTTACTTGATCTATACATATATAAGTTCCATTCATTTTGCTTCTCTAGAGAACCCAGTCTAAGACAAGAGCCTAAGGCTAGTTCCTATGAAGCAGCAAATATGACCAAACTTTTAACAACTCTGATACCGGTCATCCTTCTACCCACAGCACTCTCTACTTCCATACTGGGTGTGATCATTCACTGCTATGGTCACAGAACTCATGGATAATACAGTTATTGAACTTACTAGGGTAATAACAGGTTGCACTGCCAGTCATCTGTCAGTTTGTTGTGCTGATGATTTGTTTGTTGTTGCTGTGATTCTGTAAGATATGCCATCCGTGTTTTAAATACCAGCAGGAGACTCCTGGTGGACAGGTTTCAGCTGAGATTCCAAACTAAGACAAACTAGAAAGAAGGAGAGACAGACTTCCATATATTTAGTCACTGAAAACCTTGTGAATAGTAGTGGAACACTGTCAGCACCAGAATAGTGAATACTGAAACAAGATTAAGAACACCATAATTTGTCAGATATAGTGCCAGAAGATCAGCACCTCAGGTTGGAAGCCACTCAAAATACAACTAGGAAAGAGTTGATTCCTCAAAGTAGAGTTGGCTGTGATGATCCAAATGGAATAAAGCTCTTGGGACCTTTATTTGCTAATGGGAAACAATTCAAAATGAGGAAAAACAGCTATAAACTTCCATTAATAATCAGAATGTGGAATGTATGAAGTATGAATCTAGGAAAATTGAAAGTTGTCAAAAATGAAATGGAACCTATAAACATTGATATCTTAGCTCAGCTGAAATTGATTGGTATTGGTTATTTTGAATCTGACAACCACAGGGTTTACTATACCTGGAATGACAAATTAAAGAGGAATGGCATCACATTCATCATCAAAAAAAAACAAAACCAAAACAAAACAGAAAACATTTCAAGATCTATCTTGAAGTACAATGCTGTCTGTGATAGGATAATATCCATACAAAGAAGACCAGTTAATACAACTATTATTCAAATCTATGCACTAAAGCCAGTGATGATGGAATTGAAGAATTCTACCAACTTCTTCA